>NC_091477.1:123357217-123673467 GCF_036971445.1 Narcine bancroftii | reverse complement strand
TACTCCACAAATATTCCAGCCAGTTCATTCGCATAGGTTCTAAGGACACATCAGGTACACCATCTAGGCCAAACACTTTCCAAGGATTCACTCTTCTGAAGATTCTGTTCATCTCAGCCTCAAACTGGGACCACAGAGTTGTAGGCCAAAGTTCAGGTGGCTGGAGCTGAGTCTGTGACCTGATCAGCCATGATCCTATTAAATGGCCAACGGGCCAAACAACCTCCTCTTGCTCCTATTTGTGGGCCCGATCTTAAGTTTCAAGAGTAAATTGGATAAATTTCATGGATGGGAGAGGTCTGGAGAGTTATGTAATGGGAGCAGGTCAAAGGGACTAGAGGAATGATGATTGGCACAGACTAGAAGGGCAGAATAGCCTGTTTTCTGTGCTGTAGCATTCTGTGTCTCTATTTATTGTGTTCCTATTCCCACAAGTATCTGTGGGGAAGAAGGAGCCTCCATAGGTTCATTTTAAATCTTTCCCCTTTCTCCTGGAATCAATATCCTCTAGTTTTAACTCATCTACCCTGAGCAAATGACTATGACTGTCTACCTTACTTATGCCCCTAGAGAACAACATAGCACAACAGCAGGCCCTTCGGCCCATAACATCAGTACTGAATGTGATGCTAGATCAAGCTAATCCCATCTGCCTGCACACCATCACCGTTCCCTTTCTGTTTACAAGGTCTGTATTAGGTGCTCCAGTAAGAAATGAGTGGAATCATATGGGCAAATGGGATTAGTGTGGATGGACATCAAAGTCAGCATGTTTGGGCTGAGGTCGTCTTTCTGTGCTGTATGATTCTAGGACTTTGAGTCTAAACCCAACATTTCCACCACGCCCCCCTCCCCCCCACCCCCCGCCATAGTCTGCCCACCTATAATCACCAGCCAAAGGGATCCCTGTCAGCTTCTGACCAGGCAATAATTTTTGGAACCAAAGGCTCAGAGAATAAAATGCAGTCATTGAAGTTGAAACTTTTCTTGTACATCATGTCCCCAAAATATGTTGATTCCACTTTTAAATAGTTCTGTACCTTTAGAAAGTTTCTGCATAGCTGGGTGCCCACACATTGTAGCGAGCTGTTTCCTCTACTAATCTCTTCACTTCCTGCTTGCCACTACCAACAGCTTGGTCGTGAAGCAGTGCATCAGCCCACTGATGTGCAGTGCAAAGACATTGTTCGAATTGATATATCATCACCATTTTAACCAGAAGTCACTTCCCGTGGTGCAGAATTTCACGGAGGTTTAGTGGCCCACGCTGGCTTCGGAGTAGGACCATCCCCAGAAATGGACCTGCTGTGTTTTTACAGACGTCCATAAGCTGGGTTTGTCCATATTAGGAAAATACACCAAAAAAACACTCAGCGTAGCAAATGTACTCCAGTTGTGACATGAATGATGTCAGAATACACAAGACCCAGGTTTGAGTCCCATGCTGTCTGTAAGGAGTTTGTACGTTCTCCCCTTGTCTGCATGAGTTTACCCTGGGGGCTCTGGTTTCCTCCCACCATTCAAAAAGTACTGGGGGTGTAGGCTGATTGCACGGCACGGACCCGAGGGTTACAAGGGCCTGTTACTGTATTGTTTGTCTAAATTTAAAATTTGATAAGAAAGAACAGTTTTCTGCTGTGTGTAGGAATGCAGCATTGGACTTACAAATTTAATAATGAGTCCATAAGTTGGCCAATCGTGACCCAGGTACGGCCTGTAAAAATACTTGGGTCGACAGATGTGCAAGAAGTTCCAATCTGAGTACAGTCATTGAGGCAGAATTGGGGGGTTTTAGGGAGATGATGGTGGAAAACACTGTCTGTCATTGCTAACAACTAAAGCATTCTCCTGGTTGTATGTTTCTTTCATCCCCCATTCCGCTGCCCAACACATAAATGAACCCAAGACTCCAATCTTACCTCACACCCCCGGTCAGGGTGCTGAGATTCTTTCTGCTCCCTGACTGATGGCTACTTAGAGATTATTCCTGGGCTCCTCCTCTATAATCCTGTCGACACTCGAATGAAGTCTGAACCAGAAGGAGCTCAGACTATACTTTAAAGGTTTCTTGTGACCAAGACTTTTTCAATTAAAGCTTTTACTGGAATGAGGTCCTCAGCATTTAGGCAAGAGCCCAAAATCTGAGCACATTAAAAATGAACTTTTCTTTGTGAGATTACATCTGTTCAAGTTGTTGGATGGTGTTGCCAGGAATTTCATGCAACTCCAATGTGCATCAAACCCCCTCTCTAATCAGGATGCTTTTATGCAGAGTAAAGTTCCTTCAGCACTGACCCAAATATGATTTGAAAGAATCCCACCAACGGTAAGGATTTCCTCTGTACTAACCCTCTGGGAGTGTAGCACTCCTTCAATCCTGGATCTCTGGCATAAGAGCACTGGGCCTCAGAGTACAGTGAGCTTCAAACAGAGAATGTGCTGTACAGCAACATGGAAATCTGTTTTACAATGTAGTTCAGCAATAAATTACTATTGGCAGGTTTCTGAATTCACTTATTTTAATCTTTCCGCCCTCCTTTCCACCTCCCTCATTTTCTCCAACTCTCAATTGCCCATTTTCCTTTTTCATTCTTTCCCTTTCCCTCCATGTTCTTTTTTTAAAAACCATTTTTCCTTGTAACTTATTGTCCTTTTCCTTCCTTCTTACCTCACTCAACATTTTTTTCTTTCTCCCCTCCTTTTTTTCTCTCCACTGCCCACACTCACTCACTCTCTCTCTCTCTCTTTCCCCCATTCCAGCTGATTAGCTTCTTTTAAAGTTCCTGTGTAGTGTCCTTTCTTTGTGCTGCACTGATTTTGAACATTGCAGTTCAGCACTGAATTATCTATAAATTTGAGAACTGGTACTTGGCTACAGTGTGGAGTGGAAGGCCGGAGGTTTCTCTTGTTACTAGTAGATTTTCCTGGTCTGGGACCCGGAGTGAAAGTGTAAGATCTCTCTGTGCATGTACCCCTTCCCAACTGGAGTGATGGATATTCCTGATGAGAAACAGAGGCACCAACCCTTTCAAATACCAACTTGTTCTCCACACCAATGATCTGTCTTTGGCTCTTCCAATGTATGAACAACATTCTGCTGCTTGGCAATATCGAAATCCTAAAGCAATGCAGAGTCTGCAGCACAGAAACTGGCCCTTTGGCCAACCTTGTCCATACCAGCCAAGTGAACTCTGTTCTCCTGCACTCACCCTATATCCCTCGAAACCAATGGTTCTCAACCTTTTTCTTTCTACCCACATCCCACTTTAAGTAATCCCAATGCCATAGGTGCTCTGTGATTAGTAAGGGATTGCTTAAGGTGGGATGTGAATGGGAAGAGAAGGTTGGGAATCACTGCTCTAGACCCAATTGTTACTGAAATATTTTGCTTGAGAAAATTGTCATTGGCCTATTTCCTTTGGAGTTATGAAACTCTGCACAGAGCGAGTCAATTAGGGATGATTAAACCAGTGGTTTCCACTCACATCCCACCTTAAGCAATCCCTTACTAATAACAGAGCACCTATGGCATTGGGATTACTTAAAGTGGGATGTGAGTGGAAAGAAAAAGGTTGAGAACCACTGCTCTAAATATTCCCTAGCCACATATCTGTCCAGTTATCTTTTGAACACCCCTTCTACCACCTCCTCTGGCAGCTCATTCCATATACCCACCACCTCTATGGAAGAAAAAAGTTCCCCTTCCCAGGGACTGATCATTCAGCTAATCACATCATCATTGAGAGTACTCCAATCAATCCCAGTCCCCTCGTGCTCCCCTCATCTGCTGTAAAATTTTACTTTTTAACTTACCCAATGAATAGTTTAAATATTAATAATGAGACTGATTCTGCAGTCCTTATAGAGATGCAAGTGGAGAGGGGAAAAGTGGCCAGTTTGAGAGGGGCTGTTGTCTTATCCAAGTACTGCTGGTTGCCTAACTGTGGCCTTTGGTGAAGACTGGTGAGGAGGGCAAGCAACACTAAGGTCAGCTGAATTTTGGTTCTTATTTTGTTTTCCTCTACTTCTGATTACAAGACCAACGTGTTCCTCCAAACTCTAAACGTTTGGACTTGGTGGGTGATCTGTGTCATGCTTCTCCTGTACAATGTGGAAACTCACGGAGGTGCAACATCCCTGGTGACTGCGTGTGCAGTAAGTGTCCAGCCGCAGCTCCTGACAGGCTGCTTGATGGCACTGGAGCTACTCATGGATTCAGTTTGGAGCATCCACGATGCTGAGAATGTTGTGGACAACACAGTTAGTGTGTTGGCCACACCCTAGTTTAAGGGGGAAAAAGAAAGATGGGGAATGAGTGATCAACAGGAAGAGCAGGAGTCCCTGTACTCATCTCCCTCCAAAACAGACGTACCACTCTGGGTGCTGTTGGGGTGCTGGCTCATCGGGGGAAAGCAACAGTGGTCAAGTTCATGGCATGCCTACGCGGAGAAAACCTCTCCCCTCAGATCCCCTTTAGAACTTCTCAATTTAATCCTGGTCTTCTTATTTTTAATATTCCTGTCATGAGAAGAAGATTCTATTATCCATATTTATGCTGCTTGTAATGTTATGCACTTAGAACACCCATTCAAAACCTTTATTTGGTTATGGCCCCCTTAGGACTCTGCTCAAAGTTTATGGGCCCCCTCTGTGTGATGCAGTCAAGTTTAGATGGTTTCTTTTGTACTTCTCTCCAGGTTAGGGGGGCATATAACCCTAATTAAGGATAGTGGACTTGGAACACAGTACAGGCCCACAATGTTGTGCCAACTTAGGTAAACCTCCACTTCAATCTCACCCTTCCTTCCCTCATAGCCCATAATCCTCCTTTTTTCTTGAATTCATCTACCTATCCAAGAGTTTTTTAAAGGTTCTCGTTCCTTTTATTGTCATGTAATAATACATTAAAAACGTAATATATATGAGATGTTTCAACTTTTCTCTGCCTTAAGACAAACAGTCTCCATGAGCATTACCTGACACTCCTAACAATAGGAGAAAGAAAAGCAAAAGAGAGTCCCCTCAGAGTCATGGAGTGTTTGTGGATTTACCTTCACCAGTCCAAACCATTGGCAACACGAGCTCTAGATCCAAACTTCTGATGTGAACAGGAAGCCTTCAACGACCTTGACACCCTCTCACATCTCAGTTCTAATACCTTACACTCCATCATAATAGGGGCACTGAGGAGTGCGGCAGAACAGAGGATCTATAATTCCCTGAAAGTGGTGTCACAGGTAGATAAGGTCATAAAGAGAGCTTTTGGCACATTGGCCGTCATAACTGAAGTTAGGAAAGATAAAAGCTTAAGGACAGGATTAGGGTGAAAGGGGAAAGTTTAAAGGGAACATTAGGGGAAACTTCTTCATGCAGAGAGTGGTGGGAGTGTAAAATTAGCTGCTAGCTGAACTGGTAAATGCAAGCTCAATTTTGACATTGAAGGAAAATTTGGACAGGTACATGTTTGGGAGGTGTATGGAGAGATATAATCTGGATGCAGATCAATGGTACAAGGCAGAATAATAGTTTGACACACACTGGAAGGCATTGTAGTGTTCTATAATTCTATGTTTTTAGCATTACAGCACAGTCAAGGCCCTTCAGTCCACGATGTTCTGCAGACCCATGTGAACCTACTCAACAACTAAGCCTTCCCAACTTCTATTTTTCTTGCATCCATGGGCCTATCTAAGAGTCTTCTAAATGTCCTTATTGTACCAGACTCCACCACCACCCCTGGGAATGCATTCCAAACACTCACTACTATGTGTAAAAAACTATATTAACTGTATGAAGTCACCTCTTGTTCTTCTTTGCTCCAAAGAGAAAAGCACTAGCTCTGTTAACCTTGTATCAGAAGCACGTTCTCCAGTCCAGGCAAAATCCTGGTAAATTACCTCTGAACCCTCCCTAGAATGTCCACATTCTCTAATGAGGCGACTAGAACTGAACACGATATTTCTTTTCTTTAAAAATGTTTTAAAATAATTTAATAGAGAGAAATATTACATGTATATATTGTTTAGATATTAATTAATTATATAGCTCTTATATAATGTAATACAGAATATGAGTTCCATATTTAGTCTTATATAATTCTCGTAAAATGTGAAAAATCCTTCTGAGAATTTCACCTCAGGTTCTAATGCTGAGATTTACTTGTGATTATCTCGTTGTAGAAAAAAATAAAAATTAGAACAAAGGAAAAAAAAGCCCCCCCATACTAAACTAACCCCTCCCACTAAACACGGTTGTAAATTGTAAAGAATCGACTCGATATAAATTAGATCTAATGTTAAAAAGATCAAGGTTGAATTTGACAAGATATGAGGTCCATTCATGGACAATGATCATAATTTGATTAATTAGGCAGGGTGCTCTGAAGTCCGAGAGCCAATACTTAATTCTTCACAATTTATTTGCTGGTGATCATGTTTAGAACTGAATACAATTCTCCAAGTGTGATCTAACAAGAGTTTTATAGAGCTGCAACATTACCTCATGACTCTTGAACTCAATCCCCTGATGCATGAACCCAAGCAGACCCTAAGCCTTTTTAACTATCCTATCAACCTGAGCAGCAAACCTTGAGAGATCTTTAGATTTGGGCCCCAAATCTTCCACACTGTTAAGAATTCTGCCATTAACCAAAGTCACAAAGAGCAGGGGTCCCAGAACAGATCTCTGCGGAAATCCACTTGTCACTGACCTCCAGGCAGAATCTGTACCATCTACTACTACCCTGTGTTTTCCGCAGAAAGACCAATTTTGAATCCACACAGCTAAGGTTCCATAGATTGCATATCTCATGACTTTCTGAGTAAGTCTACCATGAGGGGGACCTTAAATTGCCTTACTAAAATCCATTTACTGTATACCCACATCTACCTCAATTTCTTTAATCTCTTCTTCAAAAAACTAATTAGGCTAATGAGTCATGATCGGCCACTCACACAGCCACGTTAACTATCCCTAAGAAGGCTATGCTTCTCTAAATGCTCGTTAAATTCTGTCCCCAAGAATCCGCTCCAATAGTTTGCTTACCACTGATGTAAGACTCATTGGATTCTCCCTATTACCTTTTTTTAAACAAGGGGACCACATTTACCATTCTCCAATACTCCAGTACCTCCCCTATGGCCAAGGAGGACACAAAGATCATTGCCAATACCCTAGCAATTTCTTCCCTTCCTTCATGTGGTAACGTAGGGTATATCTTGTCCATTCTCGGGGATTTGTTAATCCGAATATTTTTAGGAAGACCCATTTTTCCTCTTTCTTAATCTCAATGCTCCAGCACTTAACCTTGTTCTTTGCCTCACTCTGACCAAAGTCCCTCTTTCTGGTGAATGTTGAAGCAGAGTACATTCAGAACTAACCCTACTTCCTCTGCCTCCAGGCACATGTTGCCTCCTTTATCCTTAAGCACCCTATCTTCCAGGTTGGGCAAGTGTTTGTTCTGTGAGAAGTAGATGTCAGACACCTTCTGTCACACTGTATCTCACTGTAAAAAATGGGCCTGACCCATTGTTACTCTGTGAGAAGTGGACCAGACACACCCTGTCACTCTGAGTAAGTAGGGCACATCGTCGCTCTGAGGGAGATCAGCTGTTTACACCCTCTGTCACTCTCTGTGAAGTAGGCTGAGCATTAAGAGGTGGGATACCCTGAGCAGTGGCCGGGGCAAATTATCTGTCCCTCTGAGGAGTGGGCGGAAACATCCTCTGTCACTCTGAGAAGTGGGTGGGATGTTCATTCTGTCAATGTGAGTGGTGGGTGGGACACACATTCCGTCAATGTGAATCGTGGGCTGGGGGAACATCTGTTGCACTCTGGTGTAGGCCGGCACACTCTCAGGCTGTTTGACATTCAATGAGATCTTATCAATCAGATTCATAAATTGACCACATTAATGCTTCTCAACCACTCTAAACCAGGCCCTTCACCCCATCAAGTCGACATCACCCATCAAGCACTCTCTTATGATGTTATTCTCCTGAATATGCTATTTTTATGCTACTGAGCATCTGTACTCTCACATATGAATGATGAGGACCAATGTATCTACCACCCAATATGTCTTTGGGATGTAAAAGAAAGCACAGACACTCCCTGGGTGATATACAAACTCTGCAGACAGCAGCGCAGGTCAGACATGAGAGGTTGGAGATCTAGTAATTGCCACTTTGCTTCTCAGTCTCCACCCAATACCCAATCTCACTAGGCCTGTGTTCCATGACTTGACATCCAAATATGAAGTGATTTTGAAACAAACAGGTTGTCTGTGGTTGCGTTTTTACCTCAGGCTTCGCATGTTCCCTCATGATTTAGTTGCTGTGTTTCTGTGGTTTGGGAATGAGAGTGTACATTGTCACTTTAGAGTGGTTGAGAGGCCCTAATGTAGTCAATTTATGAATTTGAAATATTTAACAATGAATTAATAACCTTCCTAGCACAGGCAGACAAGGTGCCAATCTGCTGTTCAATGTTTATCATGTTTCTGGCTACATCAGTGACTGGAACTCTGGAAGGAAAAGTCTCTACCAGTTGGGATCTCTTTAAACTAATGCTTGATCCTTTATAACAACATATTATCTTATCATTCTTCCCAGTTCTCTGTTGTTTTAATAATGTGTCATGTAAATAATTAGAATGTCCAACAAAGTTTACAACTTTTTTATGCTTATATTCCAAAGCAACTCATGCAATGTATAATGTATTGCTTGAACAACTACTTTTCAGCTAGTGTGATAGTCTTGAAGTACCTTATGGAAGTGGACAATGCCTCATTGATTTTCAGTACTCTCTAAGAAAACAGAGTTGTTCACTCTTTGGTTATTAAATAATAGGGAACATCCCTGATTTAGGCTATAGACCATAAAGCATAGAACCATAGGGCCATTTGGCCCTTCTAATCTGTGCCGACCATTGTTCAGCTAGTCCCAATAACCTCCTCCCATTCCACAGGGTTACTCCAGACCTCTCCAATCTATGTATCTATCCAATTTATTCTTAAAATTCGAGTCCGCAACCACCATGTAAGATGGCACCTCATTTCACACTCCCACCATTCTGAATGAAGAAGTTCCCCCTAAACCTTTTCCCATTCACCCTAAAGCCACATCCTCTTGTATTTATCTCTCCTAATCTCAGTGGAAAGAGCTTATTCACATTTACTCTGTCTATACCCCTCTTAATTTTGTAAACCTCCATCAAATCTCCCCTCATTCTTCTTCGTTCCAAGGAATAAAATCCTAACCTGTTTAATCTTTCCCTGTAACTCAACTCCTGAAGACCCAGCAACATCCTAGTAAATCTTCTCTGCATTCTTTCAATCTTACTGATATCCTTCCTGAGGCTAGGCAACCAGAACTGCACACAATATTCCAAATTTGGCCTCACCCATGTCTTGTATAACTTCAACATAACATCCCAACTCCTATACTTTGATTTATAAAGGCATGATGCCAAAAGCTCTCTTTACAACCCTGTCCACCTGTGACACCACCTTCAGGGAACAATGTTCCTGTATCCCCAGGTGTCTCTGCTCCTCCGCACTCCTCAGTCTTACCATTTACAGTGTATGTCCTTCCTTGATTTTCTCTTCCAAAACGTAATACCTCACACTTGTCTGCATTAAACTCCCATCATCCATTTTCTGGTCCATTCTCAGTTGGTCCAGATCCCTCTGCAAGCTTTGAAAATCTTCCTCACTGTCTACTACACCTCCCATCTTAGTGTCATCACCAAACTTGCTGATCCAATTTACCACATTATCATTCAGATTCGGCACACCGCTCGACACAGGCCTCCAGTCTGAGAAGCAACCATCCACAACCACTCTGTTTTCTCCCACACAGCCAATTTCAAATCCATATTGCAAACTCTCTATGTATACCTAGTATCTTAACTTTCTGAACTAACCTTCCATGTGGGACCTTGTCAAAGGCCTTACTAAAGTTCATGTAGACAACATCCACAGCCTTTCCTTCATCTACCTTCTTGGTAACATCCTCGAAAAGCTCTACAAAATATGTTAAACATGACCTACCACGCACAAAGCCATGCTGACGGTCCTTAATCAGCCCATGGCTGTCCAAATATCTATATATCCTATCTCTCAGAACTCCTTCCAATAATTTACCTACTACTAACGTCAGGCTCACTGGCCAAAAGTTACCTGGTTTACTTTTGGAGCCTTTCTTAAACAGCAGGACAACATGAGCTATTCTTCAATCCTCTCCCGAGTCCAAGGACATTTTGAATATATTTGTCAGGGCCCCTGCAATTTCAACAGGTCCCTCAAGGTCAGAAGGAATATCATATCCAGCCCAGGAGATTTGTCTACCTTTATTTGCTGTAAGGCAGCAATCTCCTCCTCCTCCTTAATCTCCATATGTTCCATGACCCTTCTATTTGTTTCCCTTCCATCCGTATGCACTATGTCAGTTTCACGAGTTATCCCCTTACTCTAAATACACTTCTAGAAACTCTTTTATTTACCTTCACATTATCTGCCAGAGCACCCTCATGCCTTCTTTTTGCCTTCCTGATTTCCTTCTTTTGTATTCTATTACATAGGAGTGCAATAAGGCTATTCAGCCCCTCAAGACCACCTACCATTCCTTCATGGCTGATTTACAATCCTTTTCAACTCAATTTTCCTGCATCCTTTCCATAACCCTTAATTCCCTTCCTGATCAAGAATAGCTCTACCTCTACCTTAAATGTCCCAAATGACCTGGCCTCCACAGCTGTCTACAGCAACAAATCCACAAATTCACCCATCCACCTCACCTCCCCCCCCCAACCCCCCCCCACCGCCCTGGGTAAAGAAATTCCACCTCATCTCTGTTCTAAATGAATGTTTTTTGAATTCTGAGGCCGAACCCTCTGGTCCCAGACTCCCCATCAAAGGAAATATTCTCTCTATCCAGGCCTTTTAGTATCCAAAAAGTTTCAATGAGACCCCTCCTCTTCCAAACTTGAGTGAGTACAGTCCCAGAATCAAACACTCCTCATATAACCACTTACAGCACAGAACAGGCCAGTTCGGCCCTACTAGTCCATGACGTAGCAAATCCCCACCCTCCTAGTCCCACTGACCAGCACCCAGTCCATACCCCACTAGTCCCCTCCTATCCATGTAACGATCCAGTCTTTCCTTAAATGTAACCAATGATCCCGCCTTGACCACGTCTGCCGGAAGCTCATTCCACATCCTCACCACCCTCTGCGTAAAGAAATTTCCCCTCATGTTCCCCTTATAATTTTCCCCCTTCAATCTTAAACCATGTCCTCTAGTTTGAATCTCGCCCTTTCTTAATTGAAAAAGCCTATCCACATTTACTCTGTCTGTCCCTTTTAAAATCTTAAACACCTCTATCAAGTCCCCTCTCAATCTTCTACGCTCCAGAGAAAAAAGCCCTAGTCTGCACAACCTTTCCGTGTAACTCAGACCCTGAAATCCTGTCAACATTCTCGTGAACCTTCTCTGCACTCTCTCTATTTTGTTTATATCTTTCCTATAATTTGGTGACCAAAACTGTACACAGTACTCCAAATTTGGCCTCACCAATGCCTTGTACAATTTCATCATAACCTCCCTACTCTTGAATTCAATTCTCCAATATATGAAGGCCAACATTCCAAATGCCTTCTTCTCCACACATCTACCTGAGTATCAGCCTTGAGGGTACTATTTACCATAACTCCTAAATCCCTTTGTTGCTCTGCACTCCTCAATTGTCTACCATTCAATGTATATGACCTATTTAAATTTGCCTTTCCAAAATGTAGCACCTCACATTTATCTGTATTAAATTCCATCAGCCATTTCTCAGCCCACACCTCCAGCCTTCCTAAATCACCTTTTATCTACGGTAATCTTCCTCACTGTCCACAACACCACCAATCTTTGTGTCATCCACAAACTTGCTTATCCAATTCTCCACCCCTACATCCAGATCGTTAATATATATAACAAATAATAGTGGACCCAGGACCGAACCCTGAGGAACTCCACTAGACACCGGCCTCCAATTGGACAAACAATTTTCTACCACTACTCTCTGACACCTCCCATCCAACCACTGCTGAATCCATTTCACTACCTCTTTATTTATACCTAATGCCTCCACCTTTTTTCCTAACCTCCTGTGGGGAACTTTGTCAAAAGCTTTACTAAAGTCCAAATAGACAACATCCACAGCTTTCCCTTCATCAACCTTTTTTGTAACCCCCTCGAAGAAGTCAATCAGGTTTGTCAAGCATGATCTACCCCTGACAAAACCATGCTGATTACTCCCTATCAATCCCTGTACCTCCAAAAATTTGTAAATAGCATCCCTCAGAATACTTTCCATCAACTTGCCCACCACAGACGTCAGACTTACAGGCCTATAATTCCCAGGTTTGCATTTGGACCTTTTCTTAAACAGAGGAACCACATGTGCCACCCTCCAATCCTTTGGCACCACCCCCGTGGCCAGTGACATCCTAAATAACTCTGTTAATGGCCCCACTAACTGTCCACTAGCCTCCCTGATTGTCCTAGTGAATATTTTGTCTGGTCCTGGAGATTTATCCACCTTTATCTTTTTTAACACAGCCATCACAACCTCCTCGGTTATCCTTATATGCTTCATGACCTCCCCACTATTTTTCTTTACTTCAACTGGTTCAACATTTTTTTCCCTAGTGAATACCGAGGCAAAGAAATCATTCAAAATTTCCCCCATTTCCTCAGACTTCTCACTCAGCCTACCCTCGCTATCTACAAGGGGTCCAATTTTATCTCTCACTAATCTTTTACTTTTAATGTTCTTGTAGAAACCCTTTGGATTTATTTTTACTCTGTCAGCCAAAGCCTCTTCATGCCTTTTTTTGGCCTTTCTAATTTCTTTCTTAAGATTCCTTCTACACTCCTTGTAGTCGTCCTTCAACTTGTTTTGGTATTATCCTTGTAAACCTCCTCTGGACTCTCTCCAACCCGTCCTTCCATTAGATATGGAGCCCCAAACTGCTCATAATATTCTGAGTGTGATCTGCCCAGAGCCTTATAAAGCATCAACATCACATTCCTTGCTTTTCTATTCTGTCCTTTTTGAAATGAATGCTGGCATTGCATTTGCCTTCCTTACCTCTGACTTTACCCACAAGTTGCCTGTTTAGAATACAGCCTACACCTTTATTCCATCCTTCATCAAAGTGCACGGCCACACACTTTTTCACACTGTACTCCTTCTTTGCCCAATCTCCTAACCTGTCTAAGTCCTTTTGTAGACTCAGTACTTCCTCAACAATATCTGCCCTTCTCTGATCTTTGTATCATCTGCAACCTTGGCCACAAATCCCTCATCTAAATAATTGGCAAATAATGTGAAAGTAGCAGCCCCAGCCCTGAGGAACCCCACTGGTCACCGGCAGCACTGAGCCCTGAGGAACCCCACTGGTCACCGGCAGCACTGAGCCCTGAGGAACCCCACTGGTCACCGACAGCACTGAGCCCTGAGGAACCCCACTGGTCACCGGCAGCACTGAGCCCTGAGGAACCCCACTGGTCACCGGCAGCACTGAGCCCTGAGGAACCCCACTGGTCACCGACAGCACTGAGCCCTGAGGAACCCCACTGGTCACCGGCAGCACTGAGCCCTGAGGAACCCCACTGGTCACCGGCAGCACTGAGCCCTGAGGAACCCCACTGGTCACCGGCAGCACTGAGCCCCGTGGAACCTCACTGGTCACCGGCAGCACTGAGCCCTGAGGAACACCACTGGTCACTGGCAGCACTGAGCCCCGTGGAACCCCACTGGTCACCGGCAGCACTGATCCCTGAGGAACCCCACTGGTCACTGGCAGCACTGAGCCCCATGGAACCCCACTGGTCACCGGCAGCACTGAGCCCCGCGGAACCCCACTGGTCACCGGCAGCACTGAGCCCTGAGGAACCCCACTGGTCACCGGCAGCAATGAGCCCTGAGGAACCCCACTGGTCACCGGCAGCACTGAGTCCTGAGGAACCTCACTGGTCACCGGCAGTACTGAGCCCTGAGGAACACCACTGGTCACCGGCAGCACTGAGCCCTGAGGAACCCCACTGGTCACCGGCAGCACTGAGCCCTGAGGAACACCACTGGTCACTGGCAGCACTGAGCCCTGAGGAACCTCACTGGTCACCGGCAGTACTGAGCCCCGAGGAACCCCACTGGACACCGGCAGCACTGTGCCCCGTGGAACCCCTCTGGACACCGGCAGCACTGAGCCCCGTGGAACCCCACAGGACACTGGCAGCACTGAGCCCTGAGGAACCCCACTGGTCACCGGCAGCACTGAGCCCTGAGGAACCCCACTGGTCACCGGCAGCACTGAGCCCTGAGGAACCCCACTGGTCACCGGCAGCACTGAGCCCTGAGGAACCCCACTGGTCACCGGCAGCACTGAGCCCTGAGGAACCCCACTGGTCACCGGCAGCACTGAGCCCTGAGGAACCCCACTGGTCACCGGCAGCACTGAGCCCTGAGGAACCCCACGGGTCACCGGCATCACTGAGCCCCGAGAAACCCCACTGTTCACCGACAGCACTGAGCCCTGAGGAACCTCACTGGTCACCGGCAGCACTGAGCCCTGAGGAATCCCACTGGTCACTGGCAGCACTGAGCCCTGAAGAATCCCACTGGTCACCAGCAGCACTGAGCCCTGAGGAACCCCACTGGTCACCGGCAGCACTGAGCCCCGTGGAACTCCACTGAACACCAGCAGCACCAAGAGCTGAGGAACCCCACTCGTCACCGGCAGCACTGAGCCCCGTGGAACCCCACTGGTCACCGGCAGCACTGAGCCCTGAGGAACCCCACTGGTCACCGGCAGCACTGAGCCCTGAGGAACCCCACTGGTCACCGGCAGCACTGAGCCCTGAGGAACCCCACTGGTCACCGGCAGCACTGAGCCCCGAGGAACCCCACTGTTCACCGACAGCACTGAGCCCTGAGGAACCCCACTGGTCACCGGCAGCACTGAGCCCTGAGGAATCCCACTGGTCACCGGCAGCACTGAGCCCTGAAGAATCCCACTGGTCACCGGCAGCACTGAGCCCTGATGAACCCCACTGGTCACCGGCAGCACTGAGCCCCGAGGAACCCCACTGTTCACCGACTGCACTGAGCCCTGAGGAACCCCACTGGTCACCGGCAGCACTGAGCCCTGAGGAATCCCACTGGTCACCGGCAGCACTGAGCCCTGAAGAATCCCACTGGTCACCGGCAGCACTGAGCCCTGAGGAACCCCACTGGTCACCGGCAGCACTGAGCACCGTGGAACCCCACTGAACACCAGCAGCACCAAGTGCTGAGGAACCCCACTAGTCACCGGCAGCACTGAGCCCCGTGGAACCCCACTGGTCACCGGCAGCACTGAGCCCTGAGGAACCCCACTGGTCACCGGCAGCATTGAGCCCTGAGGAACCCCACTGGTCACCGGCAGCACTGAGCCCTGAGGAACCCCACTCGTCACCGGCAGCACTGAGCCCCGAGGAACCCCACTGTTCACCGGCAGCACTGAGCCCTGAGGAATCCCACTGGTCACCGGCAGCACTGAGCCCTGAAGAATCCCACTGGTCACCGGCAGCACTGACCCTGAGGAACCCCACTGGTCACCGGCAGCACTGAGCCCCGTGGAACCCCACTGAACACCAGCAGCACCAAGCGCTGAGGAACCCCACTAGTCACCGGCAGCACTGAGCCCCGTGGAACCCCACTGGTCACCGGCAACACTGAGCCCCGTGGAACCCCACTGGTCACCGGCAGCACTGAGCCCTGAGGAACCCCACTGGTCACCGGCAGCACTGAGCCCTGAGGAACCCCACTGGTCACCGGCAGCACTGAGCCCCGTGGAACCCCACTGGTCACTGGCAGCACTGAGCCTTGAGGAACCCCACTGGTCACCGACAGCACTGAGCCCTGAGAAACCCCACTGGTCACCGGCAGCACCAAGCCCTGAGGAACCCCACTGATCACCGGCAGCACTGAGCCCCGTGGAACTCCACTGGACACCAGCAGCACCAAGCCCTGAGTAACCCCACTGGTCACCAGCAACACTGAGGCCTGAGAAACCCCACTGGTCTCCAGCAAAAGGCCCCTTTATTCCCCACTCTCTACCTCCTGCTGGTCAGCCAATCTTCTATCCACCTTGTATTTTTCCAGTATTACCATGAGTGCTCATCTAAGCCCTTTTGAAAATGCAGGAAAACCACATCCACTGACTCCTTTATCCGTACTTCCTGTTACTTCCTCAAAGAATTCCAAAAGTTTGTTAGGCACAATTTGCCCTTCAGGAAACCATGCTGACATTTGCCTATTTTAGTGTGGGCCTCCAAGTACACTGAATCCTCATCCTTAAGCATAGATTCTAATGTCTTACCAACCATTGAAGTCAATTCATTTCAGATAGGTGTGGTCGGGGGATTGAGTTCAGGAGTCGAGAGGTGATGTTGTAGATCTATAAGATTCTGGTTAGATCACACTTGGTTGGCTCATTACAGGAAGGATGCAGAAACTATAGAGAGAGTGTCTTATGAGAAGTAAGAAGGATGAGAGGTGACTTAATAGAAGTCTACAAGATTATGAGAGGCGTTTTTAAGGTGGGGAGGCAGCACCATTTTCCCTGGATGACATCTGTACAAGGTGAGTAATAGGGGTGGTATCAAGGATAAAAAAATTTTTCGCAGAGAATTGTGGGTTGCATTGAATGGTGGTAGAGGCTGGAACAATAAGGACATTTAAAAGACTCTTGGTCAGGCACATGGTTGCAAGAAAAATAGAGGTTGAGGAAGGGATAGATAGTTGAGTAGATTCCGTCAGTGTGGGGCGAAGGAATTGTATTGTGATGTTCAATGTTAACACATTACATTCCCTCTGGACAATCTTAAACCTTATGGTATGAACATTGATTTTTCTAATTTTGGGTAACCCCTACCCCATTTTATTCCACTCTACTTATCTTTTCACCTATTATATTTATGTTTTCCTCTTCTTCGATAACTTTTCTTTCCTCACTCTCGTCCTGATGGTCTTGCCCTCTACATTGCCTCTCCACTTCTCTCACCTTCTGTCCTGTACTCTGGGCCCCTCCAGCTTCTTTCCTCCTTTATGGTGCAGGTCAATCAATTCTATCTTCGTTTTGATAAATGTTGACTGACTGTTTCTACTATAAATGCTGGAGGAACTCGGCCAGTCTTACAGTAATGATGTTTTGGGCCTGAATCCTTCCTCCTTGAGGAAGGGTTCAAGCCCGAAACGTCAGCGATATATCTTTACCTCCTATGGATGCTGCGAGACTGGCTGGGTTCCTCCAGCATTTGACGTGTACTTTTACTACAATCACAGCATCTGCAGACTTCCGTGTTTCACTCATTTCATGATGCCACAACTTGGCCCCAGTGCTGGGCCTAATGCTGGGAGGTGCATAATCATGGTCCTTCATTGCTAAAGGTGCACCAATGACCAGATGGTCTCTCACTCTTGCTGCCTTACAAAAGAGGCACTGCACTCATCTGGTCATGGATAGTTTCCCTTCACACTTTTGACATGTGCCTTGTAGATGGTGTGAAAGTTAGGGTGCAGTGGAGGTTACTCACTTCATTTGCCAGTGTGTTTATGTACTGTCCAGTTTCTAATCAATGATGTGTCAGAAGACAATGTTAGCTAGCCACTTGGTGATGGTAATGTGATTGAATGCCAAGAGGAGCTTTTACAATCTTGCCTACAGATAATATAATTAATTAGTTGGCATCTGTGTGGCCTCATTGTTACTACTCCCCCCAGCCCTTGTCAAGGACTTGCCTGATACAGGCTTGAGCAGCTTTATTTGCAGAGGAATTGAAATTACTGAGCATCCCACTTTTGACCTTGTGATGGAAGAAAGGTCACGGCAGAAGCAACTGAAGGTGAACTTTGGGCTGTATGTGTTTCTGGCAGTACACACGTGTACACACGCACCCACACACACACACACACACAACTTTTTCTGCCGTTGTCCTCAGCAGGGTCAATAAGTGTAGAACTTGTCAGCAACACCCATGTCCCAGTGAAGAGGGAAGCAAACACAGAGTCAGGCTCAGATGCTGCAAGCTGAGATTCACAGCAGATCGGCAGCCAAGTTAAAAAAGGATGATTTTTAAAAAACACATATTTGTTGAGGAATAAGTGAGTTTACAGGAGAATGTGATGAAGCTTGGTTCCTAGTGTGGGATGAAGATGGTAGAAAACTAGATGTTTGGGAGTTGCAGATTTCATCTCTAGTGTGACCTATTTATCGCCTGCTAATGGTGCAGTCATGACAACCCACTCATCATTCTGTTTGGGTATCTTTGGTGGTGTTTTCAAACCCTGCTTTTGGTTGTTTCGAAAGCCCCAACAAAGAGAGCAATTGTGTGCATCTGCTTTACAGAGCAGCAATATTCTTCAAAGTTTCCAAATTGATGCACTGTTTGAAAGTGAAATAGGGAATTATGTGAGAGAGCAGGTTTGGTGTGTGGGTGCTATCAGATCAAGAGATACAGCACAGAGTGCTGACCAATGAACAGAAACCAATTCCAAACCTGTTCTGCTTTGTTGTTATTGCCAATTGCTCAGTTTCTGCCAAAAATCAATGACTCAACCTCATAGAGATTGAGCTGATGAGCTCAAAGATCTTGAAGAGGCGTAGGGACTGGAGGGGGGTCACAGAGTAGGGGCTGGAGGGAGTCACAGGGAGAGGTGGGGGGATAGAGGGGATCATAGGGAGAGGTGTAGGGGCTGCGATAGGTCACAGGGAAAGGTGTAGGGGCTGGAATGTCACAGGGAGAGGTGTGGGGGCTGGAAGAGGGGTCACAGATAAGACCATAATACATAGGAGCAGAACTGGGTTATTGGATTCTGCCCTGCTATTCAATCATGAGCTGATCCATTTCCCATTCAGCCCCACTGCCCATAACCTTTGATTCCCTGGGTAATCAAGAACCTATCAACCTTTTCCTTAAATACACCCAATGACCTGTGGCAACAAATTTCACAGTTAGACCACCCTCTGGCTAAAATTCCTCTGCACCTCTGTAGTAAGCAGGCACCCTTCAATCCTGAGCTTGTGCCCTCTTGTCCTAGATGGAAGATATAAGGGCTGGAGGTGGTCACAGATGGGAGATGTTGGGGTTAGAGAAGGGGAGAGGTGTTAGGGCTTGAGTGAATAAAATAGAGAGGGCCAAGGCAGGAAGATTTAGAGGTGGGGTGAGCAGGGCTTTACAATACAAGCATGCAAGCAGGGCTGAGTTTCAGTACAAAACCTTGATTTCATAAATACAAATTAACCAAATATTGTCCTAGACTCAAGAAGAGCAGGAAATGGAACGGAGAGGAGGTCTTGAATGTCCGATTGAGGGGATCTTGAATGTCCGATTGAGGGGGTCTTGAATGTCTGATTGAGGGGGTCTTGAATGTCTGATTGTAGTTATGTGTTTCAATGGGGAGCAGGTGATTTGGGAGACTCCTGCATTGGTGAATGAAGTATGATGACTACACACAGTGTAGTGGATATCTGCAAAGGTCAGGGACGGTGCTTCACCCACACATTGTTTCAAACGGTTTCAGTAGGAGGAATAATCTGATTAGTCCACAGTCATTTGAAGATAATCTGCTTCCTTGCAACATACCCACATCTGGTAAATTACAAAATTAAGAAATCTTTCATTAACTTTCTCAAAAACGTAAAAATACACAGACCAGTTTTAATAAAACTGAAACAAGAGGAAGCTCCTTTTTACTTTTGTGGTTTGTGAAAGATGAATTTCACTCAGATCAAAACTGGTAATTTGGAGATGTGAAGATAATGTGGTTTGAGCAGAAATTCCCAATTCCAACCATCATGCAGGTATCACTGGTCTGGAGCACGTAGTAACACCTCCTTAACTTCAGCATGTTGGGCTATGTCGTTGTGTCTGGAGCTTCCTGCCTGTTGGAGCACTCCAAAGCTTCATTGTAGTCAGATTGTATGTTGGAGGCCACAACTGCCTCATTCATTTATGATGAGGTACAGGCTTAAGAATCATCTTTAGGTTTTATAGAACACATGATGTCAATCCACATTGGTCTTATCTGCTCCTCTGAACCTCAAAGGGACAAGATTCCAACCAGCATCTTTCACATTTCCCCACTTCTCATTGGGGATAACAAGGGTAGATCCTGTGATTTACCCTCTGGGATTTACTGCTTCACCTTTTACCTCCACCTGACACTCCAACTCCCTCTACCTTGTGCAGTCCTTGTCATAACTTGCTCCTGCCGAAATTCCTTTCAAGTGAAAGTTGAAAGAATTATGTGCAATTTGGTCGTCTTGGTGCAGGAAGGTTGTGGAGACTTTGGTAAGGGTACAGAAGAGGATTCCAGTGAAGTTTCCTTGATTATAGAGAATGAATTATGGGCAGAGGTTGGTTGATTTTTCAGGAATGTTGCAGAGGACACCTGATGGAATTTGAGAGCAATGATAGGGTAAGCAGTCAGAATATTTTCTCCAGGGTAAAAATGCCACATACTAGAGGACTTGTGTTTAAGTTGGGGAATTGAACAATTTGAAGAAGGTTTAATGTAGAAATACAGCACGAGCCCCTTCTTTCCAAATATGCTTATATGACTGATTAATGGTAATCTACAAACCCCATTCATCTTTGGAACATGGGGGTAAAGCAGAGCACCTGGAGGACAGACTCCTACAGACAGACCTCACCTGGAGGACAGATTCCTACAGACAGACCTGGGTTGCTGTAATAGTGTTGCCCTGACTGCCTAGTTAACTATGCTGTCCAACTCCTCCAAAGTTGTACAACTCGTCCCCGTGAAAGAAATGTGCCAGCGTGCTCATCATCTGGGAGGATGCTCCACATACAGGCTTCTCTGCAGGGGCTGAGAGTGGAGATTTGCCACATGGTTGTGGGTACACACCAGCAACTTGATTCCCTTCATCCATTGGGAGATCAGAACGGCAGCAAGTATCCCCAGCTTCCTCTTTCCCCAGAAGAAATAAACCATGATCTTCTACATCATGAGAAATGCAAGGGGCGGGACAGAAGTGATGAACTGGTCTCAAAGCATGGAGATCATCTGTGCTTTATGACTAGTTCTGTGGAAAGGCATTCAGAACTGTATCCAATACCCGAGCCAAGTGGTGACTTTTACCTATACCTGTTGCCAGTTCACTGGCCAAGCTTCCTCACTGGTGCATCTACTCGCACAGGGCGATACCACAGACTTGTCAATAGCCACTGGGATGTGGAGGAACAGATATGTAGACCAATTATGGAAAACTGGGTTGTTGTAGTGGGAAAGGAGTTACCCCAATATTGACTGGGATGTCCTTGGTGCCAGAGACTTAAATGGGGCAGAATTTGTTCAGTTTGTGCAGGAGAATTTCATGAAGCAGCGTGTGAATACCCCAGCCAGGAATGGGGACACACTAGACTTTATATTGACAGATGAGCCCGGCCAGGTGATGGGAGTTTCAGTGGGGGAAAATTTTGGGAATAGTGATCACTCTTTCTTCAGGTAGTTATGGACCAGGATAAACTCAGGCTTGGTAGGAAAGTGGTAAATTGGGGGAGGGGAAATTATGACAGCTTATACAGGAGCTGGGGGAGATCCTTGGGAGCAGGTATCAGACAAGCCCACAACTGACATGGGAGTTGTTTAAGGACCAACTTATTAATGACCAGGGACCAACATGTTCCAGTGTGAAGGAGGGACAAGGCTGGCAAGATCAGGGGGACATCGTGATACCATAGGATCAACACACAAGGACCTGACTTAAAAAAGTGTTTATTAAGTAGTTTTAAATGAATTAATTCCTTCAAAATATTTAAATACTTCTACTTTTCATTAAAAATTCCTCCGGATAAAGATAAACTACTACAGTTGTATCTGGATGCCTGACAAGAAGAAAAGAAGAGTAGGGATGTGAGGCCTTCCTTGATGTCGAAGCAGGAAGCTAGTGCTCGGGCTGCTCCCCATATGAGTGATCCTCTTGAAGGGCCTTCTACCAACGTCACCTCCCCGCAACAACAGAGAGATGGTGTCAGAGAAAAACATGGACCTGAATGGCGCATGCGCAAGAAGTTACACATGAAGAGTCAGGATCCAGGGGAGGTTCTGTAGCTGAATAAGAAGAAGAACAACAGGAAGAGGAGGTAATTAAATAAGTTAAAACTATTTCACAGGCTGAAGTAGATTTAACCACAATTATAATGCATAATTTTAAAGTAATGGAAGGGGAAATGAAAGAGGGATTGAAGGCAGAAATGAAAGAAGAAAAAAAAGAAAAAACTAATAAAGTGTTGGAGATTGTGAATAAAATGAAGAAGAAATTGGAGAAAATGGATGAGAAAATTACAAGAGTACAGGAGGAAGTGAACATGTTGAAGATAAGGTATCGACGTGGAAAATACAACCACTGGTTTAATCAAAAGCTTCTAGAGAAAGTGGATGCACTGGAGAATTTCAGCAGAAGGAATTATATTGAAATAGTCAGCCTTTTGGAAGGAAAAGAAGGTCCAGATGCATTTCACTTTTTTCAAGAATGGATTCCTGAAGTTTTGGGAGAGCAAAATTTTGAAATTCCAATTGAAATTGAAAGAGCTAAAAGAGCTCTGAGACCAAAACCTTTTCCAAATCAGAGACCATGTCCTATATTCATTAAATTTTTATGTTATCACGAGAGAGAGAAGGTTTTAAGTCTTGCTGTGAAAGGGGCAAAGGAATGGCAAGGCCTGCTTCAATGAGATGAAAATAGAATTTTATTTTATCCTGACCCAAGTGAAAATTTATTGAAGAGAATGAAGGAAACCAATCTGGTTAAGAAAGTTCTTTTTGATGAAGATCCTATGCTACCCTGCAACTTTGAATACTTTTGCACTTGGAGATCAAAATAGATTATTTTCCAATTTTGCTCGAGCAGAAGAATTTGCCAGGGATCTTTTTAACCTTAATGTGTCTCTGATGCGATGAACTATTTCTTTTTTCCTCTTTTATTATTATTGGAAAAGGGGAAGTTTGTAAGATTAAAGGAATTAAAATAAGAATTATTCTTTTTTCTCGTCTTTCTTCAAAGTTATTTTAGTTGTGGATAACTAAACAATTAAAGTGTTTTGTATTAAATGTGCCAAAGAGATTGGGAAGAGTGGAAAGTGCTGATTGCTGCAGGATCATGTTTGTGTTTTTGACTGGTCACAATCTGTGAAATGAAGGGAGGTAGTGTTGTATATTTAAACAACACGTACAAGATGGGCTTTCTTTTATATAAATATAGTTGTAAGTGTGGGACTATATATTTGTCTTTTTTCATCTATTTGGATTACTGAACGGAATGCATACTGATACATAGGATATTAAACAATGGAAATAGGAGGAGACTTGCAGGGGGAGGTAATGGAAGGGGATGGATAATACTTTAGCAAGATGAGCAAGGTAATGAAGTTTGTAAATTTTAATGTTAATGGATTAAATGGAAATGTAAAGAGGAAGATAGTGTTACATTTATATTACAAAATAGAAATTGATGTGGGTTTTCTACAAAAAACACATTTGACTGAAAAAGAACATTTGAAATTAGAAAGGGATTGATTTAGACACGTGATATTTTCTTCATTTAATTCTAAGTCAAGAGGTGTGATAATTTTCATAAAAAATGAATCTTCCAATTCAAATTCAAAATGTGACAGACCCATTGGGGAGATGTGTAATGGTGCATTGTCAAATATATTCAGAATTGTGGACTTTTTAAAATCCATATGCTCCAAACATTGATGATGAGAAATTTATTCAAGAAACATTTCTTAATTTGGCAGAGGCACAAAATAATATGGTAATAGAAGGGGATTTTCATTTTTGTTTCAATCCTTTGTTAGATAACTCTACTTGAGTTGTGATGAGAACGAAAGCAGCAAAAGCTACAATGGTCTTAATGAGATTTGAGTTTAATAGATGTATGGAGGATTCATCCTAGAGAGAAAGATTATTCATTTTAATCAAGTCGGTATGATTCTTACTCTAGAATTTATTTAATTTTAATCTCAGCACAAATGCAACTAGGATTTTTGAACCTGATTATAAAGTGAGAATTCTATCTGATCATTTGCTTTTATTAATAACAATGGAAATGCCTGATAAGGAGAAAACAATTTAAAGATGGAGGTTGAATTCTTCATCATTGAAAAAAATACATTTGTGGGTTTGTCAGAATGTAAATTTGGACATTTTATGATATAAATTTGAACTCGATAAATGATAAGTTTATTATATGAGGGGCTTTGAAAGCATATTTAAGAGGTCAAATTATACACTTCTAAATTAAAAAATAAAATATGAGAGAGAGTGATCAATTTGAAAGAGAAATAACAGTTTTAGAAAAGGACCTTCAAAATCAAGGTTATGAAGATTGCCTAGGCAATCAATTAATACAAAAACTTCAATATAACACACATTACAAACTAATAGAACAGAGAAAGCCATCACAAGTACAAAACAAAGATGCTATGAATTAAGTGAGAGATCACAAAGTAGTTGCTTGGCAATTAAAACTGGAACAGGTCTTGAGAACAATTAGTGTAATTAAAAAGGATACTAATGTTGTTACTTATGAACTTCAAGAAATAAATGAATCATTTAAGAATTTTTATTCGAAACTATATAACTCCAAATCTTTAAAAGACAAAAATAAAATAGATAGATACTTATCACAGATAATTTTACCTAAATTAAGTTTGGAAGAGTGAACTGAACTGAAAGTTCCTTTAACTCAGGTAGAGGTGAGAGAAGCTAAAAGTTCATTACATAGTAACAAGTCCCCAGGTGAGGATGGATTTCCGGCTGAATTTTATTAAGAATTTAAAGATTTATTAATTCCTATTTTTATGGAAGTATTAGATCAAGCTTTGGAAACCCATACTCTTCCAGAATCATTTTCAATGGCAATAATTACAGTGATTCCTAAAAAAGATAGAGATCCTTAAAAGCCTTCATCTTATAGACCTATTTTGTTATTAAATGTGGATTATAAAATTGTTGCAAAAATTTTGGCAAATAGAATGACTAAATTGTTTCCTAAATTAATAATTATGGATCAAACAGATTTTGTTAAAAAGAGACAAACATCTGAAAATGTAGCTAGATTACTTAATATAATTCACTTACCATAAAAAAAGAGAAGAATTGAGTGCAGCATTGGTTCTAGAAGCAGAAAAACTGTTTGATAGCTTGGAGTGAGAATATTTGTTTCAGGTGCTGGAAAAATTCAGATTTGGATTGAATTTAGTGAACTGGATTAGGACGTTATAATAATCCAAAAGCTAAAGTAGTGACTAATGAACAAATATCTGCACCGTTTCAGTTGGTGAGGTCAAGTAGACAAGGATGTCCTTATTTATTTTAGTTATAGAACCTCTTGCTGAAGCAAGAGTGATTTGGAAATTAAGGAATTTAGGGTAGCTCAAGAAGATCATAAAATTCTCCTTTTCTTTCTCTTTTATATAAACTATACTTCTTATATTGGTTATATTCTTAGGGAGGGGTAAATGCCATCATGTATGTAATTTTGAAATTTTTTTTCTGGATCATGTATTACTATATTAATCTTGATTACTACATATATGGAAAATGTTAAATAAAATATTCAAATAAAATGGCCAAGTCAGAACTTTGGATAATGAGAGTGGTTGTGAACTTAGTCAAGCGAAAAGGAAGCATGTGTAAGGTTCAGGAAGCTATGAGAGCCCTGGAGGAAAAGATTGCAGGGAAGAGCTCAAGCAAGGCATTAGGAAGGCCAAAGGGAGGCATGAGATGCCCTTGATGAGTGAGATTGAAGAAAATCTCAAGGCATTTTGTACTTACATTGAAGTACGAGAATGACCAGGGAATGGATGAGACCATTCAAGGTCAGAATTTATACTTGGAGATAGAGGAAGTGGGTGAGGTACTAAATGAATATTTTGCATTAATGTTTACCAAGGAAAAAGGCATGGAAACTGACAGGGAACATTATGAGGAGTAGGCTCATATGTTGAAGTATTTTGATAAAAACGAGGCAGTGCTGGGTCCTTTGAGGAGCAGTAAAGTGGACAAGTTCCATGGGTCTGACGGGATATATTGAGGAAGAGGAGCAACCCATTCTGGACACTCTTTCATGAGGTGTGAAAAGGCGTGGAAGTAATTTCCAACAGCTGGCAAATGTGTTCTGGGACTAGCTCCTGTGGAACATTCTGTGATCTCAAATCCTTGTGTAGTTGAAATGATATGGATATCGTCCACAAATCTGTGATAGCAATGGGGTTCATCTTGATTGGGATGAATCCACTGCCATGTGCCCCCTTGTCATGCACTCTACTGGGGTGGCTAGTTTCAGTCACAAGCCATACTATGAGGTTGGCTCTTCCTCTGTCTGATCTCTCCCCAGAATCTCCTTCAACAATGTGGGAGACCCTGAATGGAGGTGTACTAGACTCTAGAAATGTTCTAGTAAAAAGACAACCAACTTATGAGAGGAGTGGCAAATTCTTTGGCAGCTGCACGTCATCCTGAATGTTAGATCCCTAGCTGAGAATATACACTGTCAGTTGTCGTCATTGGGACAATGTTCAATCTGAATGTCCCTCTGCAGGGCCTCAGGGCAAAGATTGTGTTCAGCTTCAGATTCCACCATCTGTAGTCTCCTGTGTGTCACCAGAGAGTACAGCTAGGTGCACAAATCATTGATCACCTTATTCAGAACCTCAGCAGATACACAATGAGCCCTTGTTCCCTATGAACAGTTGATGAGCTTATTCTGGATCTTGGTGGCAAAAGAAGATGATGGAACCACAGGATGGAAGCCATCAGCTGGTTTATGACTTGTTGTGCACTCAGCCTCGTCATGTCCAGCACCCCGAGAGATGACTTTTGCCTCAACTCCTACTGGTTTGCCTACAAGGCTTTCTTGGCAGTATTAGGGTAGATACCCAGGTAGACGAGGTACACGGTGGTCCATAGAGATGGGCTCACGTCTGCAGGAAGACTACTTGCCAGGACTCTGCAAATTTTCTCCCCCATTAATTCTTGTGAAGGACATGGTAGGAAAGCTGTGCAAGCACATGCACATCCTCCACAGCTCTGTGACCATCGGAGTGTTGGTCCAGACAGTGTACAAGGAGGTTTTCTCTGTGTTGAACCTGGTTTACTTTGTTCTGCTCCAACCCAGGAGTTTGTTAAACATGCATTAGGATATGAAAGGTTGAACTCTGGGACTGAAGCCGGATCAAGCGACACAAATGTTGTGTAGCTGGGTGGGGGCAGCTTGTGAACCTTTTGATTTTGTTACCACCAACTCTTCTGCTAATAGTTGTTTGGAACCCAGTGAACTTTTTTATAATGAATCCAGAGTTGAAGTGGGAACCTTTATCTCCAGTTACTGATGAATATATTTTAAAATTGCTTGTTGGGAGCTGCAATGTTTTCCATTTCCTCAATAAAACAATCTCCAATTAACTTCTTGCCTCAGCTCTGCTCTGTCCTTTCAGCTTGCAAGCAAAGGTTCTGCTCGAATGAGAAATGTCGGAATTCGTCTGTCAGCTTGTTCCAGATACAGATCACCCTCTCAGTGAAAAAGTTGCATCTCAGGTCACTCCGAAATCTATCCCCTCTCGCCTTCAAACAATGCCCTCTAGTTCTAGAATCATCTATCCTGAGAAAAAGGGTCTGAACATTCACATTATCAGGGTCCCTTATGATTTTGTAAATCTCTATAAGGTCACTCTAGGCAGGGGTGTCAAACTCAAATTCACAGAGGGCCAAAATTAAAAACTTGGACTAAGTCGAGGGCTGAACTAAATATTTATTGAAAATTTTCAACAACATCTGCATGTTTTCTCTTCTTTCAACATATGTAATGTTAAACTTTTTCTTATTAAAATAAATGTTTAATAATAGTTTTGGATAAACTCTTTTCAGAAGCATTAACAAATGAGAAATAAAATATTCAATCAATAATATTTCTCTATAGAGGATTTGTCAAATGTTGCTAGTGTGCTGTCGAATAGTAAAATCTGAGGGCTATTGAGAATGTGGGAGAATAACATGATTCCTGAAACAATCCAATGGGTGACTGATTGTGGGCATGAACTCTAGCAGGGTTATTTGCCATGCCCTTTTTCCATTGGTACAGATATCCTTTGATTTACACACTTTTCAAGTTTTATGCCTAATGAGCTTGTATCCAGGTGCAGGACCATTTTTAACCAGGAATATATTGATCACTGTGACATGAAACTATTGGAAGATCGTTTTATCCTGAGATTAAAGTTCATAATCCTTACTCAGGCCTGTGTGCGGGAGGGCGGGGTTTGCGGATGATCGGGTTGGACAACGACAGTGCGGGGGCATCGGCTCTCGCTGCAGGGCGGCATCTCGGCGGATCAGCGGCCCCGTCACCGTGAGTTGCGGGTCGGCCTGCGGCAGGGAGGGGGAGTGGGCAACGGTCCTGGCGAGGTCAGGCCCCCTCTGAGTTTCTGCCAGACCCCCCTTGTCCTGCTGAGTTTCTCCCGGACCCCCCATGACCTGCTGAGTTTCTGCCGGAGCCCCCTTGACCTGTTGAGTTTCTCCCGGACCCCCCTTGACCTGCTGAGTTTTCCCGGACCTCCCTTGACCTGCTGAGTTTCTCCCGGACCCCCCTTGACCTGCTGAGTTTCTCCCAGACCCCCTCCCCTTGACCTTCTGAGTTTCTCCCGGACCCCTCCCCGTTGACCTGCTGAGTTTCTCTCGGACCCCCCTTTGACCTGCTGAGTTTCTCCCGGACCCCCCTTGACCTGCTGAGTTTCTCCCGGACCCCCTTGACCTGCTGAGTTTCTCCCTTCTGGTGTTTTTACGAGAACCACAGACTTTCGCTCATACATTGATGAGGGGGATCAAGGGCCAAACATTGTCAGGTACCTCTCTGCTGGATAAAGGATACGGTTTAACCCGCCGAGTTTCTCCAGTGTTGGGTTTTCACGAGGTAGAGTCAAAGGGCCGAAGGGCCTGTTTCTGATCTGTAATGTTCTACGGACCCTGCTCTTCTTTCCGTGCAGGTGTCCCAGGACCTTTCCAGGGCAGTCTCCGCGCTCAGGACCGCGCTGGGATCCCGGTCAGCGGTGGAGGAGCAGGTGAGCGTGGCTAATCCCGATCCAGCCCACGCCACTCCTGAGATTGGCGGAGGGTTCCACCCTACCTGCCCAACCAGCCTCGCTCTCCACGTGTACTCCAGGCACCCGCCGCTGGTCCGGTGGGAAGGCGCAGGGCGGCCGGCACCCTCATCGCCCGGTGGGGAGCCCCAATCTTCCCTCCGGCGTCCCGACTCCATCTGCAGCTCCAAGAAACGCTGTGCCACTGGAGTTCCGGGCGCTGGGAAGCGACCTTGGCTTGCCCTGACACCGACCAGGCCGTGCTGCGGTGGGGGGGTGGGTGGGGGGACATGACAGCGTGTTTATAAAACCACCCACCACTACTTTTCAAGGACCAGGATTTTTCTCTCTCTCTCTCACCCTGGGATACAGCGGTTATTGTGCATGCGCTATACTGGCACGACGGCCAGCGGGCCACCTCTAATACATTTTTGATATGATCTTGTGGGCCAAATATAATTATATCGCGGGCCAAATTTGGCCCACGGGCCAGAGTTTGACATGTGTGCTCTAAGGAATAAAGACCCAGTTGATCCACCAACCCCCTTCAACCCCTCCAGACCTGGCAACATCCTGAGCAATCTCCTCTGCATCCCTTCCAATTTATCGATGACCTTCCAATAGCTGGGTGACCATAACTGCTCACAATACTTGCTGTATTCTCACCCATGCTTGATCATGTGGTTCCAATTTTTATATTCCATACCCCTCATAACTCCCCCCCCACCCCCCAGTGAAACACAGTATGCCAAAGTCCTTGATCACCACCTGAATTGCCAGTTTGAAGGAGCCCCATCACCCTCGTCATGAACTCTTCTTGCTGCTCCCCTCAGGCAGAAGGTCTTGAAGCATCTCGAGGTTTAACAATTATTTTTCAACAGATATTAGACTCTTGAACCTCCCAATACTACCCTAACCTGAATCATAAATTACTATGGGACCATCCAAAGGTTTGCTGCATGACTGAATCGTCACTTTATATTTCTTGTCCTGACTGCAACCATGAATATGTTGATGTATCCTTTCACATTCTCTTTTTCTGTTGTAGTTTTGATACTATTGTAGACGGTGGATGTTCTGTACGTGTGTGGCTGCAGCCAGTAAGAATCAGAGCGTGTCTTTACTCTGCACATGACACTCATCTCGTGTCATCTCTGCAGCTGTACCCCAGCTTTCTCCAAGGCACTGTCACTGTGCCAGCACACCCTGATTTGACTACCAAAGTGCAGCATCTCATTTACCAAAGTACTGAAGTGCAATCCACGGAGGGTCTACTGACTCTATGTCTGACCCATTGTCTGTCTTTATGGGTGCTCCTTGCTCCTGCACAAACTGTTTCTTGTCAGCTATAAATTTGGCTTCTTTCAATAATAGTGATTTTTAAAAAAATTTTGAAATTTAGACATACAGCGCGATAACAGGCTGTTTTGGCCCATGAGTCTCTGATACCCATTTTACACCCAATTGACCTACACCCCTGGTACGTTTGAAAGGTGGGAGGAAACCAGAGCCCCTGGAGAAAACTCATGCAGACACGCAGACAACATAGGATTCGAACCCTGATCCCAATCGCTGGCACTCACAGCTACTGCCCAAAATATTCAATGTCTTGGGTAGCATCGATGCTGAGAGAAGCTGGTAGCATGCCAATCAATGACTATTAATCAGAACACGGAAAAAGTCAAGATAAAGTAATGTGAGTCGCTGACCTGAAACCTAACCTCCATTTCTCTCTTCACAAACCTGAGTATTTTCAGTATTTTCTCTTCTTGGATTTCCAGTATCTGCAGTTTTTCAGATTTATTGTCAGAATACGTACATGACATCACATACAACCCTGAGATTCCTTTATCCTGCAGGCGTGGGCAGAATTACCACTAAATGGTCATGCAAAATAAAACTGTACATAGCATAAACATGTAAACAAATAAAGAACTATAAACAGATAACAAATGTAAACAAATTGACTGTGCAGTACAGAGAGAACAAAAAGAAAATCAATACAGTGCTCTCCAACAGCAGCGTTCCCTCTAGATGTACTCAATAGTGGGGAGGGTTTTGCCTGTGATGTCCTGGGCTGTGTCCACTACCTTTGGAGGGCTTTATGCTCAGGGGCATTTGTGTTCCCATATCTGACCATGATGCAGCCGGTCAGCACCCTTTCCACCTCACCTCTGTAAAAATTTGCCAGGGTTTCTGGTGTCATATCAAACCTCCACAAACTCCTGAGGAAGTAGATGTGTTGACGTACTTTCTTCACAATGCCATTGGTGCTTTGGGTCCAGGAAAGCTCCTCCGAGATAGTGACTCCCAAGAACCTAAATTGGCTCACCCTCTCCACCTCTGATCGCCCAATGATCACTTGATCGTACACCTCTGGCTTTCTCTTCCTGAAGTCAACAATCAGCTCCTTGTTTTTGGTGATATTGAGTGTGAGGTTGTTGTTGGTGCACCATTCATTCAAGTTTTCAATCTCCCTCCTGTATGTTGACTCATCCCCTTCCTTTGTGCAACCCACTACTGTGGTATGGTCAACAAATTTTAGATAGTGTTATTGTCATACCGAGTAACACCGTCATAGGTGTAAAGAGAGTAGAGCAGGGGGCCAAAAATACAGCCCTGTGGTGCTCCCATACTGATGGAGATTGTGGAGGAGATGGTCTTACCAATTTTCACTGATAGTGGTCTGGAGGTGAGGAAATCCATGATCCAATTACACAGTAGGGTGTTGACTCCCAGGTCTTGGAGTTTGCTGATCAGCTTTGAGGGGATAATGGTGTTAAATGCCAAACTGTAATCGATAAAGAGCATCCTGATGAATCCAGCTCTGCTATCCAGGTGTTCCAGGGCTTTGTGTAGAGCCAGTGAGATGGCATCTGCTGTAGACCTGTTACTACGATAGCCAAATTATAACAAATCCATGTCACTGCTCAGACAGGAGTTGATCTGCCTCATCACCAGTCTTTCGAAACACTTCATGACTGTTGATGTAAGTGCTACTGGTCGATAGTCATTGATGCCTGTTTGAAACAGGTGGGGACCATGCCCTGCTGGAGTAAGATATTGAAGATATCCATGAATACCTTGGTCAGCACAGATCTTTAATACTCTACCAGGTTCTCCATCCGGGCTGGATGCTTTCCTTCTCCTGGAGGCAGCATGCACATCATCCTCAGATACGGACAGGATAGGATTATCAGGGGATGTGGGTGTGCAGAGGGGAGGTTCTTCACTGTTACTGTCATCAAATCAGACATAGAAGGTGTTGAGTTCCTCTGGGAGAGAAGCTCTGCTGTCTGCTACTTTACCGGATTTGGGTTTCTAGCAACTTATGGCATTTAGGCCCTGCCACAGCTGTCGAGTGTCCCTTGTTGTTTCCATTTTCATCCAGAATCTCCACTTCACCCAGGAGATGGCTTTCCGCAGGTCAAACCTGCTCCTGCTGTACTCCCTTTACCCAGAGGGTGGTGAATCTGTGGAATTCATTGCCACAGAGGGCAGTAGAGGCAGGTTCATTGAATATATTTAAGAGGGAATTAGATACATTTCTTCAGTATAAGGGAATTAGGGGTTACGGAGAGAAGGCGGGGACGGGGTACTGAACTTTAAGATCAGCCGTGATCTCGTTGAATGGCGGAGCAGGCTCGAAGGGCCGAATGACTTACTCCTGCTCCTATCTTCTATGTTTCTATGATCTGGATGTCCGGACTTAAATGCCTGTGAACTGGCTCTCAGCAGGTTCCGGATTTCATTGTTCATCCAGGGTTTCTGGTTAGGGAAAGCCCTGAATGATTTTTGGGGACACACTCATCCACAGCTGCTTTGATAAAGTGTGTGACAGCCTCTGTGTACTCGTTCAGATTCTCAACAGAGTCCTTGAACAGGCCCAATCCGCTGACTCAAGGAAGTCCTGTAACAGTTCTTCAGCCTCCTGTAATCACCTTCTAGCTGTCCTGTCCTCCGGAGCCTCTCTTGTATGTATGAAGGCAGAAGGAGCACGGCCAGGTGATCAGACTTTCCCAAGTGTCTCAGTAAAGCATGGTAGGCCTTCCTTATCTTGGTGTAGCAGTGATCAAGTGTGCTGGGACCTCTGGTACAGCAGGTTAATGCTGGTGGTAGTTGGGCAGGATTTTCTTGACACAGGCCTGGTTAAGGTCATCGCCTAAGAATTGCAGTGTGTCAGGCTGGCCATCTCTTGTTCACTGACCACATCATCCAGCTCCAGAAGTGCCTGTTTGTAATCGGCATTGGGAGGGATGTAAACTCCAGTGAGAATCACTGATGAGAACTTGGGGTAGATTAGAAGGTGCTGCATTTAATTGAGATTTGCTCTAAGGCAGTAGAGCAGGAGGTCGACATAACCCCAAGGTCCATGCACCACCCAGTATTAATGAAAAAGCATAGTCCACCACCATCTATGGATGGTGAAAACGTCTGATTGGATAGTGGTGTCTGGTGTGCTCTCTGTTAGCCAGGTCTCAGGGCAGCAAACAACTGAGATTTGTCTTTGTTTTGGAATTGTTATTTCTTCAATTCCTCCTTCATCAGTCTCCTTAACTTTATCTCACAAATCCTTAGCACTTGACCCTTGTGCCTTGTCTGGTTCTGCAGTTCTCATTCATTTTTCTGGAGCCCATTCTCAAATAGTTTCTAGTTTGGTCCCAAATTGCACTCTCCCACCTTAAATAGTTGAGACAGAGTAATTTCTTTCATTTAAGAGGAGGCTGGATATATACATGGGATGAGAGGGGGTTGGTTATGGGCGGAGAATAGGCGGGGGGAGCTAGTGGAGTTGTTTGAGTGAGCCGGCGTGGACTTGTAGGGCCGAGATGGCCTGTTTCCATGCCATAAACTGTTATATGGTTATACTGTATTCCACTGGACCTTGATGGACATTTATGCAGAAATTATGAGGACCATAGCAGAGATATTTCAAATGTTCTTAGCCACAAGTGAGGAGCCAAGGATTGGATGGTAATTAATGCTCCATTGTTTATGAAAGGCTCTAAGAATAATCAGGAAAAATATAGTGAGCTTGACATCATTTGTGGGTAAATCTTTGAAGGTATTCCAAGAGGCCGGATGTACAAGTAATTGGATCAGCGGAGACTGATTCGCGTTAGTTAACATGGACTTCTACTCCACAAATGGACACGTCTAATTGATCTTGCAGTTTTTTGAGGAGTTTACCAGGTATGTTATTGAAGGAAAGGCAGTGGATGCTGACAAGGTCCAGCCTGGAAGGTTGGTCTAAAAGGTTAGTTAAGATGATAAAGAGAACTTTTGGTATATTTGTCTTCATTAAATGAAAGTAAAACCCTGTAGAGATTGGGAGATGCCAGATAGGCAATTTTTCCAGTTGTTTGAGACTGTGTTGTGTGAATGGAGAACTAACAGTGAGGCTTGCCAATTTTAAACATCCATTAGTTTTACCCATTTATTTTCATGATTTGTTTGCCGGTTGCTTGAATTCAGGAAAACAGGGATTTTACTGTGTTGAGTATAGGAGTTGGGACAAATGTAAAATTGTATAAAACATTGAATATAGAAATTACTGGTCTTGACCCAGAATGTTGTGCCAAGCTATATACACTTACTCAGGAATCTAAGCCTTTCCTACCTCATGTCCAGAACCCTCTATTTATCTTGCATCCATGCGCCTGTCTCAGAGTCTTATAAATATCCCATTTGTGAGGCTAAATTGAGAGTGTGGTGCAATTTTGGTCACCTTCCTACAGGAGAGATATTAATAAGATTGAAATTGTTTTGAGGAGCTCAGTTAGAGAGAAAGGTTGACTTGGTTAGGACTTTATTTCCTGGAGTGTTGGAGAATGAGGGGAGATTTGATCATGTAAAAAATTATGAGGGGTGTAGATGCAAGGGTAGATGCAAGCTGGCTGTTTCCACTGAGGATGGGTGAAGCAAGAACTAGACAACTAGAGTTAAGGGGAACATTCAAGGTAACTTCTTCACACAATGTGAGGGTGAAACGAGCTGCCAATGGAGGTGGTGGAAGCAGGTTTAATTTTGATATTTCAGCAAAGATTTCAAATGTACATGGATGGTCAGGGTATGATGGAAAGGGTCTTGTCTGGGTGCAGGAAAATTAGATGGGGAAGAATGGTTTGGCATGACCGAAAGGCCTATTTCTATGCTATAGCATTGGTAGTTCTATGGAAGTTGAAAGGGCATTGTGGTGGATTAAATGTGGGAAGTTTCATGAGCTGACATTGGTGTACTCTGAGGCGGAAAGGTGAGCATTGAGGTTCACTGGTTGGCCAACTGCAAGCACTTTCTAAATTCACAACTTTTTGTGTTTTCTAGGTTTCAAAGCCACGTCCAACCCAAGCTGGCTGTTGCCAAAGGAAATGGATAACTCTGGGCATGTGCCAGCCAGAATGGAGACCATGACTTCAATCACGAACCCCAGTATCTCAGTCTCAACTCACCAAACCCCAAAGAAATTTGCACCGGTGGTAGCTCCAAAGCCCAAGTTCAACCCCTACAAGCAAAATGGGCAGCCCATCGTTCAGATGGCAACAGAAGGTACGTTCAAAAAACTGACCCATCCTCTACCACTCAAGTGCAAGGACAGTACACAATACTAGTGCAGGGGTTTTATACAATGGGGACGGTGGTACAGGAACACAACACTTGTGCAGGCATAGTATACAACAGGGATGGTGGTACAGGGACACATTAGTGCAGGGGTAGTACACAATGGGAATAGTACTGTGGCACAACACTAGTGTGTGTACAGTGACGGACTAGCATACTCAAAGTGGACAGGTACACAACATTAGTGGGCACGGGGTCAGTGCATTATCATTATTGCCATGAACGTGTCACAAAATGTCTTGTTTTGTGGGAACATTACAGAGCAAATATTTCTGTGAAACTCCTTTAAAAATAAAATAGTAGAAGAAAAAGAAAGAATCAAAGTGGGGCAGTGTCTTTGGTTCATTGTTCATTCAGGAATCTGACGGCGAAGGGGAAGAAGCCGTCCTTAAGCCGCTGAGGGCTCGTCTTCTGGCTCCTATACCTTTTTCCTGATGGTATCAGAGTGAAATGGGGCCATTGAGGATAGAGGCTGCTCTCTTAAGAGAACGCCTCATGTAGATGTGCTCGATGTAGTGGAGTCTGATGACAGTGATGTCGCAGGCTGAGTTAACAACTCTCTGGAGTTTTCTCCTATTCTGAGGATTGGTGTCTCCATACCAGACTGTGATGGAACGAGTCAGAATGCTCTTCACGGTTCACCGGTAGCAGTTTATTCTTCCTTCATTGCTAATTCTTTTTCTATATTTACTATTTCCCTTTCCAATTGCTCTGTTTCCTGATTATAGTCCTTCTTCATCTTGGTTACATAACTTATTATTTGCCCTCTAATGAACGCTTTCATTGCATCCCATAGTATAAACTTATCTTTCACTGATTCCGTGTTTATTTCAAAATACATTTTAATTTGTCTTTCAATGAATTCTCTAAAATCCTGCCTTTTGAGTAACATGGAGTTTAATCTCCATCTATACATTGTTGGAGGGATGTCCTCTAACTTTATTGTCAATATTAAGGGTGAATGGTCCGATAATATTCTAGCTTTATATTCTGTTTTTCTTACTCTATCTTGCATACGAGCTGATAACAAAAATAGGTCTATTCTTGAGTATGTTTTATGTCTAGCCGAGTAATATGAATATTCCTTTTCCTTTGGGTGTTGTTTCCTCCATATATATCCAAAAGTTGCAATTCTTCCATCGATTTAATTATAAATTTGGTTACTTTGTTCCTTCTGTTAATTTTTTTCCCAGTTTTGTCCATATTTGAATCCAAATTCAGGTTGAAATCCCCTCCTATTAATATGAGCCCTTGCGTATCTGCTATCTTCAAAAAAATATCTTGCATAAACTTTTGATCTTCTTCGTTAGGTGAATATACATTGAGGAGATTCCAAAACTCTGAATATATCTGACATTTTATCATTACATATCTCCCTGCTGGATCTATTATTTCCTCTTCTATTTTAATTGGCACATTTTTACTAATTAATATAGCTACTCCTCTTGCTTTTGAATTATACGACGCTGCTGTTACATGTCCTACCCAATCTCTCTTTAATTTCTTGTGCTCCAATTCAGTTAAATGTGTTTCTTGCACAAATGCTATATCAATTTTTTCTTTTTTCAGTAAATTTAGCAGTTTCTTCCTTTTAATTTGGTTATGTATTCCGTTAATATTTAGTCATATAGTTCAGTGAAGCCATTTTATACTTTGTTTATCTTCCCTTTCCGTTTCTCCATCATTACCTTTCCTTCTTATCCATTTCTGCTTTCTTGTTTTGAACACTTTATAAGACAACATTTCTAAAACATCAAACATTTTCCCTATTCTCCTATTTAAAACTTCTTTAACCCCATTCTCCCCTCCCCCTCCTGAGTTATCCTTTATCCCTTGTCGGACAACCACATCTCCCCTCTCCATTTGGATTTGCGAATTCACTCGCAAACGTCAGCTGATTTTGCAGTGACCGTAACTCCTCCCCACCCAGCCCCCCCAGAAAAGATTTCAATTTTCATATGTAACAAAGGTCACTCTTTTAATTCCCTCCTTATTCCCGCTATTCCATTTCCCTCCCTTATTAATTCTTGTCTATACTCTATATATTTTCCTCTAAATACGGATACATTCATGTATGCACACTACATATATATATATATATATATATATACACACATATACCCCTTTACACACATACATATAGATCGTGGTCATTTTTACTCTTATTACATGTCTTCATCTCTCTGCTTGTTTTGTAGTTGTTCTGCAAATTTCCTTGCTTCCTCTGGATCCGAGAATAGTCTGTTTTGTGGCCCTGGAATAATTATTTTAAGTACCGCTGGGTACCTTAACATAAATTTATATCCTTTTTTCCATAAGATCGTTTTCGCTGTATTGAACTCCTTCCTCTTCTTCAGGAGTTCAAAACTTATGTCTGGATAGAAAAAAATTTTTTGACCTTTATATTCCAGTGGCTTTTTGTCCTCTCTTACTTTCTTCATTGCTTTCTCCAATATATTTTCTCTTGTTGTATATCTTAAGAATTTTACTAAAATGGATCTTGGTTTTTGCTGCGGTTGTGGTTTCGGGGCTAATGTTCGATGTGCCCTCTCTATTTCCATTTCTTCCTGTAATTCTGGTCTTCCCAGGACCCTGGGGATCCAATCTTTTATAAATTCTCTCATATTCTTGCCTTCTTCATCTTCCTTAAGGCTCACTATCTTTATATTATTTCTTCTATTATAGTTCTCTATTATATCTATCTTCTGAGCTAACAGCTCCTGTGCCTCTTTAGCTTTTTTATTAGATTCTTCTAATTTCTCTTTTAAGTCTTTTACTTCCATATCTACAAATGTTTCTCATTTTTTCCATATTTTCCACTCTTTTTGCCAATTCTAATATGGCCACTTCCATTTTATTCATTCTTTCTTCTGCATTTTATCTCATTAAATTCTTGTAATTGCCATTCTTTCACTGATTCCATATATTCTTTAAAAAAAGATACATCCATTGTCTTGCCTTTCTCTTCTTCTTCCACTTCTTTCTGTTCTTCTTCTTCTTCTTCTTCCTCTGGGTTGACCATCTGTTGTTTCCTTGTTTTCTTTTTACCCTCTTCTTTCTTGTTGTCGTTATTGTCTGTGTTCTGCACCTGCTGCTGTGCTGCAGGTGTCTCTCTCAGCTGTGGAGATCGACTCCGCAGCTGTTCCCCCCTCCCGTCAGTGTGTTTTTTTTTCATGCGCATGCGCGGTTGCGCACTTTTACTCGGCTCTGCGAGCCATTTTTGTAGTCCCGAGCCCGGGACCTCCACTGACCTCTGGGAGCGGGCCTCTCTCTCCATGGTGGGCCTCTTCGGACAGGTAAGGCCTTCACCTTCTTCTTCCGACGTCTTTCCTTCTTCTTTTCTTCCCGTTGTTTTTGGTTTTTCTTTCTTCGCTGCCATTTTCTTCACACTTTTACTTTCACTTTGTTTTGGTTTTTAAGTTTGTGCCTTTGCTTTTTCTCTATCTTTTTTTAACTTTTCTGGAGAGGGCTGGAGTTCCCCTACCGGCCACTACTCCATCACGTGACTCCTCTCCAGTTTATTCTAAAGTCTTTGGTGACGTACCATATCTCCTCAAACTCCTCACTAAGTATAGCTGTTGGCGAGCCTTTTTCATGAATGCATTGACATGGAGGCTTCAGGACAGATCCTCAGAGATGTTGACACCTAGGAATTTCAAGTTCTTGACTCTATCCCTGATGACCCCTAGATGAGGACTGGTTAGTGTTCTGATTTTGTTCTTAAGTCCATCATTATCAGCTTGGTTTTATTAACGTCGAGTGCAAGGTTGTTGTTGTGACACCTCTCAACGAGGTGATCTATTTCCTCTACGCTTCCTCATTGCCATCTGTGATTCTGCTGATAACTGTGGTGTCATCGACAAATTATGAATTATAAAAGTGGAGGTTCTGATAGTCTTGACTCACCTGCACAGAACATGGAACATTACAGCGCCTACAGGCTTTTTGGCCCACCTCATTGGGCCAAGCCACGTAAACCTTCTCCAGAAAACTCTAATCTTTCCCCACCTCTTTTTCTGACATCCATGTACCTATCCAATAAGCTTTTGAATTTCCCGATTGTACCAGTCTCCACTTTTATTTGCAGCATTGAATTCCTAGTACCTGCCACTCACGTGTAAAAACCCTGCCTCTGACCTTCCTCCACTCACTTTAAACAGATGTCCTCTGGTACATTGGCATTCCTGGAAAAGGTCTGAGCTGTCCACCAAATCTACGCCCCTCATAATCGTACTTTGATGTCACCTCTCATCCTAAGACAAAAGTCCTTGCTCTGACAACCTTGCAACAATTATGGTAAAACTCCTCTGCATCCTCTGTGCTTCCTTCCTGTAATGAGGTAACTAGAGCCTATCACAATACTCTGGATGGTCTAACCAGAGTTCTGTAGAGCTGCAACATTACCTCACTGTTCTTGAACTTAATTTCCCAACTAATGAAGGCCAAAACACAATACACTTTCTTAACCACCCTATTAACTTGTGCAACAACTTTGAGAGATCTATGGATCTGGACCCCAAGATCTCTGCTCTTCCACACTTAAGTATCCATGTACTCTGCCTTCAATTTCCAAAATGTATCACATCACTTATTTGAACTGAACTCCATCTGTCGCTTCTCCACTTAAATCTACATCCTGTCTATATGTATTCTGTTATAACCTACAGCAACTTTCTAGACTACCCACAACACCTCCAACCTTGGTGGCATCTACAAGGTTACTGACCCATCCTTCCACTTCTTCCTCCGGGCCATTTATAAAAATCACGAAGAGCAGGGGTCCCTGAACAGATCCCTGTGGAGCACCTCTAGTCACTGGCATCCAGGTAGAGTATGTTCCATCTTTTACTACCATCTGCTTTCTGCAAGCAAGCCAGTTCTGAATCACATGACAAGAATTCATGGATCCTTTGTCCCATGGCTTTTAGAATGAGTCTACCATGGGGGACCTTGTCAAACATCTTACTTAAATCCATATCCACCACATCTACCGCCCTACCATCATCAATTTCTTTTGTCAACTTGAAAAACTCAGTTAGGCATGAGGCATGACATGCCCCTCACAAAGCCCTGCTGACTCTTCCCAAGAAGACTCTGCTTCTCTAACTGCTCGTCAATCCTGTTCCTAACAATACTCTCCAATAGTTTCCCAGCATTGATGTAAGATTCACTGGTCTATAATTCCCAGGATTCTCCATCTTCCCTCTTTTTAACAAAGGGACTATATTTGCCTTTCCCTAAGAACGCAAAGATCATTGCCAGTGCCCAAGCAAGGGGTATATTCTGTCTGGTCCTGGGGACTTTCCAAATATTTTTAATACTATCCAGCAGTTCCTCTTTCTTAACCTTGACATGCTTCACCATAATTGCTTGTTCATCTTTTCTTCTTTGGCTTGGCTTCGCGGACGAAGATTTATGGAGGGGTAATGTTCACGTCAGCTGCAGGCTCGTTTGTCTAAAGTTACTTAAATTCCTGGGGATGATGTGTATCCTAGCATGTTATGAGAAGCAATGGAAGAAATAGCAGGAGCAGCGCAGGAGATGCATTTAGGGTGTTAAAGCAGGGTAGACAAACACAGTCAGTCCTGGAGAATACGGCCACAGAAACTGTCTGTCTTGGAGCATACGGCCACAGAGACTGTCTGTCTTGGAGATTACGGCTGCAGAGACTGTCAGTCCTGGAGAATACGGCCACAGAGACTGACAGTCGGAAAATATGGCAGAACAGAGAAACCAAGGGGTACAGGTACCAAGTTTCATGAAATTGTTGACACAGGTAGACAGGGTAGTGGAGAAGATGTTAACATTTGTCTTCATCAGTTAGAGCACTGAGTGCAGGAGTTGAAAAGTCATATTACAACTGAACAAGACGTTGGTGAGACTGCACCTTGAATATTATGTGCTTTCATGGATCCTGACCTCTAACCTATTTGTTTATTTTATTTATTTATTTTTATTTAGACATACAGCACGGTAACAGGTCATTTTGGCCCTCGAGTCTGTGCTGCCCAATTTTACCCCCAATTAACCAACACCCCCGGTACATATTGAATGTGTTGTGATTAACAATTTCGATCATTGTTAATCATCACTGATGAAGTCTTGATGAGCTATGGAGTTGAAGAGCATGAAACAGGCTCTTTAGCCCAACATCCATGTGACCAAATTGCCATTCTGGCCTCGTCCCATTTGCCTGCATTTGGCCCATATATACATCTACTGACCCACATCAATTCTCTTGGACACTTCTTTAAAATGTCATCAGTTTGTTGCGACATGAACTCCCACATGCAGAGGCATGCTGTCAATCTCCCATCAGTCCCTGACTATCCAAAAGCTAGAGTCCCCTCCATTCTGACCTCTGACGTCAAGCTCACTGGCCTGTAGTTCCCTGGCTTGTCCTTGTTACTCTTTATCAGCCACCCTCTGGTTTTCTTGTACTTCACCTGAGGCCAGTGATGAGGAAGATACCTCAGCAAGTGACTTCCCACAGGTGCAAGGATGCACTTCATCAGGCCCTTAATATGATTCAAGGCCACCAACACCCCCTCCATGTTCCTTCTCTTTTAAGGTCTTCTCCACAGTAAAGACCGAGAAGAAACATTAATTTATAATCTTGCCCATCTCCTGTTGCTCCACATGGACCTAAGGAGAATCTCCACAGCAACTTTTTAATAAACCTACAGAATCTTTTGTGATCTTCCTTTATCCTGCTCGCCAGCTCCATGTCCTCTTTTTGTCCTTTTGATTTCTCATTCCATTTTTCTGCTGTCCTACAATCCCAATTTCTTCATCATCCCTGATTTCCAAGGCCTTTCCCTAACCTGTGGAATTTCCGAAGCCGCTCCAACCCTGCTGCTCTTTGTTCCTCTGGAGATGCTGTTCTTTGATCGTGAAAGGTTTTATTTATTTTTCTATTAAATGTATTGTGGCGGCCCCTCGCATTCCCCTTGGGTTCCTCACAAAATGAAGGACGAGCGCGACGATCCAGCAGGCTGCACGAGGCCCGCCGCGCTGCCCTCCAATTGGCTACAACTAAAGGAGCCGAACTAGCCTATCAAGAAAAGCGGATCGCAAATGCACCAATCAGCGCTGAGGGGGCTTTGACCAAACCCCTCCGCTTGAGGGTACAAGCAGGGCTGTGAATCCAATTAAGCTCAATGTTAACTACACTCAACTGGAGTTTGTGTCATCGTTTCTGGGAACAGCGTGTTCTTTCTGAGCTAACCTGAATACAGCGATAACCTCTCCCGCGTTGTAGGCTCCACAGAGCCATAGCTCGTAGCAGCGAGCTACAGTATTACATATGCAGCACGGTGTCAGGCCATTGGGTCCATGCCGCCCAATGACACCCGATTGACCTACAACCCCCTGTACATTTCGAACGGTGGCAGGAAACTGGAGCCCCCGGAGAAAACCCACCCAGACACAGGGAGAACATTCAAACTCCTTACAGACAGCATGGGTTTTGAAGCCCAGTCCCGCTGTAACAGCATTGTGGTAACTGCTACACCCACCATGTCCACCCTATGTTTCTGTAAAGCTTCTCGGGACACTACCAGGTTATTGTTATTCATTCTGGCCCTCCTCAACTGTACTTTCTTTCTCATTCCTTTCATCTCATTCTCCCCTCCCTGCACCCACTTTTCATCCTCCATGTCCTCTCTCCATCTTACTCTTCTGTGGCTTCCCATCACATGACCTATCCTCGTTCCCTTCTTACTTTTCCTCACTTTCCTTGTGCTTGTTGAGATATTCGAGTGAAGCTTCTAGAACAATCCTTTTTTTATTGTCTTATGTCATTGGTTTGATCGTTTGTTGTTTCAGAATGTCACCTAGCAACCTGCCTCCTGGTTGCCTAGCGGCAACCAGACATTACTGGTGCTCAGTTGTAAAGCTTGGAGTGAGAGCGAGCCACCCTCAGCCGCACGTCAATGCACACATTTTGAGTGATGATTTAAAGCAGAGCAGCTCGGAGATTAGTTCTTCAATCAGGCAAAGAAGCAGTATCGAGCTGTCAGAGATTTGGTGCCTGGATAGGCAGTGGAATCCTTTCTGATAAAACCCCCTGCAGAGTATTTCATGGCTGAAAGACATCACCAAGGATTGACCACCAGTGAAATGTCATTGCTGAAGTGTGGAGAAACCACAGGAACTTTGCATGTTGCAGGCTACCAAAAAGACCATTGTCACAATGAGCAAGTAACCTGCTTGCAAGGGTTCTTGGACACCGAGTAGGGCTCTTCCACTTCCCCAACAGAGCAGGGAGATCTCCCCCCTTCCCTTCACCCTGCCTGATAAACAAACCAAATGGGCTCTCAGTAAGTTAGACTGAGCAACAATCTATGCAAGGAAATGTGGGCTCAGGTGAACTTCCGGGAGCTGCATGTGTCTAGAGGGTCTGCTGTCACACTGCAGCTGCATTGAACCGCCAGTGGCTTGTGTAGTGGCGTGACCCAACGCACCTACTGATTGCATGTGTTTGTGTTGGCTCCCAGACAAGATGTTAGCTGTGTAACTGTTCACAGAAATTATGGTCAGTTACTGCAGGAAGAGACGTGTCAGATGGTGAGTGAATTTGGGGAAGTTGCATGTGCTCTCACCATAAATATCTTTTTTTTCTTTGACTCATGCCATTTTCTCCAGATCAAAGAGGTAGCCATGGGCACCTGCATGGGCCCCAGCTACGCCTGCCTTTTTGTTGGCCACGTGGAGCAATCCATGCTGCAAGCCCTCACAGGCAGGGCCCCTCAACTCTTCCTCCACTACATCTTTGGTGCTGCCTCATGTACCTGTGATGAGCTTGTCAACTTCATCCATTTAGCTGCCAACTTTCACCCTGTCCTCAAATTCATGGTCCATCTCTGGCAGCCTTCTCCTCCCATGCACTCCCAATCAGAGGGTATTAACATCAGCCTCCAGTTTCCATTAGCACCCCCTGCCCGTTTCTATCTCCTTCCCTATCCCTATAGCTCTTATTCTGCAGCTCCATGCCCCCCTTCTCTCTGGATTCACAGCTAACCCTATCACCTCAGCCATTTCCTCCTGGCCTTTCAGCCACACCCACCTATGACCTCCTGCATGTTGTCCTGTGCTCCTCCCCTGCCCCTTCCTCCCTTCTCCCCCTTCCTTTTTCTTCCAGTGCCTGCTTGCTTTCTGCTCAAATTATGAGGAAGGGCTCTCTGAAATGTTGGATACCCTTTGCTTCCTATGGGCACTGCATGACTGGCTGAGTTTCCCCAGCACGAGTTAAATAATTCTGCCTTTGCTCTGTTCTAACTGATCTCACTCTGCACTCAGTACGGTGATGAAAACACAGTGTACAATGTATGAATTCACGAGGAGGACCTCTCAAAAACAAACTTCCTCACTGTACCTTGATGTGCATGACAGTAAACATGAACTAAGTAGCAAGATTAAGCCACTCAGTCTGTCAAGCCTGTTCCAACATTGAATAATGGGGCCAAGATCTCATTTTCTTAAGAATCATCCTGTCTGTGCATTAAATGTAAGGACAAAGTGGTTTCCATCATCCTTTCAGAGTTCCAAAGATACATCGTTATCCAGTAGAATAAATATTTGGCACATTTCTGTTTTAAATTAACATCCCCTTGTTTAATAACAGAGCTCATTTGATCCACTGATACACTTTCTACATGCACCTATGCATCTTGTGCAGCAAGCAAGTTCCCCGCCCCCTCTCTTTTTCAAACTCCAGCTATACAAGTTGAGCCTACCCTACCTCATAGGATAGTATTCCCACACCAAGGTATCAATCTAGTAAATGTTCTGTGAAGTGCTTCCATGCATTTAAATAAGGAGATCGATACTCTGTATAGTACTCCAGATGTACAGGTACACAATCCATTATCCGGAACCCTTGGGGGATAGTGTGTTCCGAATTTCAGATTTTTCCGGATTTCGGAAAGACAGACTTAAGCCCACCCGAATTGTGCTGCCATATCCACCCCCACCCCTGCCAGTCGCACTGCCGTCTCTCCCCCCCCTTGTCCGCCCAACTTGCACTGCCAGTCTCCCCACCTCGCCCACCCAACTCATGCTGCCGGTCTCCCTCCGCTCGCCTGCCTGACTCGCGCTGCCAGTCTCCCCAATTACCGGATTTTAGATGACCGGATAAAGGATTGTGTACCTGTCGTTTCACCAGTGCTGTATTTAACAAAGTGCGACTTCCCCACTGTTGTATCCATTTCCTTTACAGTAAACAACAACATTCTTATCAGTTTTACTAACTTCTTGCTGCACCTCTGTTATGGCCTTGGATACTTGGATTCCTTGACATCTCAGACCCACTTCTCCCAACATTTATATAATATGCCTGTGTGAACTTTTACTGCCAAATGGAACATTTCACATTTTCCCACATCATGTGCCAGAACTTTATACACTTGTTGAGCCCCTTTGTAGCTTTCCTCACAAGGTATTTTCTTTCCTATCTTTGAGCCTTCAGAAAATGGAGCAATCATAACCCTGAGGCCCTGCATGGAAGTCATGTCTATAAATTGTAAAAGGTGAGGTGCAGGTGCACTACCTCTTACAGAGGAAGGCCCAGTCAGAGTACAATCTTCTCAGGGACAGTCAGCAAGGCTTTGTGAAGAGAAGGCCGTGCCTCTCAACCCTAATTGAGTTTTTTGAGGAAGGAACAAAAGAAATGGATGAACATAGGGTGGTAGATGTGGTGTATATATTTTTAGTAAGATATTTGACAAGGATCCCCCATGCAAGACTCATTCAGAAAGTCATGGGATCCATGAAACCTCGGCTGTGTGGATTTCCTGTAAAAAGCAGGGAGTAGTAGTGGATGGAACATATTCTGCCTGGAGGTTAGTGACAAGTGGAGTTCAACAGCGATCTGTTCTGGGACCCCTGCTTTTTGAGATTTTTATAAATGACCTGGATGAAGAAATAGAGGGAAGGATCAGTAAATCTACGAATGATACAACAGGATATAGACAGAGTCATGCAGAAAAGTGGGAGTTGGAGTTCAATCCGGATAAGTGTGAGGTAATGTATTTTGGAAGGTCAACCTTGAAGGCTGAGTACAGGGTTAATGGTCAGATACTTAACAGTCTGGAAGAACAGAGGGACCTTGGGTCCAAATCCATAGATCTCTCAAGGTTACCACGCAGGTTGATAAGATGATGAAGAAGGCCTATGGTGGAGGAGTCATGTGATGGAGTAGTGGCTGGTCAGGTGGAACCAGCCCTCTCCAGAGAAAAGGAAAAAAAAGTGTGGAAAAAACAGAGCTCAATCAACATAAAATACAGGAAGAGAAAGATAAAGTTTCAGAGAAGAGACAGAAGATAGCACCCAAAAGAGAAATAGTAAGAATAACAGAGAAAAGGGAAGAAGGAAAATCACTGGAGAAGAAAGAAGAAGGCCTTATCTGCACGTCGGAGCAGAGAGCCACCGTGGAGAAGAATGGCCGATCTCTGGTGTTGGTGAATCCCCAGAGGAGCGGTGTCCTCCCAACCGGCGGACTTCAAAAATGGCTCTCAGAGCCAAGAAGAGGTGCGCAACTGTGCATGCGTGAAGAGTTGCGCATGCACAGTGAGCAAGTAAAAGAAAAGGTCAACGCCGACTGGAGGGGGACTCAGCTGAGGAGCGGCCAGCTGCGGAGCGGCCAGCTGCGGAGCGGCCAGCTGCGGAGCAGCCAGCTGAGAGACGCCCATTATCGGGGTGTTTGGCTGGGGGAAGTAAAGAAGAAAAGCAGAATAGTTGGAAAGAGAACAAAGGACGGGAACAGGATGAGTGGCAACGGGGCAACTGGCAGGGGGACGACCTGCGGCAGGAGACCCAGCAGCTGGTCGGCCTGCAGCAGGGGGCCCAACCACAAGAGACACACCAGCTGGAGGCCCAACAAGGATACAGAAGCAGCTCACCAGAGAAGGATGAAGATACAAAGATACAGAGAAGAGAAGAAGATGACATGGACATAGATATAGACACAGAAGAAGAGGAGGAAGAAGACCAAGAATTTCAAAGGAAAGAAGGTAAAATAGAAGGACAAAATTTAGATAAAGCCTTTTTCAAAGAACAAGTGAGGTCATTAAAAGAATGGCCATCATTAGAATTTAGTTCAATCAAAAGAGAAATGAAAAGAGCTGAAGACAGAATGCAAAGCTTAGAGTTGGTCAGGACTGAAATTGGGAAAAGAGGAGAAAATGTGGAGGAACGAGAAGCTGCTGCGGAAGTGGAGATAAATGATTTAAGAGGGAAGTTGGAAAAGAGCGAAAAAAAAATTAAAGCGACACAAGATTTATTGTCACAAAAAATTGACATATTGGAAAACTACAGTAGGTGAAACAACATAAAAATAATGGGCCTGAAAGAAGGCAAAGAAGGGTCAGGTATGAAGGAATTTATAAAAGGATGGATCCCGAAGGTGTTGGGAAATTTCTAAGATATACGACAAGGAAAAACATACTGGAGCAGGCAAGAAAGAAGGTTAGAGAAAACAATGAGCTGTTGGAATATAAGGGACAAAAAATATTTTTTTACCCAGACATCAGCTTTGAACTTTTAAAGAAGAGGAAGGAATTCAACACAGCGAAAACAATCTAAGTATTCATTCCTGGGGAATGGAATAGACTGTTCTCGGACCCAAAGAAAGCTCAAGAATTTGCTGAACATTTGCAGGACAAGAAAAGAGAGGAGGAGTGACAAGAAGGATGACCGGCAAGAAAATATACAATAATATGTAATAAATATAAAGTAAAGATAATGTACATATAAAGATTTAAAGATGGATAAGAGAAGGGGAAGAAGGGAAAAAAAAAGAGAGAGCTTTGTTATAAGTATAGGAAAATAGTGTTCTCTGGGGGGGCTGGGGGGGAGAAGAAGAGTCACAGCAAAATCAGTTGATGCTTGCGAGTAAGTTTGCAAACCGAATGGAAAGGGGAGTTGTGGTTGCCATCAAGGGACAGGAGGCAATGCAAGGAGGGGAGGTTCCTTTGGGGATAAAGGGTTATTGCTTGTGGGGATTGTTGGGGTATTTCATGTCTTAAATGCATTGTCATCTATTGAGATTAAAAAGGAAAACTTAAAAAATAGTAATGGAAAAAAGGGATGGAGGTGGTGAAGAGGCGGGAAATTTGTGAAAATAAAGATATAAGATGGCCCTGTTGGTCTAAATGACTATAAACATTAATGGAATATATAACCAAGTTTAAATGTATCCCATTAGGAAAAAAAAATCACATATAATTTAAAAGACAAAGTTATAATGATTGGGGAAATCTGGGAACTATATCTGGAACATAACAGAAAGAATAGGCCTTGGACCACCACCACCTAAAATGATAAGAAGATAAACACAATCAGATTTAATGTGAATAAGTAGATGATATGTCTTTTTTGTTTGTATTCCTTTTGTATAAAGATATTGTTTTATTGCATTTTATATGTCCAATATTTACTGTTTTTGGAGGAGGGTGGGAAGGGGGAAGGGAGGGATGGGGGGGGGGGGAAAGAGAAAATGTCATTGTGAATATTTAAAGAGATGCATCTGTAAATATATTGGGGTTGATATGGTTCATAGTGCGATAAATAAAGAATTACAAAAAAAAATGAATGCCTGTGGCCTGCTGGGCTTCATTATTCGGGGGATTGAGTTCAGGAGTCATAAGATAATGTTGCAGCTCTATATATCTCTGGTGAGACCACACTTAGAATATTGTGTTCATTCTGGTCACCTCATTACAGGAAGGATGTGGAAGCTATGAAGAGGGTGCAGAGGGGATTCACCAGTTTGTTGCATGGATTGGAAATATGAGGCAAGGTTACCAGAGCTGGGGCTTTTCTCTGTGTAATAGATGTCTGGAAATCATGATAAGGTGGACAGTCAGTGCTTTTTCCCCAAGGCAGGAGTAGCAAACACGAGAGGACATTTGTACACGGTGAAGGGAGGGAAATTTAGGGGTGACATCAGGGGTAAATGTTTTACACAAAGAGTTGTGAATCCCTGGAATACCTTGCCAGGGATGGTGGTGGAAGCTGGAACAAAAGGGGCACTTGAGACTTTTAGGCTCATGGATAGAAGAAAAATAGAGGGTTATGAAGTAGGGAGGGTTTTGTTTTGTATGTTTACATCGGTCGACACAAAATCCTGGGCTGAAGGGTCTGTACTGTACTGTAATATTCTATGCCCATTCTGTCTTTTCAGTTAGCCAACCTGTTCTCATGCACGCCCCACTGACACTGGCAAGGACAAGTTTCTGCACTGTAGACTCTATGACTCCAACCTATCTTTTATCCATTTCAATACTTCACCTCCGGCACCTTAAAATTTTATTGTTGACAATAACCTTCCATATGGTGTATATTCAAATGACTTTTAGATATCCAAGTATAGTAAATGCACTGGTCCCCCTTATCGATCATTTGCTGTCAGATTCTGCTGTGTACTGTACTGACGAAGACTGAGAGGGAAACTGCTGGCCACATACAGTCTGGCTGTATGTGAACCAAGGCTTTAACTGAAAGGACCCAGCAGATGGTCAATTGACCACATGGACCTTGTCACCTTCAGAGGGCCACTGAGCACTGCATTGTGTAGGCTGGTGTACAGGGTAGTCACGGGGTGGGGGGGCAAGCTTGGGGGTGGTCTTTGGGGGAAGGGCAGAGAATGGTGGTGAGTGGAGAGCAAGAGGTTGAATCGGGTTTCCTGCTGTTGGTAAGCTGACGATTTTTCTGGCTAAAGCTCAGGCTGGAGCTTCTGTTCTTGGAAGAGATACATTGAGTGATACTTGCTGAAGGTTTTCTCCAAGAATAAAAATAACCTGAGGTCATTAGTAATGAGTCAGTTCAGGAAATAAAACCAGCAACAAACCCTCTTCCTGAAAACCTTGCACACCCAGCCGCTCGAGCTTCCGGTGCTTTCTGCTTTTCAGGGTGAGTGAAGCTGATTGTGGAGGAAGGGACTTCCAGTAAATAGAAACTCTCTGACATTAGAGCGACATATTTGCATCCAAATGGTGTGCATCAGCAACTCTCCCTGTGTCTTTCTGAGTGATCAGGAACTGTCTACAGTTGAGAGAGGGGTGGAGACTGAGTCACTGGACAGCAATTAAAGTGAATCTAGATGGAGACGAATCACCCAGACACAGAGTGCCGTGGACCTGGTGCTGGCAGCTTGGGTTCATACAGAAGATCACCCATTGGCCAGCCTGGATGAATTGGACCAAATGGCCTGTTTCCATGGTGCACAATTGTCTGACTATGAAGTTGTCTTGGCAGTGAGATTGCTGTGAAAGCCGTTCTCTTCAGAAAATAAAGGTCATTTTGAGCTGTCAAAACCGGAAGGACTCAGCAAGTCAGACATTGTCCGTGGATAGAAATGGTCAGTCAATGTTTCCGGTCTCAACAGAATTTTGACTTGAAACGCTGACTGACTGTTTCTACCCACAGATGCTCTGACCCGCTGACTGACTGTCTCTACCTATGGATACTCTGTCTCACCACTGAAATCCCAGCACTGATCCCCATGGAACACCTCTGGTCATGGATTTCCAGTCAAAGAACCCTCCCTCACGAAATTCTGTCTTCTATGGCCAAGCCTGCTTTAAATCCAGTCGACCAGGAACCTTCAGGTTCCATGTGTCTTGGGAATTAAATTCCATTGGACATTGCATCTTACCAAATGATCAATATCATCTTGCAGACTCTCCTCCACACTGACAACAGCACCACTCATTTTATTATTATTTGCAAACGTACCGATCACGCTTCCTGCAATCACTTCCAAATTGTGCATCTACAAAACAAACAGGGTGCCAGGACTGATTGCTGTGATACACATCTGATCACAGGCTGCCAGTCCAAACTCAGCCCTCACTATTATCTTCTGCCTCATGTTACCAAGACAGTTTTGGACCCAGTTTGCCAATTTTCACCTTGAATGTAAGTTCACGACCAGCGTTGGGACCTTTGTTGTTTGTGAAATTTGTAAATAATTGAAATAAAATATAAATGGACTGGTTAGAAAATTTGCAGATGCCACAAAAATTGTTGGATCATGAGAATGGATGACAAAGAACAGCAGGATAGAGATCATTTAGAAGTACAGATGGAGAAATGGTGGATGGATTATAATCTGGACAAGTGAGCTATTGAACTGTGAGAGGGGAACATATCAGCTCGCACTCTGCCCTTGCCCTTTTCCATTGAAACTCTGGAACCGTGCTCTTGCCCTCCCATTTTCAAGAGTTAACTAGCATGTTGCCTTTTGGACCTGTTTTCCATGTGGAAGTTTAGCACCTGATTTACTGGTCCACGTGGACTATATCATCTGCATTGCCCTCATCAAAACATTTAGTTATCACTTTGAATTCAATCTAATTCGTCAGGCAGGATCTTTGATAAATCCCTATCATTTCAAGTGTAGATGAACCGTAATGCACAATTTTTTTTTCCAATAACTGCCATAATATTTGACTCACAGGCCTATAATTATCTGTCTTATTCTCGCTGCTTTCTTAAATTAAAAAAATACCACATTAGTTGTCCTCCAGTCATCATACGTTCAGCTATTCTTCATTAACTACAGCTCAGCCTTTCAGTCTTTAACACCATTATTCCCTCAGTGCTGGTCAAGAAGCTACAAACTCTGGCCCTCTGTTCCCTCCCTCCCTGACCCCCATCCCCACAACTGGATCCTTGTCTTTCTCACCAGAAGACCACAGTCAGAACGAATTAGAAGCAACATCTCCTCCTCACTGATCATCAACAAAGCGCACCTCAAGGATGTGTGCTTAGCCCACTGCTCTTCTCATTATACCCCCATGACTGTGTGGCCAGGCACAATTCCAATGCCATCTACAAGTTGGCTGATGACACCACAGTTGTCGGCAGAATCACAAACGGCAACGAGGAAGCATATAGGAGGGAGATAGATCAGCTCGTTGAGTGGTGTCACAACAACAACCTTGTGCTCAACATTAGCAAAACCAAAGAGATGATTGTGGATTTCAGGAGGGAGTCAGGGGAACATGTCCCAGACTCATTGAGGGCTCAGTCATGGAGAGGGTCAAGAACTTCAAATTCCTGGGTGTCAACATCTCCAAGGATCTGTTCGGGATCCTCCATGTTGATGCAATCACAAAGAAGGCTCACCAGCGGTTATACTTTGCGAGGTGTTTGAGGGGATTCGGTTTATCACTGGAGACTCTCGTAAACTTCCACAGGTGGACCATGAAGAGTATTCTGGCTGGTTACATCACTGCCTGGTACGGAGGTGCCAACTCTCAGGACAAGAATAAACTCCAGAGGGTTGTTAACTTGACCTGCAACATTACAGGCACCAGACTTCACTCCATTGGGGGCATCTACATGAGGTGGTGTCTTAAAAATGTGGTCCCTATCCTCAAAGACCCTCCACCACCCAGACCACGGCCTCTTCACTCTGCTACCATTGGAGGAAAAAGTACAGGAGCCTAAAGACGAGCACTCAGCGACACAATCGGATTCCTGAATAATCAATGATCCATAGACAATGCTTCACTTTTCACACACTGTTATTTTTATTTTTCATAGCATTGTTGTCAGATGGTTCATATTATGAATGTTTGCTCTGTGATACTGCAAATCACTGAATTTCCTGATTTGTTAATGACAATAAATTCTGATTCTGATTGTGGCCTCACCTGAGACCACCAATAATTTTATAGGTCCCAAGAATCCCTTTCCTCACTTCTTATAGCAGCCTGGGATACATTGCAATCTCATTCGACCCTTGGGATTAATTTGCCTTTATGCCAACTAGGACATCCTCTATCTTCACTCTTTCCTTCTGTCTCTCGCTCTTTAGTCTCTCCTGATGCAGTCTTTTCTGTTTCTCTCTCTCTCTCTCTTCTCTCTCTCTCTCTCTCTCTCTCTCTCTCTCTCTCTTCCCCCCCCCCCCTTGATGTTAACCAGTGGAAGTGGGGAACTCCCATCTGCTGGTTGGTATTGTGGCCTTGGGCCATTGACAGACAGACCTCTAAGTCACACATATACTAGACACAGAGTTGTAAGTGTAAAACACTCCATCTAGATATCTGAGTCTTGTGTGAAACTACATAACCTTGCAGAACAATTGACTGTCACACCTTTAAATAACCATGCAATCAGTTTTTGGGTGGAGTGAATAGAATCTCATGGATTAGTTGAGGATTTGAGGCTGAGTTTTTTTTTCCAAAGCAATGTTTTGCATTGACCATAGCTGTTTTGCATTGACAGGGGTGGTGGTGGAGCATTGACAGGAGTGGTGGTGGAGCATTACCAGGGGTGGTGGTGAAGCATGGACAGGGGTGGTGGTGGAGCATTGACAGGAGTGGTGGTGGAGCATTAGCAGGGGTGGTGGTGAAGCATGGACAGGGGTGGTGGTGCAGCATTACCAGGGATATGGTGGAGCATTGACAGGGGACGTGGTGGAGCATTGACAGGGGACATGGTGGAGCATTGACAGGGGACGTGGTGGAGCATTAACAGGGTTGGTGGTGGTGGAGCATTGAAAGGGTTGGTGGTGGTGGAGCATTGACAGGGTTGGTGGTGGTGGAGCATTGACAGGGTTGGTGGTGGTGGAGCATTGATAGGGGTGGTGGTGGAGCATTGACAGGGGTGGTGGTGCAGCATTGACAGGGAAGGTGGTGGAGCATTACCAGGAATAGTGGTGGAGCATTGAGAGGGGACGTGGTTGAGCATTGACAGGTTTGGTGGTGGTGGAGCATTGACAGGGTTGGTGGTGGTGGAGCATTGACAGGGTTGGTGGTGGTGGAGCATTGATAGAGTTGGTGGTGGAGCATTGACAGGGGTGGTGGTGGAGCATTGATGGGTTGGTGGAGGTGGAGCATTGACAGGGTTGGTGGTGATGGAGCAGTGACAGGGGTGGTGGTGGAGCATTGACAAGGGTGGTGGTACTCTCTCCAACATCATTACATCCCTTCTAAGATAAGGGGCCCAAAACTGCACTCAGTTCTCCAAATGGGGTCTCACCAGTGCCCCTTAGAGGCTCATCAACACCTCTTTACTCTTATACACTGTTCCTCTTGAAATGAATGCCAACATAGCATTCACTTTCTTTACCGCCGATCCAACCTGTTCATTAATCTTTAGGTTATTCTATATGAGGACCCCCATGTCCATTTACACTTCCAAATTTTGGATTTTCTCCCCATCTAAATAATAATCTGCCTGGTTATTTCCACTTCCTAAATGTACAACTGAACATTTCTTCCAAAAACTCTCTCAGTAAGCAGGAGTAATTTCCAGCTTTCCAATGAAATGCCAACATTGAAAAGTTAACTTTGCTCTCTCCACATGTACTGCCCAACTATTAAGTGTTTGCAGCATTTTCTGTTTTTAATTGAATGTAACTTCCCACATCAGTTCTCCACGTCTCTGGGAAACCAGGATGCTACATGCTTTTCTCATCGCTGTCACTGTATATTGTGCCATATTAAAGATTGATGCATGCGCTTACCTCCGCCCTTTCCTGCACATGCTTCGGAAATCTGCCATTATATGCCTCAGATTGGAACCAATTCAGAAAACTCAAGGATCAGAATTTAAGGCTGCAGTCTGCACACAAGCTGAAGATGGTCTCAAATATTCCCTAAACTTTCTTTCCGTGGGGTAGCTCCATTGCTGTGCAGTGTGCTGAATCCTCCACACTGCCAGTGGATAAGGTGTAGTCTCACAAGCAGGTTCATCTGACAAAAGGTTAGCAGGTTGGCTGTCAGCCAGTTCCTGTCTCTACTCTTCTCTGTTGAGAAGGAACAAGCCTGAAGCTGAGGATAACATTATCACTGAAGTATTAAGGGAGTTTTGTCCATGAGAGTTACTGTCTTTTGGGTGAAATCTTATCAGGGTCCTTGTCTGAGGTAGCTGTGAACATTCTAAAGAAGAGTGGGTTTTCGGCCATTCATGTGGGCGTGATCCCACTGGTGTTTGTGGGAGCATGTGCACAATGTGCCACCACATTCCCTGCATTGCAGCAGAGACCACACTTCAAATGTACTTTGTTGGTTTTAAAGTGCCTTGAAGCACCTTGACGCTGTGCAAGATTCTTATCAGAAGGTTAATGGTGTGGTCCTTGTTTGTAGACTTAAGGTCACAGTATAGTTGTCAGACAGAACGGTTGTTGGATGTGCAGAATGTGTGAACTGGAGGCTGATTGGCAAGTCTCATCATGCATAGAGAGCAAATTATAACTTGGCCGAGCTGGTATTGTTCACCTCATGGTTGAATTAAGTGGGGGTGCTTGCACTTTGAGTCTGCTTTGAAAATTGCTTGGAAGTCCCTTGGAACCAAAATTGACTTGTTTCCATCTACAGAGGAGGAGGTAGTGTTGAGATTGAGGGGAAGGTCAGGCAGTGGAGGAAGCTTAACTTTATGCATTTGGAAGGGTTGGAATATGTTTATTTCAGTGCAAGTATCAGGAATAAAGGAGATGAACTTAGAGCATGGATCTGTACTTGGAATTATGATGTGGCGGTTACAGAGACTTGGCTGATGCAGGTACTAGGGTTTAGATATTTGAAAAGGGATGGGGGTGGGGGGGGGGTGAGTAGCATTACTAATCATGGATAGTATCACCAATGCAGAAATGGAGAACATTCTGGAGGGATTGTCAGTGTGGGTGGAAGTCTTAAACAGGAAAGTAGCAATCACTTCCTTGCAAATACTCTGTAGGCCCCGCAAATAGCCCTCAGGACAAATGAGGTGTGGTAAACCACTGTCTGTATATATTTATCTGTTGGGACACACCCATTGGCTGACTGGACCTGTGGCTCCCCCCACGGACTCCTGAATAAAGGTGACTGTTCCTCAGCCCCTCCCCAGTTCACGACAGTGGAACAACATGGACATTCCTGCAGTCTCTTGTGAATAAAAGCCGGTCAGCTTTACACAACTCCAGTCTCTTGGAGATGCATCAATTTTATTCACAATAAATTTTGGCCATGGAGCAGATCCTGAAGCCGGAGAAGTTGGAAATCGACCCTCAATCACCCGAGGCCTTCACCAACTTCGAACTCTGCCCAGTGGGTCCCCAACTCCGCGGACAAGGTCCACCTCCTCGTTAAATCCACCTCTTTTCCCCTAACACCAGAAGCCCATGAAGCCTTCAGCTGCATCAAGGAAGACGTTGCCAAAGCTGTGATGCCCACTCTGGACAAATCCACCCCATTCCAGGTAGAGAGCAATGCAATGCATTCAACTTCGCCCTGGAGGCCACACTTAACCAGGCAGGAAGACCCATCTCTTTCTTTTTCTGCATCTTCCAGGGCCCCGAAATTTGGCACTCCTCTGTCGAGAAGGAGGCCCAAGACATTGTTGAGTTGGTATAGCACTGGAGACACTGCCTGGCTGGCTAACATTTTACCCTGCTGACTGACCAATGTACCGTTGCATTCATGATCAATGACCAACCGTGGGGTAAAATCAAAAACAACAAGATATTGAGGTGGAGAATTGAACTTTCCACCTACAATTACAATATCTTGTACTGGCCCGGGAAACTCGATGAGCCCCCAGGTGCACTATCCCGTGGAACCTGTACGAATGCACAAATTGACCGCTTACAAGCCCTTCACAATGATCTCTCCCACCCTGGAGTTGGCAGGTTCTTTCACTCTGTCAAAGCCCGCAACCAGCCTTACTCCATTGAGGAGATGAGGTCAATGACCAAAAACTGTCAGGTGTGTGTGGAGTGCAAACTGTACTTCTACCGGCCAGACCAAAATGCAAATCAGACCACCCGAGAGACTTGTGATCATATCTAATGTACTTCAACCTGCAGGACTCTTTTTAAAAATAAGGGGTGAATGTGGTAAACCACTGTCTGTCTGTATATATTTATCTGTCAGGGCACACTTACTGGCTGACTGGACCTGTGACCCAACCCACAGACTCCTGAATAAAGGTGACTGTTCTGTAGCCCCTTCCCCAGTTCAGGACAGTTGACCAGCATGGACGAGTCTCCAGTCTATTGTGAATAAAAACCTGGCTGTGTTGCATAACTTCCAGTCTTTTGGAGTTATTAATGGTGCATCAGTTTTAAGATAGGTTTGTTCTATTGAGACAGATTAAAGATGGTAAGATAAGGGAATCATGTTGGCAGAAAAGGTGAGACAGCTATTAAGAGGAAGAAGGAAGTAAACTTAAAGTTTAAGAAGAAAATATCAGAATGGGCTTATGAGAATTCTATAGTAGCCAGGAAGGAACAAAAAAGGACTTAGGTGAGCTAGAAGGGGGCAGGAGAAGATCTTGGCAAGTAGGATTAAGGAGTACCCAAAGGCATTCTTTGTGCATGTAAAGAGTAGAAGGATGGCAAGAGTGAAGGTCGGGCCGCTTAAGGATAAAAGCCTCAAGGCAGAGGAAGTTGGGGAGTTTCTAAATGAATGCTTTGCTTCAGTGTACACCAGAGAGAGGGATCTTAGTCAATGTGAGGTCAGCATGGAACAAGCTTTTGTTCTAGAGCATGTTGAGGTTATGAAAGAGGAAGTGCTGAAACTTTTAAAAAAAATTTGGATTGATATGTACCCAGGACCAGACGAGATATACCCCAGGTTAAAACAGGAAGTGAGGGAAGAGATTGCTGGGGTATTGGCAATGATCTTTATGTCCTCACTGACCATAGGGAAGGTACCAGAGCATTGGAGAATGGCGAATGTAGTCCCCATGTTTAAAAAAGGTAATAGGGGATGGTAATCGCATTAAAACACATAGACGCACAATTTACAAAGACCATGGAAAAGTCAGAGATGAAATACACGCATTGAGCGATGGCAGACCTGCCCTCCCAGAATTCTGTGCGGCAGAGAAAGAACTGTATGCACAGAGCACTCATGGAGGGGCTTCTCTGCCGCACAGAATTCTGGGAGGGCAGGTCTGGCTTCGCTTAATGTGCATATTTCATCCCTGACTTTCCCACGGTCTTTATAAATAATGCGGCTATGTGTTTTATACCACCTTCCGACAATCTTTTATAAATATATGAAGGTTTATATAGGTTGACACACAACAGTGGCTGAAAGGCTCATATTATGCTGTACATAAAGCTTAATTAAGTTATAATTAGAACATTGTAGCTTGTGCTACAAGCTATGGCTCTTCAAAGCCTATAGCACAGGAGAAGTTATAGCTGTATGCAGGTTAGCTCAGAAAGAACACGCTGTTCCCAGTTGAGTGTAGTTAACACTGAGCTTTTATTCTTAAACTGAGGGGTGAGGTCAAAGCCCCCTCAGCACTGATTGGTGTGTTTGTGATCAGCTTTCCCTGATAGGCCAGTTAAGCTCTTTTGGTTGTGGCCAATTGGAGGGGAGCGCTGCGGGCCTCGTGCAGCCTGCTGGACCATCACATTCGTCCTTCATTTTGTGAGGCCCCTTGGGGGAGCTGCAAAGGGCTGCCACATGACCCCCCCCTCCTCCCAGAACTGGCAGTTGGAATGTTGTTATTCTTTGAAGGCCGGCCTCTTTTGCAGGGGGTGGGAGGGTGGTAAATCGGTTGTGTAATGTCCAAATGGGCTGGTTTCAGCCTGTCAATGGTAAAGATCTCCTCTCGGCCTCCAAAGTCAATTACACAGGTTGAACCGTTGTGCTGGACGATGCGGTATGGCCCCTCATAGGGTCTCTGCAATGGGGGTATGTACGCTCCACGTTTTACGAAAACGTGTGAAGTTCTGAAAATCTCTGGGGACAAACATGCGGCTAGCCGTGGGCATTGGGTGGTAAAGGGGCTAGGATTCCCAACTGCTCACGAAGGCGCGCTAGTGCTTCCCTGGGGGGTTCTTCGGTTCTCCTGTTAGTGGCCAGGAATTCACCCAGGATGACCAGCGGTACCCCGTACACCATTTTGGCGGATGAGGTTTGGATACCTAAGAGGACCCAGGGTAATTCATCAGCCCAGTTGGGCCCAGTGAGTTGGGCCATCAGGGCTGCTTTTAGTTGCCTATGGAATCTCTCCACTTGGCCATTTGCCTGGGGATGGTAGGCTGTAGTGTGGTGCAGGTGTGTCCCAAGTGCTGTTGCTAAGTCTGCCCAAAGACTGGAGGTGAACTGGGCTCCCCGGTCTGAGGTAAGATGCTCAGGGACCCCAAAACGTGCCAGCCAATTGTGCCTGGGCACATGTTTCAGTGGATAATTTGGGTAGGGGAACGGCTTCTGGTAGACCTGTCTACCATAGTGATTAGGTAATGAGCACCCTGGGAGACTGGTAAGTGGCCCACTATATTAATGTGAACATGGATAAACCTGCGCTGCGGAGATTCAAAGGTTTGGAGTGGGGCTTTAATGTGTGACTGGACTTTTGAAGTTTGGCCTGTGTACATGTTCTGGCCCAATTGGTGACCTGTTTATGAAGGCCATGCCAGACGTAATTGTTGGGCACCATCTTGACCGTGGTCTTGATGGCAGGATGGGCTAAATTGTGTATGGATTCGAATATCTGCCTCCTCCATGTGGTGGGGATAATGGGACGAGGCTTACCGTTCAAGGTGTTGCAGAGTAAAGTTGTAAGTCCTGTACCGAAGGGAATGTCCTCTATGTGGAGGCCAGTTATAGCTGTTCTGTAGGCTGCAACGTCAGGATCGGAGTACTGTGCCTCGGCCAGGGCCTTGTAATCAATGCCTGGAGTAGTATGGACAGCCAACACGTTTGGGCGTGACAGTGTATCTGCCATGACATTCACCTTGCCAACAATATGTTCAATGTCTGTGGTAAATTCTGAGACATAAGAAAGGTGATGCTATTGTCTGGCCGACCAAGGGTCCGAGACCTTTTTGAAAACATAAGTGAGTGGTTTGTGGTCAGTGAACACCTTGAATCTCCTTCCTTCCAGGAAGTAACAAAAATGTCTTATGGCCAGATACAGTGCCAGCAGTTCCCTGTTGAGTGAACTGCATTGTGTTTCGGATGGCTGCAGATGTTCACTGAAGAAAGCTAGAGGTCTCTAATGCCCATCAATTAATTATTCTAAGACTCGTCCGACTGCCGTATTGGAGGCATCAGCCGTGAGGGCTGTGGGTGCCCTCTGATTGTGGGTGTCCCAGGAGAGTGGCATTTGCTAAAGCATCCTTAGCCTTTTGGAAGGCGTCTGAGGCTTCTGCATTCCATTTGAGATCTTTTTGACATTAGAGTTGTCATTAGGGGTCGCATGATGTGGGCTGCTGCCAGTATGAATCTATGATAAAAATTAATAATCTCTGTGAATTTCAGAAGGCCTTTAACTTTCGTTGGCTGTGGGAAGGATTTAATGGACTCTACCTTTTCGGGTCGTGGCCTAGCAATGTGTATGTCAATGCAGTGGTGCAGGAAGTTGATTACCTCTTTTCCAAACTTGCATTTAGTTGGATTAATAGTCAGTCCATATTCACACAGTCATATTACACAGTCGTCTTAAATGAGTTTACTGGTTGTGACTGGCCATTAGGATATCGTCTAACTAGATGAAAATAAAGTCAAGGTCCCTGCCCACAGTGTTCATTACTTGTTGGAATGTTTGGGCTGCATTTTTCCGTCCAAAAGGCATCCTTAAAAACTCAAGTAAACTGAATAGGATGATAACAGTGTAGAGCTCGTCGACAGAACCAAAGACTTGTTGATCCAAACCAAGGCTTTTATTAGCAAAAGACAGGAGTTCTTCACAGGTGGCCGACCAGTCCAGAATGATCCGACCTGGCTAGGGACACAACCCTTTAAGGCCCAGACAGTAGGCGTGGCTGAGCTCTCAGCCAATCGCTGTAAGCACAGTCATTACACTCTAGATACTGTACTATATACATTGGTGATAGATCTGTATTATCACAAACAGCTATTTTTGTGATGTCCTCTGGGTGAACTGGGATTTGGTGGTAGCCTCAGTCTTGGATAAGATCTGTGCCCCTTGTGGATTTGCAGTGAAGTCCTGAATGTGGGGTACCGTGTAGCAGTCAGGAGTCATGTTTGATGGGCGTGGACGTCTCAAGGACGTCATTAGGGAGTCCGCCTTCTCTGCTACCTTTCGTGGATTGCTGAAGTCATCTTCCTGGACCATCATCCGGACGTTTTGTGGCAGCTTTTTCAAGAACAATTCTTTTAAGAATAAGCAGGGAGCGTGGCCATCATTATAGGTCGGATGGGGCCCTGTCCCCCAACCTGTCCATATGCAGCAGATGGGCTGCGCATTTGCACTCAGGCAGCACGAAAGTCCAGGTCAATAATTCTCAGGTGGCTTTGTATTTACCCTCCCATGGCAGCTTTTTCAAGAAATCAGTGATCTTGGTAGTTGTGGCTTGTTTGAGGGCACCCACCATGTGGTAGTAACGGGTGTCATCAGAGGTGATTTTCCTCAGGGCGAACTGTGCTTTGATTTGTTGGAACAATACTTTGGGCTGCGCTGCCCAAAGGTTCGGCAGCTTCAATGACCCAAAGTTGATTGCAGGGTCTTTCTCCATTGCTGGGTCCAGAATGCTGTTTGGACTGTCGGGGTCGCCACTGTAGCTAGCTACTACAAGCTATGGCTCTGCAAAGCCTATAGCACAGGAGAAGTTATAGCTGCATGCGGGTTAGCTGAGAAAGAACATACTGTTCCCAGTTAAGTGTAGTTAACACTGAGCTTTATTGAGCTCACAGCCCTGCTTTTATTCTCAAGCTGAGGGGTGAGGTCAAAACCCACTCAGCACTGATTGGCGTGTTTGTGATCCGCTTTCCCTAATAGGCCAGTTAAGCTCTTTTGGTTGTGGCCAATTGGAGGGGAGCGCTGTGGGCCTCGTGCAACCTGTTGGATCGTTGCGCTCGTACTTCATTTCATGGGGTCCCGTGGGGGAGCTGCGAAGGGCCGCCACAGCAAATACAAATACCAGATCATAATTAGCAGATGTGTCACTCAGACGTCACCAGTGGAGGAGAGGCGCCCCTCTTCCCAGGGACACCTGGGGGTAAGTGTGAATGGACACAAAGAACAGTGGTCCAGTGTGAACAGCAAAAACACCTTCTCTAACCGGTTCATTGAACGGCCAATTTACAGGTTAGCAGTGTGAAAAGGGCTCTATAGTCAGCATGGGTTTGTTCATGTTAGGTTGTATTTAATAAATATTAGAATTTTTCAAGGATGTTTCCAGGAAAGTTGTTGAAGGAAAGGCTGTGAATGCTGTCTACATGGACTTTAGAGTGTGGTCTTTGACAAGGTTCCTCATGCGAGGTTAGTCAGGATGGTTTGGTATTCATAGTAAATTGGATTAGACATTGGCTTTGCGGAAGTGGCCAGAGTGGTAATGGATGATCGCTGCTCTAATGGTGGTTTGTGACTAGAGGTGTGCCTCAGCAAGCCACTGTTGGGTCCGCTGTTGTCATCTACAGTGCATCAGTGATCTAGATGATACTGTATATACGCGTGCAGTACTCGATATGGCATATTCCAGATATCGCATGCAAAAGTCAACCTGCCCACCTTCTCACCTAGGTCTGTCTGCCCATTGCAGCTCTCAATGCCCCGACTGCAGACTCACGCCTAGGCCCTAGCTGCCCATCCATCCAAGCTCCTGATGTCCTGACCGTTGAGTCTCGTCTTGGACCCAGCTGCCTACCCACCAGAACTCCAATGCCCTGACCGTGAACACTCGCCTTGTCCTGACCACCCACCCATCCAAGCCCCCAATGCCCCGGCCCAAACTCTCACCTAGGCCCTGGCTGCCTGCCCATCCTGGCTCCTGATGTTAGTGTGCAGAGCTTCATCACTACCCTCCCTTAGTGTGCAGAACTCCCTCACTGCCCTTCCCCATTGTGCAGAACTCCCTCACTGCCCTTCCCCATTGTGCAGAACTCCCTCACTGCCCTTCCCCATTGTGCAGAACTCCCTCACTGCCCTTCCCCATTGTGCAGAACTCCCTCACTGCCCTTTCCCATTGTGCAGAACTCCCTCACTGCCCTTCCCCATTGTGCAGAACTCCCTCACTGCCCTTTCCCATTGTGCAGAACTCCCTCACTGCCCTTCCCCATTGTGCAGAACTCCCTCACTGCCCTTCCCCATTGTGCAGAACTCCCTCACTGCCCTTCCCCATTGTGCAGAACTCCCTCACTGCCCTTCCCCATTGTGCAGAACTCCCTCACTGCCCTTCCCCATTGTGCAGAACTCCCTCACTGCCCTACCCCATTGTGCAGAACTCCCTCACTGCCCTTCCCCATTGTGCAGAACTCCCTCTCTGCCCTCCCTGTGTGCAAAGCTCTCTCACTGCCCTCCCTCAGTGTGCAAAGCTCCCTCACTGCCCTCCCTCAGTGTGCAAAGCTCCCTCACTCCCCTCCCCCAGTCTGTAGATCTCCCTCACTGCCCTTCCACAGTATGCAGAACTCCCTTAGGGCTGCCTCTCCAGTAATACAGCTTCCCCCCATTTAACCACCCTGTAATCATGAGTGTCCTCAGTGTTGCTGCATCGATTGGACGGAAGGGGTAGGGCTGAGGGTGCCCTCCATGACCATGGGCTTGTTCTAATGAGTTTGGCTGAGGAAAAGCCCTGACAATGGATCATGTTTCTAGTGTTCACCTTCCTCCATGTTAAATGTAAATGGTGGCAGGTTTCTGGGGTTGTGGGTGTTGATGAGTTGAGGCATTTGGAGGTGTGGATCATCCCTCCCACAGACCAAGGCTGAAGAGAGTGCATGTACCGCTCAATAAGGTTGACCTTCCTCATGTCGGGCGTGCATGTGTTGAAATTCTTTGGTAAGCAGCCAGCTGTGAGGAAAAATTACCTTTCTTGACGATAAATGCTGTTTAATGATCACATTGTCACTCCAGGCAATGTAGCTGCTCTTTAATCAGTCTCAACTGTGCGAGGCGCACTCAGTCTGTCCTTCCTCACCTCATCCTCTCGGGAACTGAGACCTCAGCCACTTCCACCCTGATGAATCGAATGGAAGAGCTGTGTAACCTAATTCTCACAACCTTGTGCTCCATCCCCCAATATTCAGTGCCCCCTCAGTGCTGAACCCCAACATTCAATGCCCCCTCAGTGCTGAACCTCAATATTCAGTGCTCAATAGTTCTGTAGCCCAATATTCAGCGCTTCCTCAGTATTGACCCCTTCTTTTCGTGTTATGTTAATGATTTGGATCAATGAAGTGATAGCTTGTGTCCCGGTTTGTAAATGATACAAAGATAGGAAAGAGGCAAGTAGTATTGAGGAAGCACTAATTCTGCAGGCGAACAAACAGGTTTGGAAATCAGGTAAGGAAATGGCAGATGGTGTACAGTTTAGAAATGTATTATCATGCATTTTGGTAAAATAAATAAAGGCGTAGACTATTAAAAGGGCAAGGAGTTCCTAAATCAGAAGTGCAGAGGGATTTTGGAGTTCTCTTGCAAGCAGTTTTAGGTCCATATCTGAAGAAGGTTGTGTTGGCATTAGACAGGGTCCAGAGGAGGATTACGTTCCCCAGCCAGCACTGTCTGTAGTCTGAGATTTCCTGTTTTCTGCTCATTCCGCTTATTCTTTGCTTATTCCTTGAAGAAGGGCTCAGGCCCGAAACGTTGGCAATAGATCTTTGTCTCCTATTGATGCTAACAGACTGGCTGAGTTCCTCCAGCATTTCGATGTGTTTTTGCCTCGATCACAGTGTCTGCAAACTTTCATGTTTCACTCTTTACAAAGATGATGAAAGGGTTTACATATGAGGAGCGTTTGAAGGCTCTGGGGCTGTACTTGGTGGAGTTTAGAAGAATGAGTGGGGTCTCATTAAAATCTATCAATTTTGGATGTGTGAGAATGTTTCCTGTGCTGGGGTGTCTGGGTCCAAAAGGCTCAGCTTCAGAATATTAAAAACGTCCCTTTACAGAGATGAGGAGAATTTCTTTACCCAGAAGGAGGTGAATCTATGGCATTCATTGCTACGGACAGCTGTGGATACCAAGTCTTTGGGAAGATAGGTTCTTGATCAGGAAGAGAGTCAAGGGTGCGAGGAAAAGGCAGGAGAACGGGGTTGAAATGATAGTAAATCAGCCATGATGGGTGGGTTGACTTGATGGGCTGAATATCCTCATTTCATTCCTAAGACATGATTTTGTGGTCAAGTGTATAAGCTCAGTGAATGGAGATTTGGCTTCATGAGGCACCAGAGACTGCAGAAGCTTCAGTCAGGCCTCAACCCAATCACTGAGCATGTGTGTGCCTCCACAGATGCTACCTGACCCAATGAGTTTTTATTCAGCTTTGTGAATAATATATTTAATACAGTAGAAACATCAGCAAGGTTTTCAGTATAAACATTATTTGTTGGAACGTTATCAACACTATTACTGAAATCCTGAGTTCAGTTCAAATCAGGAGCAGGATTGGAGACACGTGGAGAAATTCTGTCCATGAAGTATGGAGGTTATTAAATAAGGATTGTGAGATGTTGGAAAGTGTGAAATGTATTGTTTTGAGTTGATTTGGCAGTATTTTTATGTTATGGTTTTTAAACAGCTGAAGTACAGATTAACTCTACGTTGAGTTCAAACAATTCAGCAGGGAAGGGACGTGTCCTGCTGGTCCCAGACATGGTCTCATCACAGTTTATGCTGCAGAATGTTGTCTACCCTACAACTTAGTTCTTTGCTGCATCAGACAATTATGGTTCAGTCAACAGCTACAAATCAAAGAGAAGGTTCAGGCATTTTCTCCTCCAAGAAAGCATACCCAGACAGCATGGTTGGCGAAGGAGTTAGCACAACACCTTCACAGCTCTAGCAATTGGGTCTTGGGTTCGAATCCCGCTCTGTCTGTAAGGAGTTTATACATTCTCTCCGTGTCTGTGTGGATTTTCCCCAGGGGCTCTGGTTTCCTTCCACCCTTCAAAACATACTGTGGGTGTAGGTTAATGGGGTGTAATTGGGTGGCGCAGGCTATAGACAACACTTTTCTTATTCTAATATATCCTAATTTGAAGAGTCTGATAACAGCAGAAAAGAAATCTGGAAGTTTGTGTTTTCAGACTTGTTTAACTCCCACTCGATGGAAAAGGGGAGAAGAAAGTGGGACCAGGATGGGACGTGTACATCTTTCAAGGGTGGGAGGAAATCAGAGCCCCCAGAGAAATCCCACGCAGACATGGGGAGAAAGTACGAACTCCTTTCAGAGCGCGGGATTTGAACCCAAGTCCGACCCCGATCGCTGGTGCTGTAGAGGTGTTGGGCTATCTGCTATGCTAACCATGCTGCCATGGGTGAACCTTTTGAACCAGTGAGGTGTCAGTCAATATTTGGGAAGTTGAAGTCCTCCATGGCAACAACTCTGTAATTTTGCACCTTTCCAAAATCTGCCTCGCTATCTGCTCCTCGGTGTCCTAGTGGCTATTGGGGAGGGGGCCTGTAGAATTCTCCCTTCCTATTTCTGAGCTTCACCCACAGACTCAGGAGACGATCCGTCCCCTGCATCCTCCCTTTCTGCAGCTGTTAATACTAACTCTGATTAGTAATGTTATTCCCTTCCTATACCTTTTGAAACATATAAACCATGGAATATGCATCCTGTCTGTGAGTCAGCTAAGTCTCTGTTCCATCCATAACATCACAATGCCATGTATTGATCCATGTTCTCTGATTATTGCCCTTATTCTTAATAATTCTCAGAATAAAGATGTTTCCGATGATGGGAAAATCCAGAACCCGGGGCCATGGTTTGAGGATAATAGGCAATCCATTTAGGACCGAGATGAGGAGGAATTTCTTTACCCAGAGGGTGGTGAATCTGTGGAATTCATTGCCACAGAGGGCAGTAGAGGCAGGTTCATTAAATCTATTTAAGAGGGAATTAGATCTATTTCTTCAGTATAAGGGTATTAAAGGTTACAGAGAGAAGGCGGGGACGGGGTACTGAACTTTAAGATCAGCCATGATCTCGTTGAATGGCGGAGCAGGCTCGAAGGGTCGAATGACCTACTCCTGCTCCTATCTTCTATGTTTCTATGTGTTTATGCTCCATTCACTGCCTGTCCTTCAAATTCTCAACAAACAGAACATTTACCATTCCACTATTGGAATAGTGTTTGCACCATTCCATCATACTCTGGTTCCTAATCCCCTGCCGTGTCAGTTAAAATCCTCCATAACTTCAACAAACCTGTTGGTCCTCTGTAGTTCCGTTGCAAATGTCTTTCATTTCTGTGTACCTGCAGTAATTTTTCATTCTTTTGTTCATCAAGAAACTACTTCTGTCTTAAAAGTATTTAAAGATTCTTGTTCGACTGCTCTTTGAGAAAGAGTTCCAAAATCTCACACCCACTGAGATAACAAGTTGCTCTCATCTCTGTTTTAAACAGGTGACTACCTATTTTGCTCAAGATTTTCCCTCAAGGTTACATCCTCTCCACATCCACTGTCATAACCCCAGGGTTCTTAACTCTAGTGGGTACAATCCTAGTCTACCCAACCTAACTGCCACCACAAGACTATCACTGGTTCTGAGTGTTTGCTTAACCTCTGAACTGTAAACAATTCAATTAATTTGAAATCCCTCCGATGCCTTTACACTCTCCCTTCAATGAGGAGATCAATTTTCAACGCAGCACTCAGATACACTGTCGAACATAATTCAGTTCCCCTGGCAATAAGCATGAGCATTCTGTTAGCTACTGGCTTTAGTTTGCTCATTCATCCACTGGGACACCTAGATACTCTGCATCCCCTAACAATTTCCATTTGTACTTTTGACATTTTTTTCCTGCCAAAGTGAACAGGCTCACATTTTCTCACGTTATACTACATTTAGCAGATCTCTGTCACTTGACGACCACATTATATCTTTTCAAGTCCTCCTTTCATCCTTGTCACAGCTGACTTTCCATAACTATCTTTGTGTCATTGGAAAAGTTTGCAGCTACTGCTTCGAAGCCTTTATATAGTCCCAACATTGGTCTACATGAAACATCACTTATTACATCTTAACAACGAGGAAAAGTCCTGTTTCAGCCTACTCTCTGTTTCCTGCCATCTGACCAATCCTCCATCGATTCTAATAGAACCATAGAACACGACAGCACAGCAACAGGACCTTCAGTCCATCTAATCTGTTCCAAACCATTTATTCCACCTCGTCCCGTCGACCTGCACCCGGCCATATCCCTCCCCTCCATGTACCTATCCAATCTTGTCTTGAATGTTGCATCTGTCACCAACGCTGGAAGCTCGTTCCACCCTCTGAGTGAAGTGGTGTTAATTATCCTCTGATTGCACATGTACAATCCGATGAAACAGCATCTCCCCATACCCTGGTGCACCCACAAAAATGCACAATACGCAGGACAGAAGGATCACATAAATGATCAAAACAAAGATATTGAAACCTTTGGGATGATTTACTCGGGAAGAAGGTATTCCCAACCTGGCCGTCCTGATTTTGAGTCTCCTGGACCTCCTTCCTGATGGGAGTGGTTTGAAGATTCTGTGTGCTGGATGGAAAGAATCTTTTCTAATTCTCTGAGATTTAGATAACGGTCCCAGTAAATGTTGTTTATAGAGGAGAGGAGGATCCCAGTGTTCCTCCTAGCTGTTTTAATGATCCTTTTTATAGACTTCCAGTCCGATGTTTTACAGTTCTCATCCCATACAATGTTGCAGCCAGTCTGGACACTCTCAGATGTGCTCGTGTAAAAGGTTCCCAAGATGGGAGCCAATAGTCTTGCTCTGCTGACTAATCTGACTAATGAGGCGGTGTTGTGAGTCCAGGATAGCTCTTCCTTTACATGCTCTTCATTCTCCTTCAATGTGTAATCGAGAATTTTCAACATTTGTCCTTTGTCTTGTCCACGTTGAGTCTCGGGTTGTTTTTCTCGCACCATTTTATGAGCCTTTCAACATCCTCTCTGTTACGTAACTCAGTGTTGCTGTTAATGCCATTTTACTGTTGTATCATCTGCAAATTTGATGATTCTGGACCTGGCAGCTGAACCTGGCAGTGTAGTCAGTAGTGTGAACAGTAGTGGGCTGAGCACACAGTCCTGAGGTGCACCAATGCTCAGTGTGATGGGGCTTGAAGTTGGAAGTTCCATCTAATGTTCAACTTAAACATTTCCCTCTTAACCCATGTCCAGTATTTTTTGTCTCACCCTTGGAAAACTGCCTTTACTCAATCTATTCCCCCTCATAATTTTCTGTGCCTCTATGAAATCTCCCCTCATTCTTCAACAGTCTAGGGAATAAAATCCTAACCTATTCAACCTTTCCCTAGAACTTAGCTCTTCAAGCCAACATCCTTGTAAATTTTGTCTGCACTCTTTCAATCTTATTGATACATTTCCTGTAGTTAGGTGACCAAAACTTCACAATGCTCCATATAGGCCCTCATCAATGTCTTATACAATTTCAGTGTAACATCCCTACAATATGTCACCTGTGGTGAGAATGTGGGCAGTGGGATTGTTTCAGAATGCAGGTCTGTGGGAAGAGCTGAGTGTAATGGGATTCATAAAGGGCTCCGGAGAAAGAGTGACACAATGGGAGTACTTTGGGATTGTTTGAGTGCAGTGATGAGAAGTGATCCTCTGGGATATTTGGGCCTTGTGTTTGGCAATGGGTGTGGTTTTTAAAGGCCAAAGGGCTGTAAGGAGATAAAGAGATGGCAGGATTAGTTTTCATTTGCTCGAGCTAAAATGTGGCCAGAGCCAGTGAGTTGCTACAGTTAAGGTAGCGAGTCAGTTGGCGCATGATGAATATTGTTGGTGGCCCTACCCAAACCTTTGCACTGGGACCTGAGGGTTGATGTGTGTTTTCAAGTTGAACTGTTGTTTGGAGACAAAGTCCTGTCACTCTTGTTGACAAGTCTCTGTATGACCTATAACTCCTTGTTCATTGATGAACTCTTTAACCCAACGATCTCATGTAATCTCTGGCACGAGTCTGTAAAAGCTGCCAGATGCTTTATGAAAATTCCTCTACACACTGCAAGCACTTTACATGAGCTGGAAGTTGCTGTGAAGTACAGTAGTTGGTTTACTGGATAGAGAAATAACCTACAGAGATTTGCATTCACACTTGCCAAAGATTGCGTTTTCTATCAAGTGATCTTTCCACTATTGTGCCTTTTTTCAACAACCCATCGTCATCAGTCTTGTCTACCTCTGCTACTGGATACTGACGAAGCTGCCTGCATTCAATTACCTCAGATATTATGGCCTGGATATTTTAGGAACTGGCTCTGGCTTGTTACCTCGAATGATTTTCCTATGTAATTTAAGATTAGGAGTTATGCAATAGAATGAGCTTCATTTTGTCTGCCTACTTAAAATTCTGCTTGTCCCACCCCATTCTTCCTTCAATACTAGTCCATCTCTGCCTTCCAATAGGTTTACACAGGTCAGCACAACATCATGGGCTGAAGGGCCAGCTCTGGGCTGTATTGAGAGGCTATTCTTGACCTGGTATTAGTAAATGAACCAGATGAGATGTGCATTCCCTCAGTGGGCAAAGATCAAAGAGAAAGTGATCACAACTTTTTCTCCTTTACCCTAACGCTGGAGAAGGACAAGGATATACAATTTGGGAAAACATTTAATTGGGGTGAGGGAAAATATGATGCTATTCGTTAGGAACGGGACCATAAATTGGGAGCAGATGTACTTGAAGAAAAGTATGGCAGAAATGTGGCAAATCTTCAGAGAATATTTGCTTAGAGCTCTGCACAAATATATTTCATCAAGGCAGAGAAAGGATGGAAAAGTGTACAAGGGATGTAGAAAATCTAGTTAAGAACAGAAAAGCTTATGAGAGGTTTAAGAAGACAGGAACTGATAGAGCTCGAAAGAATTACAAGATTTCCAGAAAAGAAAGGACTAAAAACTAAGAAGCCATGAGAAGACTTTGGCAAGCAAGATTGAGGAAAACAGCAAGGTATTCAACGTCTGTGAAGAACATGAGAGGGAAACACGTGCATGGAGTTGCAGGAGGTAGTGGACTTTCTTAATAAATACTTTGCTTCAGTATTCACCAGAGAAAAGGACCTTGGCAATTGTGAGGATGACTTAAAATGGTCTGAAACACTTGAGCACATTTACATCAAGAAAGAAGATATGTTGGAGCTTTTGAAAAATAAAGTTCGATACATTGCCAGGACCAGATGAGATTTACCCAAGACCACAGTGGGAAGCAAGGGAGGAGATTGCTGAGCCACTGGTGATGATCTTCACATCATCGCTGGGGACAGGAGAAGTACCAGAGGAATGGAGGATTGCAAATGTTGTTACCTTGTTCAAGAAAGGGAGTTGAGATAACCCAGGAAATTATAGACCACTGAGTCTTACTTCAGTGAAAACACAAAGCTGGAGAAACTTTTTTTACTTCAACTATGATGTTTGCAGATTTTCATGTTTTACTTTAGTCTTATTTCAGTGGCGGATGGCTGTTGGAGAAGATCCTGAGAGACAGGATTTACAAGCACTTAGAGAGGCATAATCTGATTGGGGATAGTCAGCATGGTTTCGTCAGGGGAAGGTTGTGTCTCACGGGCCTGATTGAATTCTTTGAGGGTGTAACAAAGAACATTAATGTGGGTAGAGTGGTGGATGTAATGTACATGTACATGTAGTGAGGCATTTGATAAGGTTCCAACACAAGACTCATTCAGTAAGTAAGGAGGCATGGAATCCAAGGAGGCCTTGCTTTGTGGATACAGAGTCTTGCCCAGAGAAGGCAGATGGTGGTTGTAAATCGGTGACCAGTGGTAATCCACAGGGATCTTTTCTCTGACTAGATGAGTTAGTATATTTGCAGATGAAGTGAAAGTGGGTGATCTTGTGGATAGTCTAGCAGGTTGCTAGACAAGGGCCATTGTTAGGATGCAGAGCTTGGCTGAGAAGTGGCAGATGGAGTTTAACTCAGAAGAATGTGAGGTGGTTTATTTGGTAGGTCAGATTTGAAGGAAGAATACATTAATTGGAGGACTCTGAGCAGTGTGGACAGACTGAGATATCTTGTGGTCTGTGTCCATAGGACACTCAAAGCTGCTGCCCAGATTGATAGTGTTGTTAAGAAGGCATATGGCGTGTTGGCCTTCACTAACCTTGGGATTGAGTTCAAAAGCCGTGAGGTAATGTTAGAGCTGTACAATATCACACAAAGTTTGCTTTATTAAATTTTTTAAATTGAATTTGGACATACAGGCCATTTCAGCCCACAAATCTGTGCCCCCCAATTTACACCCAATTAACCTACATACCCCAGGATATTTTGAAAGGCAGACTGATTCGCCATCAGCAGAAATTTCCTGGTTCCTCTTACAGTCAGAGAAAGAGAAGCAAAAGAGAATCGCCCCAGAATCACTGAGTGTCTGTGGATTTGCCTCCAGCGCTCCCATGACCTCCACAGCTGCACAGACTTCAGTCCAAACCACCAGTAACCCGAGCTCCAGATCCAAATCTCCGATAAGATCAGAAAGTCTTCAGCGCCCTCAGTTCCCTCTCATATCTCGGTTCTGATAGCTGTCACCCTGTCAGCCAGTGTCGAGCCAGTCTCCAGCATCCTTGTACAAGTCCTTTGACCCACTGTCACCAGCAAGTCCACACCCTGCATGGGTTCCTCGCCTCGAGTCACCAACAGCCCACTGCTTGTGTATTCTTCAGCTGCAGAGCCTCTCACTGGTCCACCGCAATGGCCACTGTCCCATAGGGTCATCTTCTCTGCTTCTCCTCAAACAGAGGGTGGTCTCCCAGTTTTCTGGTGCCCTGAGCTAGTCCTCTACTCCCCCGGAGTCTGCAACTTCTCAAAGCTGCTGCTGAACATAGTCGCTGCCATCTTGGGCCCAGACCCCACAGTTGCAGGATTTTAAAATAAACCACCATTAACTTCTTTCAGGTCATTTAGTCCCTGGACTGAGCTGCCGGTCGTTGCAACAGTTCCACCAGCACCACGATTTTTTAAAGATCTATACAAGACCCCATTTAGAATATTGTGTTCAGTTCTGGTCACCTCACTGCAGGAAGGATGTGGATGCTATGGAGAGGGTGCAGAGGAGATTCACAAGGATGCTGTCTGGATTAACATAAGAATTAGGAGCAGGAGTCATCCATCTGGCCCATCGAGCCTGCTCCGCCATTCAATAAGATCACGGCTGATCTGATCATTGACTCAGCTCCACCCACCAGCCTTTTCTCCATATCCTTTCATTCCTTTTTTATGTAAAAATCTATCTAACTGAACCTTAAATATGTTTAATGAAGTCGTTTCAACCACTTCTCTGGGCAGAGAATTCCACAGATTCACGACTGTGAAAAACAGCTTTTCCTCATCTTTATATTAAATCTACTCCCCTGAATCTTGACGCTGTGTCCCCTAGTTCTGGTCTCACCTACCAGTGAAAACAATTTTCCTACCTCTGTCTTATCTATCCCTTTTATTTTATATGTTTCTATAAGATCTCTCATTCTTCTGAATTCGAGTGAGTATAATCCCAAGCGATTTAGTCTCTCCTCATAGGTCAACACCCTCATCTCTGGGATCAACCAGTGAACCTCCTCTGGACTGCCTCCAAGGCTAGCACATCCTTCTTCAAGTATTGAGACCAGAACTGCACACATTTCTCCAGGTGCAGCCTCACCAGGACCTTGTACATTTGCAGCATGACCTCCCTGCTCTTGAATTCAATTCCTCTAGTGATGAAGGCCAACATTCCATGTATGATCTTAATAACCTGTTGTACCTGCAACCCAACGTTTTGCGATTCATGCACAAGCCCTCCCAAGTCCACCTGCACGACAGCAACCTGCAGTCTTTCACCATTAAAATAATAATCTGCTCTTCTATTTTTCCTACCAAAGTGGATGACCTTGCATTTACTAACGTTGTTCTCGATCTGCCAGACCTTTGCCCACTCACCTAACTTAACTATATTCTTCTGCAGCCTCTCCACATCCTCTGTACAATTTGCTTTTCTACTCAATTTAGTATCATCCACAAACTTGGCTACTCGACCCTCTGTCCCTTCTTCCGCATCATCAATGTAAATGATGAACAGCTGTGGGCCCAGCACCGACCCCTGCGGCCCCCCACTTACCGCTGTCTTCCAATCAGAAATACCCCCATTTATCCCGACTCTCTGCCTTCTGTCAGTTAACCAATCCTCAATCCAGGCCAATAGACTTCCCCCGACTCCATTCATCTGTATCTTATTGATACGCTTCTTGTGCGACACCTTATCAAACACCTTCTGGAAATCCAAATATACAACATCAACCTGTTCCCCTCGATCTACCACACCCATTATATCCTCAAAAATCTCCAGGAAGTTTGTCAAACAAGACCTGCCCTTTCTGAATCCATGCTGCGTCTGTCGGATGGAACCCCTTTGTTCTAAATGTCTTGCTATTTCGTCCTTAATGACGGCTTCAAGCATTTTCCTGACTACAGACGTTGATCTAACTGACCGATAGTTACTCATCTTCTGCCTACATCATCCCTTTTTAAAAAGTGGCATGATATTTGATGCCTTCCAATCTGCCGGGACCTGCCCAGAATCTGGAGAATTTTGATGAATGACTATCAATGACTATTACTCCCGCCATTTCCTTTAGTACTCTGGGATGCATCCCACCACGGGATTTGTCGGCTTCTAGTCCATTCGTTTGCTTATCACTATCTCTTTTGTAACAATTATTTCATCGAGACTCTCACCTCCCTTCACATCCTTATCACCACTCTTTGGCACGCTGGACGTATTTTCCAACGTGAAGACTGACACAAAATATCTGTTCAATGCTTTGACCATTTCCTCATTACTCAACGTAAATCTCCCTTTCTCATCTTCCAAGCGACCAATTTTGACTTGTCACCCTCTTCCATTTTATATATTTAGAACATTTTTTGCTATCTGTATTTTGTGCTAATTTACCCTCATAATCCTTCTTCCCTTCCCTTATTTCCCATTTAATTGTCCTTTGTTTCCTTTTAAAGTTTTCCCGATCCTTCAGTTTCCCACGACTCTTGGCTACTTTGTACACATGAGCTTTTAATTTTATTATTTTTCCTTTATTTCCTTAGTTAACCAAGGTTGACTCTTCCTCTCTTACTGCCCTTATTTTTAACAGGAATATATTTTTGTTGAACACTGTGAAAAATTTCTTGGAAAGTCTTCCACTGTTCTGCCAACGAGCCTGTGCTCCCAGTCCACACTGACCAATTCATCCCTCATCCTGTTGTAGTCTCCCCTGTTCAAGCATAATACACTAGTTTTAGATCTAACTATTGTAACCTTCATCTGTATGAGAAATTCAATCATATAATTATCGCTTTTTCCAAGAGGGTCCCTAACTACTAGATCATTAATTATACCTGTCTCATTGCACAATTCTTGATCTAAAACAGCATCCTCCCTTGTTAGTCCCTTAACATGCTGCTCAAGGTAAACCATCCTGGATAAATTCTATGAAGTCAACCTCCAGACTCCCTCAACCAACTTGATTTTCCCAATCTACGCGGAAGTTAAAGTCCCCCGCGACAACTGCTGTTCCGTTCTTACATGCCTCCGCTCTCTCTCGGTTAATTGCCTGTGTCACTGTGCTATTGTTATTTGGTGAGCATTCGACAACTCCCTTTACTATTCTCAATCTCTACCCAGAAGGACTCAACATTCTGCTCCTTAGATTTATGACATCTCTCCTTAGGGCCTTGAACTCATCTTTGATTTAGAGCGCCACCCACCACCTTTACCATCCTGTCTACCTTTTCGTATTACCTGATACCTTTGAATATTTAATTCCCAATCGTGCCCATGTTGGAACCATGTTTCTGTGATGGCCACTAAATCACATGCCTGAGCACTGATTTGGGCCTCAAGTTCATTAACCTTGTTTCTAATACTACGGGCATTCAGATAAAGTGCCGTTATGCTCATTGACCTTTTAGAATCTCATGACCTGCATCCTTTGCTTTTGACTTTCCTCCCCTCTATTTTTCTTTTTCTCTGTCCTAACTCTGGCTTTGGTCTCTCTACCACCTTCCTCACTCTTTCTTTGTAGGTTCCCATCCCCCTGCCCCATTAGATTAACCCTTCCCCAACAGTACAAGCAAACAATCTCCCTAGGACATTGATCCCAGCCCTGGCCAGATGGAGAACATCCAGTTTGTACTAGTCCCATCTGTGCCAGAAGTCATTCCAATGTCCCAAGAAACTGAAACCCTCCCTCCTGCACCACTGTTCAAGGCACATATTCATTCTATTGTGCTATTTCTACTCTGGCTAGGTCGTGGTACTGTAATAATCCTGAGATTATTACTTTTGAGGTCCTACTCCTTAACTTGGTCTTTTCTCCTTGGAGTGACGGAGGATGAGTGAGGGTTGACCTGATAAAGGTGTAGTAGATGATGAGAGGCATTGATCGTGTGGACGACCAGTGGCTTTTTCCCCGGGGCTGAAATGGCTCAACAGAAGGCGTTTAGTTTTAAGGTGCTCAGTAATAAGTACAGAGGGATGCAAGAGGTAAGTTCTTCACATAGGGTGGGTTCAGAGAATGTGTTGCTGGAATCAATAGGATCTTATAAGAGTATTTAGATGGGGACATGGAACTGAGAAAAAATGGAGGATTATGCAGAAGGGAAATTCTAGGCAGTTGTTAGAGTGGGTTATTAGGTCAGCATTGTGGACTATAGGACTTGTGCTATGCTGTCGATTTCTATGTTCTATGAAGCTATCCAGTGTCAGCATTAATTTGTCATTGTTGCCTTACCACATTGCTGCTCAGGACTTCCCTTTGAAGCATAGTCACTGCAATGTGACAGCTAATATGCCCATGGTTAGCAGTGTGGTAATGACATAAGAACATAAGAAATAGGAGCATGAGTCGGCCACCTGGCCCGTCAAGCCTGCTTTGCCATTCAATGAGATCATGGCTGATCTGATGATTGGCTCATTTCTATCCTCCTGCCTTTTCCCCATATCCCTGAATTTCCCTACGATGTAAAAATCTATCCAACCTTGTCTTAAATATATTTACTGAGATCACCTTCACTGCTTCAATGATCAGTAAATCCCAGAGATTCACCACCCTCTGGGAAAGCAGCTTCTCCTCATCTCCATCCTAAATCTACTACCCTACATCTTGAGGCTATGTTCTCTAATTCTAGTCTCCCTCACCAATGGAAGCAACTTGGCTATCTCTATCAAATATGCTTTTCATACCAGAACATGCAGCTCAGTCGAGACTTATTGAGAGATCAGAAGAACATAGCTCAATACTGCCTCCGAGAGTTTAGCACAATTTTACCAGTGTCCCCCTGTCATTGAAGCAATGACACAATCCGGCTGACTCTTACCACTAGCTCTTCACTCCAGCAATGAGCTTTCTAACAGTGAGGAGTCGCTCGATCCTGCCTTGCCAACACAATGCAATGTTTCTTCAAAACTGTGAGAGTGTGACACTCCCTTGGTGCGGGTGCCTGCAGCCTCATTGACAGAGCAGCTCCTGCTAGTACTGTCCCCCTAATAGTGTGGCACCCCCTGGTATTCTACCTCTGATGCACGAGCATGTGAACACGCCCTGGAAGGAGAAGCAGACGTCAGGGTGATTTGTTATTTTAAAATAGTGACCACTAGTTCCAAACAGCCCACAAGAGGAAACAGCCTCTCTAAATCCCCCTTTCAATATTCCTCAATCAAAACCCCACTGAGTCTTCAAAGCAACAGTGGATAGAAGGGGAACCTGTCCAGCCTTTCACTTTCAGGCACCTAACCTTTCTAGTGAAGTAAACCTTCTCAAACTGCTTTGTACACGTTTCCTTAAATAAGAGAACCAAATGATTTGCGTTACAAGGGGATGGAATAGGAATGAGGCTTTTATCACAGGAACATCGGAGGTTTAGGGGAACCTTGAAGAGGTTTATGAAAACATGAGGGGCGTAAATAAGGTGATTTAAAATGGTGCGAGAGCAACAAACTGTGTCTCAACGTGGACAAGACAAAAACTTCAGGAAGACCATTCTCCATTACACCTAGTGGTTCTGCCGTGGAGTGAGTGGAGAGCACAGAATTCCTTGGTGTGCACATAATGGATGACCTATCCTGGATCCACAACACCTCCTCAGTTGTCAGGAAGACACAGCAGTGCCTCCACTTCTCCAGGAGGTTGAGGAGGGCAAGGCTGCTGGCTCCCATCTTGACGACCTTTTACAGGTGCACAGTGGAGAGTGTCCTGTCTGCCTCAGCATCCTATGCTCCAGAGAAAACATTCCAAGTTCACACAACCTCTCCTTATAGCTCAAACCCTCTAATCCAAGAAAAATCCTAGTAGATGTCTTCTGTGCCCTTTCCAAAACCTCCACATCCATCCTGTAATGGTGTGGCCAGAATTACACCCGGTACTCCAAGTGCAGCCCAACCAAAGTTTTATTTTTCTGCCACATGACCTCCTTACTTTAATGTCTACATAGGTGGCTACTTTCAAGGAGATATGGAGCTGAACCCCAAATGCCTCTACACTTTTAAGAGCCCCACCATTAATTGTGTATACTCCCATTATATTTGACCTCACAAAGTGCAAACCTCACACGTCCAGATTTTTTACTCCTTCCTGTTGTATTCTTTGATAACCCTCTAAATCACCATCCTCAACCTTTTTTTTTACTCTAGTCCCCTTAGGACTCTGCTCAAAGTTTCTGGGCCCTCTTCCCTGTGAAGCTGTTAAGTTGGCTTCTTCTGGACTTCTCTCCTTCCAACTACATAAAACACAGAAAAAATATTTATGTTACGTGAGGTGAAAAGAAAACCAGGCTTTAACTCTGAGTGCAACAACTGTGTCTTGTGACTCCAAAACAAATAGACAAATAGGAAATAATTCTTACTGAACATGTAGGAAAGAAGAAAACATGAACATACATATTACAAAAAACTTAAAAAGATTCTTAGAGCATAATGGTTTGTACACAATGAGTCATCAGCGAACATTAAGCATAAACTCGAGGGTGTTAAAACTTTAAAAAGAACTTTAAAATAGAATTCTTATGAAATGAAAATATTTGTGAGATCCTTGAGCTTGATGTTCTGTGCAAGATTTTTGATGTCAGGCTCCAAATTAGCTGTGATCGTTGAAGGTCACCTCTTGCTGTGTTATCAAGTCTGTTCCTGGACCTTCTCATGGAAACTACTTTTGCTGAATTCATTTTCAACTAAGTCTGTAGATGGAGAGAAAGGCTTTTCAGCCTTTCTCCAAAGTTTTGGAAATCTATTCAACTCTCAACCCAAAAATCTTTTTAAAATTAATTGAACTTGCGACATACAATTATATCACTCTGACGATCAATCAACCTCTCGTGTATTTCAGTGTCAACATTGCGGGGTTGTTCCTCAAATGGATCTAATATCCCATACGGGATGTTGAGTTTTAACAGGCCATTAAATCTTTCCTGCAGATCTGTGTGTATTTGCTTTTGGTGTTTCACATAAACAGTCCTGTCATCGTCCTCCAGTGCCTCTGCATTTGTGTTCACATTTGGAAATTGTAAAAATTCCCAACGTCTGATATCGCTCCAATAGAGCTTTTTAAGGAAAGAAACAGTGGCTTCCTTTCTATTAATGAGATTATTGTGTTTACCATGTATGGTCTTGTTCATTAACTTGAGCTTGTCCAAGATATTTGCCGGATAAAATGTGTCCGCCTTTGCATCGATGAGTTTTGCTCCAAGCTCATTTTGAGCAAGAAAGAAAACAATGATGTCTCAGAGTGCAACAAATCGACGAAGACAATTTCCTTCGGAGAGCCAGCTCACCTTGGCATGCAGCAAACTTCATCATTTGTCTTCACACAACAGCTGGAATAGATGGTCTTGAAGGGAATGTGATTTTATAAAGTTTATAGTGTTTATGTCAATTGAAAGCAAAGCATTTAAACGTCCTCCTAAGTTTTTAGCAACAAAGTACTCCCTATAAATGATGCAATGAACAGTAAAGACTGAAGGTCTAACTCTTTTCAGGCATGCAATGAACGCTCTACACTGTCCAAGCATTGAAGCGTCACCATCAGTTAATGTTCTCGTTTATGTAATTTTTTTTCAAAAATAATCGGTTCCTCAGTGTCTGTTTTAATCCTTCTGGCAAACAATGTCTCTTCCATCAGCCCATCTCCATTTCAGAATCTGGATAAGCCATGAGAAGAGTGCTGTTCTCTTGTGAGTGCATTCATCTCATTGTCAAGAGAATTTCTTGGATTGTAATGAAATGGTTAATTGTTTTTCAATGTCCCTCGCCATCTCATCAATTCTTCAAGAAACAGTGGAATCTCCTCAAAGGAATTACCGGAATAGTTTCCTTGGCATTTGATTTCATGATGTCAGATATTATTATGGACACTGAAGACAAAATAAGGGACTCAGTGATGTTATGAGCATTTCCACTTTCAGCGATCAATTCACTTTCATGATGCGAGAAGATCCTTTATCAATTTTTGCAATGTTTCAGTAATCATCTGTTTAAGCGTTGGCCTTCTCCTGAAATGATCTCGAACAGTTTTGAAGTTATTCAAACGTTCATCTTTCTTCTCTTTATGTAGTCTCTAAATGTTGTTTCAGCTTGCTGCTTCATGCTTTTGTTTGAAAATGTATTCAAATTATTTCTGAAAGTAACAAAAAATAACTGTTAGGAAATGAAAGCATTTCTTTACAATGATCAGCTCAAAAGTCAGCTTAAATTTTATGGAAAATAATGAACAATACATGCCTTTATCAATAAAAGCTAGTAGAAGGAGACATACACTCAGCACTCATCACAAAGTAATATGAGGGTACTTGCGGCCATGAGAAGTATGGAGCCAAACCTTTTGGCAAAACCTGCACACTTATTTTCTGGAATTGAAAGTGATCAAACAAAAGAGGAAAACTACATAGAAGGCAATTCATGACGTCGAAGCAAGGAGTATTTGATAATATTCTGCATTTATCTAGGTCATTCTAGGCTGTTTCCAAGTGCCTCCAATCTTGAAAGAGCTCACGTTGCCTGGCAATTATACAGCAAAGCTCACAGCAATGTCTTTTCCTTCCCCAAAAAATTATTCATCCATTCAGTTTCCGTGTCCCCCATACACCTTGGGGGTCCACCATATTAAGGATTTCAGTCCATGACGCCGCCCCCCCTTAAATGCGCTGTGGCCCTGGGAGGGGGGGGTGGTATGGCGTATGCACCCCATTGAGAATGGCTGCTGTATAGTGTCCACAACTCCACCAACCTTTGTATTGTCTGCAAACCTTCTAGCACCCACACCCAAGTAGAACCATAGAACATTACCACACAAAAACAGGCCTCGTCAGCCCTTCTAGTCCATGCCAAACTATTTTTTGCCTAGTCCCAATTACTTGGACACGGCTCTCCTTCAGCCGGCACATTCAGATGACAGAAAGGCGTCTTCTCCGCGGCCACCTGAACATCCCAGCTGCACACCTCCAGCCTCGTCGGCCGGCGCATTATCTGCTTCCGAGCACCTGAAAGCAGCTTGTGTGAAGAGGTTCCCCCTCATTTTCCCCCTAAACATTTCCCCTTTCACCCTTAACCCATGTCCTCTAGTTTATATCTCACCTTCCTTCAGTGGAAAAGGCCTATCTATATTTACTCTATCTATCCCCCTCATAAATTTAAATACCTCTATCAAAATTCCCCTCATTCTTCTACGCTGTAGGGAATAAAGTCCTCTCCTGTTTAACCTTACCCCCAAAAGTTCTCTTTACAACCCTATTCACCTTGGTGCCACTTTCAGGGAATTATGTATCTCTATTCTCAGATCCCTCTGTTCTACCGCACTGCTCAGTGCCCAACCATTTACTGTATATATGCTTTCTTGATTTGTCCTTCCAAAATGCAACACCTCACTCTTTTCTACATTAAATATGCCATTTCTGCCATTTTTCTAGCTGGTCCAGATCCCTCTGCAAGCTTTTAAAACTTTCTTCGCTGTCCACAACACCTCCCATCTTAATGTCATCTGCAAAATTACTGATCCAATATCCACATTATCATCCAGATCATTGATATAAATGACAAATACAATGGTCCCAGCAGTGATCCCTGAGGCCCACCACCAGTTACAGGCCTCCAGTCTGAGAAGCATCATCAACCACTACTCTCTGGCTTCTCCAATCCAGCCATTGTCAAATCCAGTTCACCATGAATCTTCCTGATTAACCTCCCATGCGGGGTCTTGTCAAAGGCCTTACTAAAGTGCATGTAGATAACGTCCACAGTCTTTCCTCCATCAACTTTCCTGGCAACCATCTCGAAATATGCAAAAAGGTTGGTTAATCACAACCTACCAAACGCAAAGCCATATTGACTATTCCTAATCAGTCCCTGGCTATCAAATAATTGTATATCTGATCTCTTAGAACACCTCCAATAATTTACCTATCACTGACATCAGGCTCACCAGCCTATAATTTCCAGGGTTTATTTTTGGAACCTTTTTTAAACAATGGATCAAGGCCCGAGGGAATATTTTGTCAGGCCCTGGGGATTTATCCACCCTGATTTGCTTTAAGACACCAAGACTTCCTCCTCTTCAATCTGTATATCTGTGCCTATTTCCTGAGTGAACACTGATGAAAAAAAACATTTAAGATCTCCCCCTTCTCTTTTGGCTCCATTCAAATTCGACCTCTCTGATTGTTAAGGGGACCAATTTTATCCCTTTGCTCTTAATATACCTGTAGAAACACAGGATTTTTTTCACATTGTCTCCAAAAGCCACCTCAAGTCTTCTTTTACCCTCCTGATTTCTTTCTTGGGGTTTTTCTTGCATTTTCTATACTCCTCAAGTACCTCATTTACTCCGTGTTGCCTCTACATCTCTCTTCTGAACCAGATCCCCAATATCCCTCGAAAAACAAGGTTCCCTCTGCCTGCTAACCTTGCCTTCCATCCTGACAGGAACATACAAACTCTGTACTCTCAAAATTTCCCCTTTGTAGGTCTCCACTTACCTCGCACGTCCTTGCCGAAAACAACAATCCACGCATTCAAAATCCTTTCTCATTTCCTCATAATTGGATTTTCTCCAATTTAGAATCTCAACCCAAGGCCCAGGCCTATCCTTTTCCATAATTAATTGGAACTGATGGCATTATGATCACTGGACCCAAAATGTTCCCTTACACATACTTCTGTCACCTGTCCTGTATCATTCCCTAATAGGAGATCCAGTATTGCCCTCCGCCTCTCTAGTTGGTACCTCTATATATTGATTTAGAAAACTTTCCTGAACACATTTGACAAACTCCAAACCATTCAGCTCTTTTACAGTACGGGAGTCCCAGTCAATATGTGGAAACCTTATGTTTCCTGCAGCTGTCTACAGATTTGATCCTCCAATTCTCGCTGACTATTGGGTGGTCTATAGACCTTTCCTATTCCTCAGCTCCACCCATATAGCCTCAGTAGATGAGCCCTCTGGTCTGTCCTGCCTGAGCACAGCTGTGATATTTTCCCTGATGAGCACCAGGAAAGTAACATAACGTCTGGTATACTTGATCTTTTCCTCAGAATCTCTTATCTGTCCCATACCTATGGAATCCCCTATCACTGGAGTCCGCTCCTTCTCCTCCCTTCCCTTCTTAACCACAGGATTAGACTCTGTACCAGACACCTCATCTCCATTGCTTGTCACTGAAGGTCATCCCCCCTCAACAGTATCCAAGATGGTGTACTTGTTATTGAGGGAATGGCCACAGGGGTGCCTGCACTGCCTGTCTGTTCCCTTTCCCTCTCCTGACTATCATCCATCTACTCTCCTCCTGCCTCCTAGGTGTGATCGTGTCCCTGTAACTCCTGTTTATCACCCCCCTCAGCCTCCCAAATGATCCGGACTTCATCCAACTCCAGCTCCGGTCCCTTAACTTGGTTTGTCAGGAGTTGCAGCTGGATGCACTTCTTGCAGATGAAGTTGTCAGGGATTCTGCCGGCTTCCCTGGTGACCCACATCCTGCAAGAGGACCATTACCGTTGTCAAGGACTCTGCTGGCTTCCTTGGTGACCCACATCCTGCAAGAGGACCATTCCCCCCTTGGCTGCCATTCCTTTTGTTTATGAACAAAATAAATGATATCTAAAAAACCTGCCCTTACCTGTGCCTACCTGCTGAATTCAAAGCAAGTCAAGCCACCTTTATTTGTCGTTTATACCCTGCTCGCATGGTAAAGATGAGTTAGTGTTTCTCCAAGACCACGGAGCAGATTTATATAAATATAGGTTAAAATAGAAGTTAAACTATTAAGATGTATACAGTAAAAGTCCACAGTACATTATCTATACATGTCCTGGGAATTCAGGAGCCTGATGGCTTGGGGGGAAAACAACTGTTGCCCAATCTGGACATAAGGGCCTGAGTGCTATGGTACCTCCTACTTGATGACAGAAGGGAGAACAGCTTATGTGAGGGGTGTGTGGAGTTTTCACAATGTTTATTGCCATTCGCCTGTATCGAGTGTTGTCGATGTCCCTCGTGGTAGGAAGAGGTTCCTCAATGATCTTTTCCACTGATTTCACCATTCTCTGCAGGATCTTATGGTCCAAGGTGGTACAGCTTCCAAACCAGGCAGTGATGCAGTTGCACAGGAAACTCTTGATACATCCTCTGTAGAATGTAGAGAGGAATGAGGGTGAAAGATGGACTTTCCTCAGCCTTTGCAGGAAGTAGAGGTGGTGCTGGACTTTCTTGGCTATGGAGCTGATGTTAAGGGACCAGGTGAGATTCTCCGCCAAGTGCACACCAAAGAACTTGATACTCTTGACGACCTCAATGATAGAGCCGTCAATGGTCAGCCAAGCAAGGTCTCCCTTGGACATTCCTGAAGTCGACAACCATCTCTTTGGTTTAATTAACGTTCAGATACAGGTTGTTGGCTCTTCACCAGTCCATTAGCGACTGCACTTTGTCTCTGTACGCTGACTCCTCATTCTCACTGATCAGGCAACCTTCCTGATGGTCGTGTCATAAACTTGATGATGTGGTTCAATTGTGTTTAGCCACACAGTGGTGGGTCAGCAAAGTGAACAACAGTGGACTAAGCACACAACCCTAGGGGGCCCCATGCTCAGTGTGATGGCCTTGGAGGTGCTATTACCGATCCAGACTGCCTGAGGTCTCCCTGACAGGAAGTCAAGAATCCAATTGCAGAGAGAGGTGTTCAGATGCAGCAGGTTCAACTTCCTTATCAGGTACTGAGTTATGATCGTGTTGAATGCCGAAATGAAGTCAATAAATAGCATTCGAACATAAGTGACCTTATTTCAGGTAGGGGAGGGCAGTAACGATGGCATCGCCTGTAGAGCAGTTGGATCTGTATGTGAACTGCAGGGGGTCCAGTGACAGGGGCAGCATGTGCTCAATATGCCCCATGACGAGCCTCTCGAAGCACTTCATGATGATGGACGTGAGTGCGACAGGGCGGTCGTCATTGAGGCAGAACACGGACAATTTCCTCGGCACGGGGACAATGGTGGCGGCTTTCCAGCACATTGGGACCACGGCACTTCTCAGGGAAGTGTTAAGGATGTCGGTGAGAACATCTGCCAGCTGAGCCGCACATCCCTGAGCACTCCGCCAGGGATGATATCTGGTCCAGCAGCTTTCCGCGAGTTGACCTTGCCTAAAACTCTCCTCACATTGGCCACTGTAAGACACAGCACCTGATCATTTGGAGGAGAGGTAGTCTTCTTCACTGTCACCGAATTCTTTTTGTTCCTCGAACAGAGTGGCCCTTCTGACTTCAACTCCGACTATTCCTCGCCTCTTACCTGTTCTTGCTTAAGCCTGTTGGGCTAAAGGCTTACCTTCCTGGCTCAGCCCACTCCGACGACAACCCCTGTCTTCAACTGTTGAACTCGATTGCCCAAATCAACTGTAATCTTTTGAGTCTCTTCTTTTTCAACCTCTGTCTTCAACTGTTGGACTCAAAGTCATCCATATTTATTGCAAAGATCAGGGGTTCCAACACCCATCCCTATGGAACACTACTGGTCACAGTGTGACCATGCATGGGTACTGTAGTGGTCCACTCTCAGGCCTCAGGTTTCTGATGTTGTATGGAATTTAATGTCAAAATGTTTAAAGAAGGCAGTGTTTAACATCATCCAATTCTTCAGTCAGGTGAAAGCATGGAATAGTACATCCAGTTCTAGATCTGTACTTTCTAAGGATATTGATGGGTTTGTGGGAAAATAACAGATGATCATTCCAGGACACAGATCCTCATCCAGTTTGAATAGCTTCGAGAGAACTTGCTGTTCTTCATGTGGGGAAAATGCTTTCAAAGCATCTTACATAACAAAGGGCATGGGTCCAGGGACGCTGTCAGATATAACTGGGCAGAAAATGAATCAGAAGGCCTCCAGTCCTCAAGCAGTGAAGCACAGAAACATGGTTTTGGACTGTGTTTTCAGGCTCCTATCTCAGGGAATAAGTGAGTTGAGGAATACTTTGGAATCAAATGACTGAGGGAATAAGAGAAAGACAAGGCAGATTCCAGAAATAGGCACCAAGCACATGCTCACAGATAAACAGGGAGCTGCTCTCTCGCGCTTGCATGCACACTCTCTCATGTACAGGCACACACACATAACATCCAAAGCATGGCATGCAAGATCTTGGCATGTGCATCAGGTAATCAAGAAGACTTCAAAGCCATTCTTCATGTGTCAGGGTGAAATGTTATTGTCTTCAGACAGGAATGCAGAATTAATTTTCTTTTACATTTAGATGTACAGCACAGTAACCATGAGGCCTTGCTGCCCAAATATACCAATTAACCTATAACCCCGGAAAATTTGAAGGGTGAGAGGAAACCGGAGCACAAGGAGGAAACCCACACAGATAGACACGGGGAGAGCATACAAACCCGTTACAGAGAGCATGGGATTTGAAGTCCAGTCGCTGGTGCTGTAATAGCGTTGTGCTAACTGTGCCACCCTCTATGTGAGGAGACAGTTAAAACAACAGCACAGACTCCAGTGCACTGACTAAACCTCTCTTAATTCTTCCTAATCCTTGGTATAGCTTGCCCTGTGTCTGCTCTCAACACAACACCATTGTACTGCAGATTGTGTCCTTAATCCAGGATGGCTGAACACGGAATGTAGGCGACAAGCAATGGAAAGAGAAGAAAAATTTTACCACTTCTCCCTGGAATTTTGTGTATTCACTGATTCGGGTGGGGGGCAGAGTGAGGAGATATCGGGCAGGTTAATGATGATGGGGGAGTGAGGGGCAGGTTAATGATGGGGAGTGAGGGGCAGGTTAATGATGGGGGGCTGAGTGACAGGCAGGCTAATCATGTTTTACTTTGTTTGGCTGCAGGTGAATTCCCTCCCCCTCCACCAAGTGTGGAAGGGTTGAGCCATGAGCCTGGAGAGTTCCCTCCACCATCAACCTTTCCCTCGGATCAATATGAATCACGTACACCTTCTGAAGGGCAGGTGAGGAGACTGCGAGTAAAACTGATGGGGTGGAATGGAGAATTGGTTGGTGGGTGTGGGATGGGGCTTCAACAGTGAAGTTATAATACTCCCTGAACATAGTGGTTGGGGTTTAGGAACTCTCTTCCGCAACCAACAGCTGATGGACAACTTCACATTTCAATTTCGAGACTGAACAACCTAAAAAGTCGTAATCAGTGAATGTATGTTGCCATTATGGAGAGTGACAGAGTTTGGAGTCATTCAGCGTGTGGGGCTGAAAGGCTTGTTTCTGTGGTGTACTCAATAATGGAACAACACTAGTCACTAGGATCAATCACAAAACGTCCCTCTAACATCATATTTTTGACAAATCAATTTTGGATTCAATTTGCTGACTTGCCCTGGATCCCATGGTATCAAAGCTTTTGAACCAGTCTTGGATGGGGAACCTGGTCAAAGGCTTTACTGAAGTCCATTTACTCACATCGGCTGGCCTGTCATCATCGATACACCTCTATCAAATTGGGTGGAGGGGATCTACTCTTGACAGCGCTATGCTGGCCATCTTTGATCAGTCCCAGACTTTAAAGTTGGGGGTGTGAGCATGCGAACAATTTAGACAGGCATGTTTTAGTTGATCTCTCTGTGAAGAGTACTGAATAAACAGTTAAAACTTGAAAATCAAAATCTTCTTCCTGAAAAATGGATAAAACTAGCACGAAGAAGCCAAGCCAGCCAAGAACAAAGATTGAAGAAGCTCCTATTCCACTGGGAACTTCTGGTGGAAATCCCAAAGGGAGCGATGCATAGATGGCGACAGGACAGGCAGAACCAGGTAAAACTGGGGAGCTAGGTCAAGAGTTGAGCATCATCCTGGAAAAAAAGGGAGAATTTGAGGAATTTATTCTCAGGTGTTCAAATGGTGATGATAGATATGACAGAGAAAATGACCAAAATAAAAGAGATCGTTGAAGACCTGATGGAGAGAATGAGTCGAGCAGAGATAGAATCGACGAAAACACATGGAAAAACTTGAGGCTTTGGGAAAAAATTCAAAGAATGGAGTCGGATGAACAAGGACTGCTGGAACTTCAGTCGACAGAATAATGTTCGGATTATTGGACTGAAGGAAGGAATTGAGGGAAGACACCTGGTGAACCTTTTTCAAAAATGGATCCCACAAGTTTTGGAAGACAAATTTGGAGAAAAACTGCATATTGAGAACGTTCACCAAACACTCAGTTCCAGAAGGGATGGCGATCAGAGACCAAGACTAGTTCTGGTGAGACTTTTAAGCTACTGAGAACGGGAGATAATTCTGGGAGCAGCATATGATTACTCGAAGCAGAATAATGGCCCACCCAAGGTTGGTCATGAAAAGGCACTATTTTTTACCCCAGCCTTGATTAAACAAAGAAAAGAATTTGAAGATTGAAAAATGTTAAAAACTTGAAATACTTAGTGGTATACCCCGCGAGTCTGAGGGTCGAAGTAACAGAAGGGATTTGGTGATTTTTCAAGAACAAGAACGAGGTGGGACACTTTCTGCGAAGTTTGGGAAAAAAAACTTTTGCCATGGGAGAAGATTGTGAAAATAATTATCATGGAATTAAGTAAAAGTGGTAGAAGTTGTATTTTTTATTTTGTTAAACCATCCTGTATTTATTGTTTAAAAATTGTTTAGAAATCCACATGGAGAGCTCAGTAAAAGGAAAATATCTGAGAAAAGTGGTAGCAGGGTGGAGACTCCGGTCTAAGGGGGAGAATGGGCCCTGGAAAGGAGGAGAAAAAAAAAGGTGGCGCCAAAGTGAAGGGTTCTCCAACCTTGCCATCATTGTCCCTCCTTCACACTAGAACATGTCAGTCCCTGGTTATTAATAACTTGGTCCTTAAACAACTCCCATATGTCAGTTGTGGGCTTGTCTGATAACAGCTACTCCCAAGGATCTCCCCCAGCTCCTGTCTAATCTGTCATAATTTCCCCTCCCCCAATTTAGCATTTTCCTACCAAACCTGATCTTATCCTGGTCCATAGCTACCTGATCACTATTCTGAAGATGTTCCTCCACTGAAACTCCCATCTCCTGGCTGGGCTCATTTTCAAACTGTCCATTTCTGGCTGGGGTATTCACACAATGCTTCGTGAAACTCTCATTGACATATTTAACTAATACTACCCTACTTAGAATTTGTATGCTCCTGTCAGAATTAAAGGCAAGACTAACAGGTATAAGAAAGCTTAATTTCTGAAAGATATTGAATCCCTGGATAAGGAGAAGGAGGTACATAGTAAATATGAGCAGCAAGAAAAAAATGAGGTACTGGTGGATTATACAAAATATAAGGAGGAGAACACAGGATATCTTGGCAGACAATTGAAGAAAAATCCATGGGACCTCTACAGATATATTAAGAACAAAAGGATAGTAAGGTTCAAAATTAGTCCTCTTTAAGATTAGAGTATGCATAGAGATGCAGGAGATTATAAGTGGATTTTATGCATTCGTATTTACTCAGCCCCTACCCCTGTGATCACAAGAAGTACTTCACTTGCATCCATACCTCCTTACCTCCTCTTTCACCTCTATTCAAGGGCCCAAAGAGTTCTTCCAAGTGAAGCAACACTCCACTTTTGAATCTGCAGGGGTCATTTGCTGCATCTGGGTCTCCCGTTGTGGTCTATTCTACATCGGTGAGACTGGACATAGACTGGGAAATCGCTTCATTGAGCACTTTTGCTCTGTCCGCTGTAACAGCAAGGACCTCCCAGTGACCACCCCATTATCCATCGCCTTATGCACTGCTAAATCAAGGCCTCCTGCAAATTGGAGGAACAGCACCTTATAGTCTATCTTGGACATCTCCAACCAGACAGAATCAATATCAACCTCTCCAATTTCCATTAGCCCCATGCTCTAGTCTCTCTCTTTCTCCCTCTTCTGTCTCCTCTCCTCCAGCTCCCATTTCCTTCCCTTTAACAATTACAGCACAGAAACAGGCCAGTTTGACCCTTCTAGTCGAACACCTTCTCCCATCTAGTTCCATTGACTCGCACCCAGCCCATAACCCTGCACACCTCCCTTGTCCACATACCTATATCCAATTTTTCCTTAAATATTAAAATTGAGCCCGCATCTGTCACTTTGGCTGGAAGCTCATTCCACACTCCCACCACCCTCTGAATGAAGAAATTCCCCCTTATGTTTCCCCCTTACTTTTTCTCCTTCAATCTCAATCTATGTCCTCTTGTTTGAATCTCCCCCACTCTCAATGGAAAAAGCCTGTCAACATTTACTTTATCTGTCCCCCTCAGAATTTTAAATTCCTCCATCAAATCACCCCTCAATCTTCTACGCTCCAAGGAATAAAGTCCTAGCCTATTAAAAGTTTCCCTGTAACTCAAACCCTAAAACCCAGGCAATATTCTTGCAAATTTCATCTGCACTCTCTCTATTCTGCTTATATCCTATCTATAATTTGTAATAACATTATTACAAATTTGGCCTCACCAATCCCAATTCCTGTATTCAATACTCTGAATTATGAAGGCCAACATATCAAAAGCTTTCTTCGCCACCCTATCTACATGTGATTCCACTTTCAGGGAATTATGTACCAGAATTCCTCAATCCCTTTGTTCTACTTCACTCCTTGATTGTCAGCCATTTAACATGATGGACCTTTGCTGATCAGTCCCACCAAAATGTAGCCCCTCACATCCATCTGCCATCTTCCAGCCCACTCTTCTAACTGTCCTATAATCCCACTGCAAGCTTTGATAACCTTCTTTACTATTCACAACACCTCCAATCTTTGTATAATCTGCATACTTACTAATTCGATTTACTACCCTATCATCCAGATCGTTAATATTAATGACAAACAGCAGTGGACCCAGTACCGATCCCTGAGGTTCTCCACTCTTCTCTGGCCTCCAAATTGACAAACAATTTTCCACCATTACTCTCTGGCATCTCCCATCCAACCATTGTTGAATCCATTTCACTACTTCAACATTAATACCTAATGGTTGAACCTTCCTAACAAACCTCTTATGTGGAACCTTGTCAAAGGCCTTACTAAAGTCCATATAGGCAACATCCACAGCCTTCCCTTCATCTACCTTCTTCGTAACCTCCTAGAAAAACTCGTTAATCGTGACCTACCATGTACAAAACCAAGTTGACTACTACTAATCAATCCCCGTCTTTCCAAATAATTGTATACACCATCTCTAAGAACACCCTCCATTAATTTACCCACCACCAATGTCAGACTCACAGGCCTATATTTATCAGGTTTAATTTTGGAGCCTTGTTTAAACAGTGGAACAACATGAGCCACCCTCCAGTCCTCTGGCATCTCCCCCGTGCCCAGTCAAATTTCAAATATTTCGGTCCGAGTCCCCACTATTTGTACACTAACGTCCATTCTCCTAACAGAGAGTTGCCCTTCTTCGCTCTCTTCCCTTCCCCATCATCTCAAATTCTTTCTCTTCAGTCCCCCCATCAGGAATCTCCTCTACCTGTCCCTCCCCCTCCAACCTCAAGTTCAAGTTCATATTTATTGTCAGACTACATACATAATAACCCTGAGGTTCTTTTTTCCTGCAGGCTAGGCAGTATTTCTACTTATTGGTAGTGTACACACACTGCATAGTTACAGACACACACACACACACACACACACACACACACACACACACACACACACACACACACACACACACACACACGGCAGAGAAATTAAACAAACTGTACAAATTCAGAAAAAAAATCAGTAATAAATAATGTGGAAAATAAAAGTCTTTAAACGAGTCCATGATTGAATTTGTCTTTGAGGAGTCTGGTGGTGGAGGAGCAGCAGCTGCTTCTGAACCTGGGGGTTCTTGCAGCTCTGATACCTCTTTCCTGATGGCAGCAGCGAGAACAGAGCGTGTGCTGGGTGGTGTGGATCCTTGATGATCGCTGCTGCTCTCTGATGGCAGTGTTCCCTGTAGGTTCTTGAGAGTGGAGAGGGTTGTGCCTGTGATGTCCTGGGTTATGAATACTATCTTGTGCCGGGTTTTCTGCTCAAAGGTATTGGCGTCCCCATACCAGACCGTGGTGCAGCCGGTCACCACACTTTCCACTACATATCTGTAGAAGTGTGCCAAGGTTTTCATTGTCATACTGAACCTCTGCAAACTCCTGAGAAAGTAGAGGTGCTGACGTGCTTTCTTCACAATACCATTAGTGTGTTGGGTCCAGGAAAGATCCTCTCAGATCGTGACTCCCAAGAATCTTCTCCTCCTCTGATCCCCCAATGATCACTGGATCGTACACCTCTGGTTTTCCCTTCCTGAAGTCAACAATCAGCTCCTTGCTTTTGGTGACATTGAGTGTGAGGTTGTTGTTGGTGCACCGTTGAGTCAAGTTTTCAATCTCCCTCCTGTAGGCTGACTCATCACCCATTTTTATACAACCCACTACCGGAGTATCATCAGCGAATTTGTAGATGGTGTTATTGTTGTACCGAGCCTCACAGTGTAGGTGTAAAGAGAGTAGAGCATACCCCTGTGGTGCTCCAGTAGTGCTGGAGATTGTGGAGGAGATGGTCTTACCAATCCTCAGTGAATGTAGTCTGTAGGTGAGGAAATCAAGGATCCAATTACACAGTGGGGTGTTGAGTCCCAGATCTTGGTACACCACTGCATGTCAGGTTTCTGTCTCATTGATTATCATCTGAAATGAAAGCGATATGTAGAAGTGAAAAGCAAAAAAAACTGCAGAAACTGAAAATTAAAATAAAATCAGAACATTCTGGAAGTACTCAACAATAAGGGAAACAGAGTTAACATTTCTAGACAAACTCCCTCTCTCCACCCTTCATTCTGAGCAAGGCTTTCCGGCCTGAAACCTCAACTCTGTTTCTCTTCCCACAGATTTGGGCCAGCTTGTGGAGTATTCCAGAATGCTCTGGTTGTCAGGCGTGATGTTAGTTGCTATATGGAGTGTTCTGGGATATGACTGAGAATGGAAAAAGAGCTCTCTGCAGACCAGCAGCTTCTCAGGCCCCTACCCTTGGCTAACGCCTGGTTTAGCAGCTGTGATCAGTCCATGCTGGGAGACTGGCAGGGTGTCATGTCATCTTAGCACATGCCCAGCAACTGGACAGTTGTTTGGAAATGGTGACCTTCAGAGACAGTTCTGAGTTGAAGATACAGACTGATTCCTGGCTCCTATTCCTGGTTCAGATCAAGTTACAGCAGTACTGCTGCCTAAACCTGTCTCTCCTTGGGCTCTCCCCCCACCACCTGCCTCCCTTGTCCTCTCACTTTCTTCTGTCCAATATCTTATCATCTCTTGGACCCTTTCAATTCCCTCTTCCACTCTCCCCACCCCCTCCTGTTTTATATGCTGGAAGAGGGGGAGTGGAGTGGCACAGTTAGTATAGTAGCTGGCACAACACTATTACAGGGCCAGCGACCAGGCCAATCCTGGAAAGAGTTTGTACATTCTCCCAGTGTCTTCGCAGGTTTCCCCCGATGCTCCAGTTTCCTCCCACTTTTCAAAGCATATGCTGTTGTACGTTAATTTGGGTGGCAGGAGTTTTAAAAAAAAATTAAATCACCTGGTTTTGTACTGCTTAAGGTGAAGGTCTGATCCAAAAGCCAGTGTACTAAATGGTGTTGACCAATGTAGGACCTGAGTGCCTTTGGAGACATCTAACTTAAGCCTGCAAGGTACCTGGAGGCAGGATCAGCCCAAAGTGTCAACCCTTTTCTGCGCAGCCTGCTCTGCTGAATGTCTGCAGCATTGTAATGGGGAACATAGAACAGTACCACACAGGTCCTTCAGCCTGCACATCAGCACTAAACCTGATGACCAAATGGAACAAAATCTCTGTTGGTCCCTCTTTCTAGAACCCTCCTCAATGCTGCCGTTGCATCTGATATATCTTTACCTCCTATGGATGCTGCAAGCCTGGCTGGGTTCCTCCAGCATTGTGTGTGTTTTTTCTACAATCGCCTCACCTGCAGACTTTTGCATTTCACATTGTATCTGCTTGCACCACGGCTCCTGGCAGCCCATTCCGGGCACCCATCACACTCTGTGGAAGAAACATCCCTGCACATCTCCTTTAAACTTTCCCTCTTTCCCTTTAAACACATGCCCTCTATTATTTGACATTTAATTTTTTAATATTATTTTAATGCTACGTAATGGTTGAAGGCCCTTCCAAAGCAAGCAGGTCATGGAGAATGTACAAACTCCTTTCAGAGAGCACTGGAATCGACCCTAGGTCAATGGCACTGCAATGGTGTTGCGCAAACACTTTCTGGGAGAAAGATTCTGATGGTCTACACCTTCTGTGTCTCTTATTAATCTCCGAGTTCCCCCCTCAGCCTGTCACTCCAGAGAAAACTACCCAAGTTTGTCCAACATGTCCTTATAGCTCATGCCCATTTATCCAGCAGGCTCTTGTCATAGCCTTTCCTAAATCTGCATCTCCATCCTGCAATGCAGTGACCAGAATTTCACACAATGCTCCAAGTGCAGTCTAACCAGAGTTTTATATTGCTGCAACATGACCTCCTTACTTTTGCTCTCAGTGTCCAACCAAGCATTCCATACACCTTCTTTGCCACCCTCTCCACTTGCGTGGCCACTCTTTGGACCAGTGATGTACACATCCCTCTTACATTTAACCTGCCAAAATGCACCACCTCATACTTGTCTGGATTTGACTCCATCTGCCATTACTCTGCCCATATCTTTCACTGATTTGTATCCTGTTCTATCCTTCACACAGCCCCCTACACTGTCCATAACTCCACCAATCTTTGTATCATCTGCAAACTTACAAGCCTCCATTTTGTCCATATATAAATCACAAACAAAAGGAGTCCCCACATAGACTGGTGTGGAAGACCACTGGTCATGGATCTCCATCCAAAACCATGCCCTCCACCACTCTTCTCTGGCCACTCAGTTCTAAATCCATACTATCAGTTCACCATTGATTCCATGTTTCTGTACCTTCTGGGTTAACTTACTATGAGGGTCCTTGTCAAATGCCATATTAGTCTCTGTTGACTCCATCCACTGCCCTACCCTCATCAACCACCTTCATTACCCCCTCAAGAACCTCAATCAAATTGCTAATGGCCTGTCCCTCACAAAGCCATGTTGAATGTTCCAATCTGACCATGACTTTCCAAATGTGTGTAAACCCTATCCCTAACCATTCTCTCTAATTGCTTCCCTACACCTGATGTGAGGTTTATCAATCTGTAAATTCCTGGTTTATCCCTTGCTGGACATGTTTTCTATTTTAATTTCATATTTCCATCATATGTAGATTTTTAAAAATTATAGTCAGAACTGTATAGCACAGAAATAGGCTTTTCAGTGCAATTCATCCATGTTGACCAAATTGCCCATCTGAGTTGGTCCAACGTACCCTCACTTGGCCCATCACTCTCCTACCCTCTCCTATTCATGTACCTGTCTAAACATCTTTTAAGTGTCCAAATTGTCCCCATCTCTCTCACTTCCTCTGACAGCTCATTCCATACACCCACTACCCTTTGTGCGAAAGCCCCTCAGGTCCCTTTCAAATCTTTCCCCTCTCATCGAAAACTGGTGGCCTCCGGTTTTAGATTATTTATCTTGTCTATGCCTTTCATGATTTAATAAACTTCTTGTCCTCCCCCTCCCCCTCCCACCCCCCCCCTCCCCATCATTCCAGGTAAAAATATCCTGACCACCCAGTCTCTCATAACTCAAGCCCACCATCCTGGCAATCCTGCCGCATCTTTTCTGTCCCCTTTTTCCTGTTGATGAACCTCCTCTCTTCAACAGGGTGACCAGAACTGAATACTATATTCCAATGTAAATCAGTGACTCGTTCTGAGTTTCAACTCTCCACCACCATCATCTGCTTACTTCTGACAAATTTGCAGTCAGTTGGCCAGTTTACCCTGGATCCTGTGTGATCTGACCTTCCAGACCTGCCTACGTCAAAGACCTCGTCAAAGGTTTCGCTAAAGGTCATGTAGTCCTTGCAGATTGGCCACATCACCACCTCCTCACTGAGCAGCTAGACAGGGATACCTCCAAGTTGCCTGTTCTGTTCCCAGTACACTTACAGTCGATAAAATTGGTGATGATACTTCTGTGGTTGGTTGAACAACGGGAAGCAATGAGTCAGAGTCAGTTAATTGGAAAGAATTCTCTCCAGATGAAAAGTTAGCCCTTAGCACTCTTGTGCAAGGTCTTCTCACCTCTGTCTGAAATGGATGGTCCTTTGATGAGTTTTGTGCCTGGACCACACTTTTTGATTCCCATTTTTGCTGACAGCTTTTTTTTTCCTCATATAACCATATAACCACTTACAGCACAGAACAGGCCAGTTCGGCCCTACTAGTCCATGCCGTAACAAATCCCCACCCTCCTAGTCCCACTGACCAGTACCCGGTCCCACTGACCAGTACCCGGTCCATACCCCTCCAGTCCTCTCCTATCCATGTAACTATCCAGTCTTTCCTTAAATGTAACCAATGATCCCGCCTCAACCATGTCTGCCGGAAGCTCATTCCACATCCCTACCACCCTTTGCATAAAGAAATTTCCCCTCATGTTCCCCTTATAATTTTCACCCTTCAATCTTAAACCATGCCCTCTAGTTTGAATCTCCCCCACTCTTAATTGAAAAAGCCTATCCACATTTACTCTGTCTGTCCCTTTTAAAACCTTAAACACCTCTATCAAGTCCTCCCTCAATCTTCTACGCTCCAGAGAAAAAAGCCCTAGTCTGCACAACCTTTCCCTGTAACTCAAACCTTGAAATCCTGTCAACATTCTCGTGAACCTTCTCTGCACTCTCTCTATTTTGTTTATATCTTTCCTATAATTTGGTGTCCAAAACTGTACACAGTACTCCAAATTTGGCCTCACCAATGCCTTGTACAATTTCATCATAACCTCCCTAGTCTTGAATTCAATACTCCGATTTATGAAGGCCAACATTCCAAATGCCTTCTTCACCACACCATCTACCTGAGTATTAGCCTTGAGGGTACTATTTACCACAACTTGCTCTGCACATCTCAATAGCCTACCATTTAATGCATATGACCTATTTAGATTTGCCTTTCCAAAATGAAACACCTCACACTTATCTGTATTAAATTCCATCAGCCATTTCTCAGCCCACACCTCCAGCCTTCCTAAATCACCTTTTAATCTACGGTAATCTTCCTCACTGTCCACAAAACCACCAATCTTTGTATCATCCGCAAACTTGCTTATCCAATTCTCCACCCCTATTTCCAGATCGTTAATATATATAACAAACAATAGTGGACCCAGGACCGATCCCTGAGGAACTCCACTAGTCACCGGCCTCCAATTGGACAAACAATTTTCTACCACTACTCTCTGACACCTCCCATCCATCCATTGCTGAATCCATTTTACTACCTCCTCATTTATACCTAATGCCTCCACCTTTTTTCCTAACCTCCTGTGGGGAACTTTCTCAAAAGCTTTACTAAAGTTTAAATAGACAACATCCACAGCTTTCCCTTCATCAACCTTTTTTGTAACCCCCTCGAAAAACTCAATCAGGTTTGTCAAGCATGATCTACCCCTGACAAAACCATGCTGATTACTCCCTAGCAATCCCTGTACCTCCAAATATTTGTAAATACCATCCCTCAGAACACTTTCCATCAACTTGCCCACCACAGACTTCAGACCCACGGGCCTATAATTCCCAGGTTTACATTTAGACCCTTTCTTAAACAGCGGAACCACATGCGTCACCCTCCAATCCTTCGGCACTACCCCCGTGGCCAGTGACATCCTAAATATCTCTGTTAATGGCCTCACTATCTGTCTACTAGCCTCCCTGAGTGTCCTTGGGAATATTTTGTCTGGTCCCTGAGATTTATCCACCTTTATCTTTTTCAACACAGCCATCACTGTCTCCTCGGTTATCCTTATATGCTTTATTACCTCCCCACTATTTTTCTTTACCTCAACTGGTTCAATATTTTTTTCCCTAGTGAATACCGAGGCAAAGAAATCATTCAAAATTTCCCCCATTTCCTCTGACTTCTCACTCAGCCTACCCTCACTATCTACAAGGGGTCCAATTTTATCCCTCTCTAATCTTTTACTTTTAATGTACTTATAGAAACCTTTTGGATTTATTTTTACTCTGTCTGCCAAAGCCTCTTCGTGCCTTTTTTTGGCCTTTCTAATTTCTTTCTTAAGATTCCTTCTACACTCCTTGTAGTCCTGCTTCAAACTCTCAGCTCCCTGCTATTTATACCTCTTGTACACCATTTTTCTCCTAACAAAATTTCCAATATTCCTCGAAAACCAAGCCTCCCTATGACTTCCAGCCTTTCCTTTGAACCTCACTAGCACATAACTACTCTGTACCCTCAAAATTTCTTTTTTGAATATTCATTTCTCATTTACACCCTCACCTGAAAATATCCTGTCCCACTCAATACTCCCCAAATCCCTTCTTATTCCTTCGAAATTTACTCTTCTTCAATCCAGAACCTCAACTTTAGGCCCCTCCTTGCTCCTCCCTAAAACTACCTTAAAACTAACAGAATTATGATCACTAGACCCAATTGGATCTCCAACATCAATGTCTGATACCTGACCTAGCTCGTTCCCTAACAGGAGATCCAGTATTACACTGTCCCGAGTCGGTTCTTCTACTAATTGATTCAGAAAACAATCTTGAACACATTTAACGAACTCTAGCCCATCCAGCCTTCTCACTGTATGGGTATCCCAATCAATGTGAGGGAAGTTAAAATCTCCCATGATCACTACCTTATGATTCTCACACATAGACGTTATCTCTCTACACATTTGTTCCTCTAGTTTTCTTGACCCATTTGGTGGTCTGTAATACACCTCTATTAGCACTCTCATGTCTCCTTCACCCCTCAATTCCACCCAAACAGCCTCACTGGACGATCCCGCCAGACCATCTTGTAACCTCACGACAGTAATGTCCTCCTTAACAAGCAGAGCAACTCCTCCCCCTTTTTTACCCCCTGATCTATCACATCTAAAACAAATGTAGCCTGGAATATTAAGTTGCCAGTCCTGCCCCTCTTGTAGCCAGGTCTCACTAATTGCCACAATATCATGACCCCAAGTATCTGTCCATGCTCTAAGCTCGTCTACCTTGTTCACTATGCTTCTTGCATTAAAATATCTGCAATTCAGAGAATGACCCTCACATACATTCTCTTTTCTACCTTCTACCCTAATCTCCATCCTACCTTTGTTATCGTTTTTATTCTTATGTAGGTGGCCATGCTCCCTTGACTCTGTTCTCACACTCTGTTCCCCACCCTCCTGCCAAACTAGTTTAAACTTTCCCCCTCAGCTCTAGCAAATCTGCTTGCCAGCACATGGGTCCCCCTCCAGTTCAAGTGGAATCTGTCCCTTTTGTACAGGTCCGACCTTCCCCAGAAGAGATCCTAATGATCCAGAAATCTTGTCCCTTGCCCCCTGCACCATCTCTTTAGCCACACATTCATCCTCCACATCCTCCTATTTCTACCCTCACTAGCGCGTGGCACACTGAAACTTTTTACTTCCCCTTTGGTTTTTCTCTAATAAGCTGCTGGTATAGTTATCCTACTGATGCTGGTATCTGAGCAAACAGTGAACTGGTGGAGAGACTCAGCTGAACAGACTGCATCCGTGGAGAGAAACGGTCAGTTAGCATTTTGGGTTGGGACCTGTTCTCAAGACTAAAGTAGGAATGATGATGAGTTTATTGAGATCCACGCAAGTTCTCAGCCACCATTAGAATCCTCCCTTAAGAATTCTATTTTTGGGATGGGATGATCCTGCATCTTCTAAAACTGCCAGAAAGCCCAGCCATTTCTGCTCTCCATCTTCCCCACTAGGGTCCCATTCCAAAAAAATCTTTGACTAGCTCCTCACTCGTGCCTCTGTTACCTTGACTCAACCTAATACCGATACATCTGACGTTAGCTTCTCCCTCTCAGTCTGCAGGGTGAATGCTGGTGTTTTGAGATCACTACCTGCTCACGGTTCTCTCTCCTCAAGCTGCCAACCCTTTCCCTCTCTTTAACGGCGACAGCATCCTAATTATACACATTGATTCTGGCTCTGAGTTTATTTGTTTTCCAGATGGTAGGAAAGGTGAAGAGGGATATGAGCCTAATGCGGGGAAATAGGCTTTGAGCAGATAAGCATCGGCATGGACGAGGTCAGCTCAATAGGCCCATTTCCGTCCAGCATGTTCCTCCCATTCCATTGTAGAGTTGAATAACCTCCTTTCTACCTGTTGCAGCACAACAGTGTGGGGATGTGGAAGTTATGCTGCAGGCTACAAGCTCACATATTGATGGTCCTTTCAGATGGGGAAGAGGAGCCTGGAGGAGAGGCGTTCGAGCCTGGACGCAGAGATAGACTCACTGACCAGTATCCTGGCGGATCTGGAGAGCAGTTCACCATATCAGCCTCGGCCTCGCCAGGTAAGGAGCATCTCTGTGTGTGGGGAAACATTAGCATTGGGTTGGTGCAGAGATGAGTAACTGTTTCTTTCACTGAGTCTTCAAGAGTTCAATGTCAATGTATTGTCATGTACATAAGTGCAATGTACAAATAGCCCGTTTTTATATAAAAAAATTATTTATAATTTTCCACTCAAACTCCCAACAATTGTCAATAACATTAATATCATTATCAATAATATCAACATTATTTACATTTCATATTTGTTAATTCCATACAATCTTCTCATGGAGTTGAAGTGTCAAATAGCCCGAGGTTCTTGCTGCAGGTTCACAGGACGAAAGGTACATTAAATACAACAGTGGAAATTAAATGACCTCAATCTGCCAAGGCAGAAAAGAGACAATAAATATCAACAGGATAAATAAATTTTCACAGTGCAACTCATACAAGGAAAAGATTGACTTCCTAGCCCCATCAGACCGATATGGCCAAGCCCTGAGAAGGGTGATTCTTCTTTCCCCCTTCATATGGAATTAAATAGTCATGGAAGCATGGTCAGCGGGAAACAAACTACCAAGGTATAATGGTTCACGTCCTGACGTGTAATCCTGGGAATTCTGTCAACATTTCTGATCAGCCCATCAACAATTTAACTACCTGCACCCTGAAGTCTCCTCACAAATACCTCACACCATAATCCCATGAAATATCACAGCATCGACATAAATGTGGGCAAGGAAATGTCCTCTTGATCTTCCCTCAGTCATGCTCCTCCATGTTGATCAACAATTGTAAGTAGCACAAGATCAGCAGGAGCCCATTCTGTACTCTGGGTGGAGACTTCAGCATCTGGTGGAATTACCACACACCTGACTGGCCAAGCCCTGAACATACACTGTTGAAAGACATGTCGGGAATAGTCCAAGTGAAGCTACAGCTGAACCTGTCCAAGAGAAGCCACAACCGTACCTGTCTGAGTGAAGCTACAGCCATAACATCTGAGTGAAGCCACAACTGTACCTGTCCAAGTGAAGCTACAACCATCTGATCAAGAGAAGTTAAACCATCTGATCAAATGAAGCTAAAACTGCACCATCAGAGTGAAGCTACAACCATGAAGTCCAAGTGAAGCTACAATTGTCCAATCGAGTGAAGCTACAACTGTACCGCCCAAGCGAAGCTACAGTTGTCCGAATGATTGAAGCTACAACCATCCAATTAAGTGAAGTAACAGCCGTACCTGTCCAAGTGAAGCTTCAACTGTCCAATTGAGTGAAGCTACAACTGAACCCATCTGAGTGAAGCTGCAACTGTCCAACTGAGTGAAGTTAAATCATACTGTCCCAATGAAGTGCGAGCAGTATTTGTCCAAGTGAAGCCACAGCCGTCCAATTGAATGAAACTACAGCCATACAATTGAGTGAAACTACAGCCATACCCATCTGAGTGAAGCTACAACCATCCAATCAAATGAAGCTACAACTGTACCTGTCTGAATGAAGATGCAACCATCTGATCAAGTGAATCCTGGTTCCGAAACCAGGTTCACATGAGCCAATCTCCAGCAGTCTGCAGCCTAAGTGAGTCCTTTGACCGCAAGTCACCAATCTGGGTCCTTCAGCCACTGAGCCCCCCATTGCTCCACTGCCACGGTCCTCTGCCTGTAGGATCATCTCCTATGCCTCTCCTTCTCAACGAGGGGTGTTCTCCCCATTTCTGGTGCATCGTTAGCCCAGAGTCTACAACCCCTGGAATACATTGCCAAGCGTAGGTGATTCCCTCTTGCAAACAGACCTCTGTGGTTAAAACGAAAGCACTATCAGTTCCTTTGACAACCCATTTACAGGCTGTCCAGAGCTGTTGCTCTTTTGGGTTTGCCACATGTAAATGAGAAAAATGGAGGGCTATGCAGTCAGTAAATTCTCGGCAGTTGTTAGAGTGGGTTACTAGGTCAGCACAACAGTGTGGGCTGAAGGGTCCGTTCAATGCACGAGGTTCTTATGTTCTATGTTCTATCTTCGTTTCTTTCTGATAACACTCATCACAGAAAGGATGTGAAAGCTTTGTAGGGTGCTGTCATCTCAAGAGAAAAAGGCCACTGGAGGGATTCAGCAGGTTACACAGCATCGGTGCAGGTGAAAGTCGAGGTTTCGGGATAGATGCAGAGTGAAGCCACTTTGCTAGAGAGTGATTACAAGTCTCATCTACTGGACATAATATAGCAACTGATTGGAAATTAGGTGAAGGGTAAAAGCTGAGATGTTTGAAAATGACCTGAATGAACTGCTCAAATATTTGACCAGGGATTCTGAACAAATTGTGCAGAGAATGTTGTGTTTTAATGACAGAACTTCAGGATATTACTGGATGGTTCCTTAGACTCAGACAATTGAACTTTTTTATGAGGACTGAAACCTCCCTCTTTGTTTTCAAGCATTTATTGCCATCAGGCGCAGTGATGGTAATTCCCAGAACACCTGAAGTGTGTGGTCTCCGGGTAACTGAGAGCTGGGACAGAAGTCATTCACTCAGTTAAGTTGAACCTTTATCCCAGATGCGACTTGCTCAATGCTCCAGCCTTTTCTGGTTCCCAAGAGTGGCAGCTGACAAGCTTTGGAATGATTTCGTTGGAGGGTAGAGTGTGAATGGTTCCATGAGACCATAAGATGGAGGAGCAGAATTGGGCTATTCAGCCCATTAAGATTACAAGAGTGAGAGAAAGTCACAGCCAGTGCCCTTTTCCTGCAGCGACAGTGACTGATACCAGAGGATATTTGTTCGAGATGAGTGGAGGAAAGTTTTGGGGAAATGTCAGAGGTCGTTTTTTTTACATAGGCTAGTGGGTGCCTGGAATGCATTGTCAGGGGATATGGTGAAGTCTGGTACAGTAGGGACATTTACAAGACTTTAGGCAAGCGCATGAATGTAAGAAAAATAGAAGGTTATGGGTGTGAGGTAGGGAAGGGTTAGATTGTTGTGGAGTAGGTTTACATAGGTGGCCACGATATTGTGGGCTAGAAAACTTGAACTGTGCTGTAATGTTCTACATTCTACAGGTTGGACTATGGCAGATATGGGAGGTACGGTTGGCATAGCGGTTAGCACAATACCTTTACAGCACCAGCGATCGGGACCGAGGTTTGAATCCCGTGCTGTCTGTAAGGAGTTTGGATTTCGTTGCCCTGTGTTTGCGTGGGTTTTCCCCAGGGGCTTTTTTCCTCCCACCATTCGAAATGTGCTGGGTATGTAGATTAATTGGGTGTAAATTAGGCAGCGAGGACTTGTGGGCCTAAATGTCCTGTTATGTGCTGTAAGTCTAAATTTAAAAAAAAATTCATATCCTTTCTTGAACAACATTAGTGAACGAGATAAGGATTGGAGGGTGGCGCATGTGGTTCCTCTGTTTAAGAAAGGGTCCAAATGCAAACCTGGGAATTATAGGCCTGTAAGTCTGACGTCTGTGGTGGGCAAGTTGATGGAAAGTGTTACAAATTTTTGGAGGTACAGGGGTTGATAGGGAGTAATCAGCATGGTTTTGTCAGGGGTAGATCATGCTTGACAAACCTGATTGAGTTCTTCGAGGGAGTTAAAAAAAAAGGTTGATGAAGGGAAAGCTGTGGATGTTGTCTATTTGGACTTTGGTAAAGCTTTTGAGAAAGTTCCCCACAGGAGGTTAGGAAAAAAGGTGGAGGCATTAGGTATAAATAAAGAGGTAGTGAAATGGATTCAGCAGTGGTTGGATGGGAGGTGTCAGAGAGTAGTGGTAGAAAATTGTTTGTCCAATTGGAGGCCGGTGACTAGTGGAGTTCCTCAGGGTTCGGTCCTGGGTCCACTATTATTTGTTATATATATTAACAATCTGGATGTAGGGGTGGAGAATTGGATAAGCAAGTTTGCGGATGACACAAAGATTGGTGGTGTTGTGGACAGTGAGGAAGATTACCGTAGATTAAAAGGTGATTTAGGAAGGCTGGAGGTGTGGGCTGAGAAATGGCTGATGGAATTTAATACAGATAAATGTGAGGTGCTACATTTTGGAAAGGCAAATTTAAATAGGTCTTGTACATTGCATGGTAGACAATTGAGGAGTGCAGAGCAACAAAGGGATTTAGGAGTTGTGATAAATAGTATCCTCAAGGCTGATACTCAGGTAGATGGTGTGGTGAAGAAGGCATTTGGAATGTTGGCCTTCATAAATCGGAGTATTGAATTCAAGAGTAGGGAGGTTATGATGAAATTGTACAAGGCATTGGTGAGGCCGAATTTGGAGTACTGTGTACAGTTTTGGTCACTAAATTATAGGAAAGATATAAACAAAATAGAGAGAGTGCAGAGAAGGTTCACGAGAATGTTGACAGGATTTCAGGGTCTGAGTTACAGGGAAAGGTTGTGCAGACTGGGGCTTTTTTCTCTGGAGCGTAGAAGATTGAGAGGGGACTTGATAGAGGTGTTTAAGATTTTAAAAGGGACAGACAGAGTAAATATGGATAGGCTTTTTCAATTAAGAGTGGGGGAGATTCAAACTAGAAGACATGGTTTAAGATCGAAGAGGGAAAATTATAAGGGGAACATGAGGGGAAATTTCTTTACGCAGAGGGTGGTGGGGATGTGGAATGAGCTTCCGGCAGACGTGGTCGAGGCGGGATCATTGGTTACATTTAAGGAAAGACTGGATCGTTACATGGATAGGAGGGGACTAGAGGGGTATGGACTGGGTGCTGGTCAGTGGAACTAGGAGGGTGGGGATTTGCTACGTCATGGACTAGTAGGGCCGAACTGGCCTGTTCTGTGCTGTAAGTGGTTATATGGTTATATATGGTTATATGGTTATAAGATTTTATCTGGTATTTCAAGTTACCACTGTGGCAGCAGTATTTTATTTACTGACCTGAATTGATATTCGCCACCTGCCAGCTGGGAATCAGACGTCTCTCAATCAATAATCCACGTACTGTTGTGTGGTGAATTACCATGTAACCATGGCCATTCTCTCTTTATTGACTCCCCATATCACTCTCTTGCTCTCCCCTCCTTTCCCCTTTCTCTCACTCTCCCCACTCCCTCTCTCTCCCTCCCTCCACCTATCTCTCCTCTTCCCCTCCCTGCTCTGTCTTGTGACTTTCTCTCTGCCCCTTTGACACACTTGATGTCCATTGTGCCTTGGGTTATTTTCTTTCACCTCTCCCTGCCTCCTGTTTATGATCTGTTCTTGTGCTGGTGGTTTCACCCTCCACCCACTGACCTCTGGTTTGGAGGGGATTCTCTTACTGTGCAGAGACCCACTGCAGTCATCTGTCGATAGATTTATAAGGTGTGGTAACTAATTCTGTGAAGTGCTAGTTTTACAGGCATTTGCTGGAGCACTAATCAGTTGCCATCTGTTTAATTTCTTGGCACATGGTTGAACCCTGGACATATTATTATGAAATCTTAAGTAAAGGAGACATCTCATGTGGGGCTGAGAAACCCAGTTGCTAGAGCCTTGGCTGTGACTTGAGTGAATTGGAATGAGATGTTAGAGAGTAGTAAGGAGCTGACTGTAATTGAGAAGGTGCTGGATGTTCTTACAACCTTTTACACAGCCAGAGAGTAACCAAACTCTGCTTCTATCAAGGTTTGTTGAGGAATTAACTTTGCAACTCAAAGATTTCTTGGATTCGGGCAAGTCCTGCCAAAACCAGCCTTGTTGTGCATTCTGATTATCCTTGAGCAGATGACGGTTGGTCATCTTCCTGAACCACTGCAGTCCTGTGACAAAGGGACGTCTCTCAACTTCATATTGGATTTAGAATTTCTTTGCCATGCACATCCACCTCAGTGTGGCCAGAGCAAGTCTCAGGGAGTTTTGGAGCAGTCATTGTCGAGGTAGGCAGTATTGGCACAGACAGAATTGGCAGGCGGTCATTGCCAACATCAGTGTGGCACCAGTGCCTCAGAGTTGGTGCCAGCTGTGCCAGTACATCAGTGTAAACACCGTCAATTCAGGGAGCATTGATGGAATGAAATCTGTCCAGGCAAGATTGGTGAGAGCAGATGCTACTGTTGATTTTCCAAACTGGGATTCTCTCCTCCACTGACAGATTCTGATCCAATGGTAGATGGACACCATTAGGCTCAGAGCCAGTGAATGGTCAGACAGGTGTGTTGGGTGAACCTTCTACCCACCTTCAGCATTCAAATGCTGCAGCCTCTGGCCAGTTTCATCCATCTACAACTAAAGCAACAAAGGTTATTGGAAGCAAAAGAGAAGCAGATGGCTCAGTTAGTTTCAATATTCTTTCTATTTTAATTTCTGATTAAGAACAGAATTGGAATCAAAATTTCAATGAGTGGAAAGCATTTATTTCAAGAAATCCACCAACCTAATCTTTCCTGTGCTGGAGTTTTGCAAGGTCGATGTTTACATACAGGAGAGGCCATTCTGCGCAATAAACCCTTGACAGTTCCCATTTGCATGTATCAATCCCAGACCAGCTCTATTCCCACTCATTCTCTTGCAACAGCTATGTCATTTCCAGACTAGTCATACTTCCCCTCGCTCCATAGTCAACAAATATTTCACAACAGTACAGGCCCTTTGGCCTGTGCTGTGGTGCTGACTTATATATACCTATGCCAAAAGAAAACTAAACCTTCCTGCCCTCATAACCCTCTATTTTTCTTTCATCTGTGTGCCTGTCTAACAGTCTATTATATGCCCCCAGTGATCCAGCCTCCACCACCACCTCTGGAAATGCATTCCAGGCACCCACAGCTCTCTGTGTAAAAAACTTAGCAATGATGTTTCCCCTAAACTTTCCTCCCCTCACTTTGTACACACGTCCTCTGGTGTTTGCTGATCCTGCCCTGGGAAACGGGCACTGGCTGTCCATCCTATCTATGCCTCTCATAATCTTGTAGACCTCTATCAAGTCTCCTCCGATCCTTCTTCACTCCAAAGTGAAAAGTCCCAGCTCTGGTAACCTTGCCTCATAAGACTTATTTTCCAATCCAGGCAACACCCTGGTGAATCTCCTCTGCACCCTCTCCATAGCTTCCACATCCTTCCTGCAATGAGATGACCAGAACTGAACACAGTATTCTATGTGTGGTCTCACCTGAGATTTATAGAGCTGCAACATTACAACACATCTCTGAACTCAATCCCCTGACTAATGAAGCCCAGCAGACCATAGCCTTCTTATCTATCCTAATAACCTGTGTGGCAGTCTTCAGAGATCTATGGATTTGTACCTCAAGGTCCCTCTGTGAAGTATTCCACACTGTGAAAGATCCGGCCTTCAAATTTAACCTTCCAAAATGCATCATCTCACAGTCCATCTGCCACTTTTCTACCCAACTCTGCATCTTGTCTATATCCTTTTGTAACCTACAACAACCTTCAGCTCCATCTACAACTTATCCAACCTTCATGCCTTCTACTGACCCATCCCTCTATTTCTTCATCCAGAGCCTCCTCATCCTTCCTGCATTATGGTGACCAGAACTCGACCATGCTCCAATGTGGCCTTATTGAAGTTTAATTCACCTGCAGTATGACTTCCTGACTTCTTGTACTCAAAGCCCTGACCGATATAGGCTGATGTATTGCCTTCTTTCCAACCATGCCACTTGCGTTGTCCCTTTCCAGCAGCTATGGATGTACTCTGTTCATCTGTGCTCCTGGTGGTCCTGCCATTTACTCTTCTCCTTGTATCTGTCCTCCCAAAATGAAAGACCTCACACTTGACCAGATTAAACTCCATCTGCCATTTCTCTCCCCTTATCAGTCACCCTGGTTACCATCTGTTCCACTGCTATCTTCGAGCAGAAGGACATCACCCCTAGGTTGAAGAACAGTTTTCAACAGCTGTCAGGCTCTGAGCCTTCCCTTTGCACACTAATCAAAACCACAAAAGGACTGTCTACATGATTTCAAGACACTTTCTGTATGAGGATTACTGTGAATATGTATTAAATATCCTATGGACCATTTTCTCTTTTAATTTAATTCAAAATTGCAGCGGCTGTGTAGCGGGCCGAATGGGCGCACGGCGTGGTATCGCGAACCGTTGTCAGTGCAGCTCATCAGTGACCGTGTGGAGCTGCGGGCACTTACCTGGGTAATGGACCGCGTACACGCGGTACTGCGTGCCAAGTAATGGCATGTCAGATTGACATGCCTCCTTCTAGAGGGCATGTAGCTCTCACCTTGTGTACTTTAAACCCGCCACCCCCTGTGGAGCCTGGGATGGGAGGGATATAAAAGAATATGGCAAACTCAAATAAACAGTCTTCGGCTGACTAACCTGGTGTATGTGTGTTGATTTAGTAGCTCCACTGGAATAGACACTACAAAATACTATTATTGATTTTCTGTACGAGTACCCGTTCGGCTACAGCTAGTGAGAATTCCAGTGCATGTGAACATTGTACAATGTGTATGATAGTAAACTCATTATCACGTCATTACCTGGTTGTCTTCTTTGCCAACCTTCTTCACTATTCACAACTCCACCAATTTACTAAGCAGCCCACTTCCATTTTCATCCAGATCATAGATAAAAATGCTCCTTGCAGAGCGCCACAGATCACAGACCTTCAAGCGGAACAGTCAGCGAAGATCAAGTCAAGAAGCTCTTCTTCCACGGAGACAGTGGCAGTGTGGCCTGTGGATATGAGCATCTATTCACTACATTTGTGTCTCTGGTTCTACACCAGTCTGTCGTGACCGGGTTGCTCACAAGGCCCTCAGTGGATTGAATGAATTTTTTATTTTTTACATGGGCCAAGATACAGTGAAAAACTTTTGTTTTGTGTGCCATCCAGGCAAGTTAAGTGGAGTAGTTGTGCAAAATTAAACAGAAGTACTAAGTGTTACAGAGAAAAGTTCCATCAAAACAGTGGAAGGGAAACACAATTTTACTAATGAGGGGTCTATTCAAGAGTCTGACAACGGGGGAAAGAAACTCTCCAAGAATCTGGAGATTCGTGCTGTCATACTTGTATCTTCTATCCAGCAGGAGGGGGAGAAATCATAAAGACAGAGCCCAGAGCAGACTCTGTGCTTGTGAGCATGTGTGTGAATGTGCATGGGTGCATGTGCATACGAGGGAGGGGTGGGTGTGGGTGTGTGATTGGTGTGTGCATGTGTGTGGGTGTGTGATTGGTGTGTATGTGTGTGCGTGTGAGTGTGTGTGTGGGTAGGTGATTGTGTGTGGGTAGGTGATTTTGTGTGTGGGTGTATGATTCGTGTGTATATGTGTGCGTGTGAATGTGTGTGTGGGTGTTTGATTGTGTGTGGGTAGGTGTTTTTGTGTGTGTGGGTGTATGATTCATGTGTATGTGTGTGCGTGTGGGTGTTTGATTGTGTGTGTGTGTTTGCACGTGATTGTGTGTCCGTGTGTGTGTGATTGTGGTGTGTGCGTCTCTGTGTAAACATTTGTGTGAATGTGGGGTTAAGTGTGCGTGTGATTGTGGGATGCATGAGATATTTTGTTTGTGTGTATGTGTGTGAACGTGTGTGTGCACGTGATTGTGTGTCCATGTGTGTCCCCGCACATGCACCTGTGAGTGGTGATTGTGGTGTGTGTGTGATTGTGGGATATGTGAGGTATTTTGTGTGTGTGTGTGTGTGTTGACAATCACTGTGCTGGGAAGCTCTAATAACAGGCACTGATTCAAAGTTCAGGTATATTGTCAGACATCACATATAACCTTGACATTCTTTTTCTGCAGGCCAAGCAGAATTTCTAGTGTTCAGTGTCTGTAAACTGTACTCAAAAAGAAAGGTACATATACAAAAGAGAGAGAGAAATGTAAACAAACTGACTGCAAATACAGAAAAAATAAATATTTTTCATAAATAGTAAGAATCTTTAAATGGTCTCTGAGTCTACTGCTGTTGTGTTTCAGGGTCCTGGAGCCTCAATGACAGGTAGCTTGCCAGCTGGCCAGGTGCCAATGACCACCGCTGCTCCCAGCCCAGTGATTGGACACCAGAGGATGGTCATTCCGTCTCAACCACTTCTGACAGCCACCAAGAAGACAGCCACGAAGCCCCAGGCTGCCCAGAGCACTGCAGCAGGCTGGAAGCCCCCAGCCCAGCCTGTGCCGGCCTCGTACTCCACAGCCTCCACGCCTTCCCAGCCTGCCTTCAACGTGCAGGTGAAATCGGCTCAACCCAATCCACATTTTGCACAGCCAGGACCCCGTCCAGGTGGATCCGACCTGGGGTCCCTGCACCAACAGTACAGGGTCCAGCCCAGCCAGTATCCCGAGCCAGCGCGGCCAGCACAGTACTCCCAACAGCCTCGCTCTGCTGATCCTGGCCACAGACCTCCAGCCGCGTGGTGTCCTGACCCAAATTATGGTTATGGTCCTCCACCGTCTCGCTCCCAGGATGTGTATCCCATGGCACCAGGATATGCTGGGGAACCAGCCCACAGCAATCAGAATCCCTGGAGGCCAGAGCTGGCCTACACCCCCACCGCTCCTGGAGCCAGCAGCAGTGCCTATCGTCAGCCTGAACCGCCAAGGAAGGCCTACATCACGGAACCAGCACGGTTACCAGCTGCACCTCTGCATCAACCTAAGGTACATGGAACATAGAACATCACAGTTCAATTCAGCCAAGGCCCCTTCCACCCACCATGATGTGCTGACCTATATAAACTATTCAACTATCTAACCCTTCCCCACCTCACACTCAGAAGCCTGGATTTTTCTTGCATGCATGTCTTTTAAATGTCCCTATTGAAGCCAGCCTCCACCATCACTCCTAGTAATGCATTCCAGGCCCCCACTACTCTCCGTGTTAAAAAACTTCCCCTTGACTTCTCCCCCAAAATTTCCTCTCCTCACCTTGTACAATGTCCTCTGATGTTTGTCGCCACAGGAACACCATGCTGACTGCCCCTCTCATCCTTCTTTGCTCCAGAGAGAAAAGCCCCAGCTCTGCTAACCTTGTCTAATAAGGCACGTTCTGGTAAATCTTCTCTGGACCCTCTCCATAGCTTCCCTATCCTTCATGTAAGAAAGCGACCAGAACTGAACACAACATTGCAACACCCATCTATTGCTGGGCTGCTCCACCCTCTTCCCCACTTCAACCATGCTTTTAAATTATTTTAAATGTAAATCTATTCATTTATTAAATTTATTTTTAGATATACAGCATGGTAACAGGCCAGTTCAGCTCACGAGGCCATCCTGCCTAATTTACGTGCCCCCCTACACTAACCGTGTCCCCTACACTAACCGTGACCTCTACACTAACCGTGACCTCTACACTAACCGTGTCCCCTGCACTAACCGTGTCCTCCCTACATTAACCGTTTTCCCCTACACTAACCGTGTCCTCCCTACATTAACCGTTTTCCCCTACACTAACCGTGTTCCCCTTAACTAACTGTGCCCCCCTACACTAACCATCCACCCTACAATAACTGTGCTGCCTTACTGATAACTTTGCTCTTCGTTTCTTCAAAAAACAGCAACTGTTAAAGTTTGGGTGGTGCATGTTTAGCTTAATAGTTAGTGTGATGTTATTACAATATGATCAATACAGATTCAAATCCACCACTTCCTCTAAGGTGTTTGTACGTTTTCCCTGTGAACCCATGGGTTTCCTCCAGTGGCTCCTGTTTCCAACTACATTCCCAGGACGCATGAGTTTAGTAGGTTAATCATTCACTGGGTGTAATTGGGCAGCGTGTGCTCGTGATCTGGAAGGACCAGTTACTGTGCTGTGTCTGTACATTGAAGTTGCCCTTTGCTTGATGCACAGTGGTGGGGAAGTGGTATGAAGTCAGCTGAGAATCTAACACACTGTTGAAGATCTGTGCATGGCTTCCATTTGTTCTGCTCTTGAATTTTCAGCAGTTTGAAACTTCATGTCACAGGGATTTTTGACCCTACTCCCAAATCCCCCCCATGTGGAAATACAGCAGGAGGTTGATGTGGCACTGCTACATGGCCCTGAAGGGTTAACCTAGATCCTTGTTTGATTTCTCAAAGGCTTCTGGAGATTGCGGAACTTATTCCTGACAGAAGTAGCTCTGCTACAGTGTCATCCCAGCTGCATCAGTGTATGCAAGAGTCAGAGCTCATTAGAATGCAGGAAGACACACATGTGGGTGTCACTATGGGCTCTGACCAACTGAGGCAAATGCATGGTGAATCCCGGTAAAAATGGGGCCTCGTGAAGGACTGCTTTCATTTGGGGTGATGAAAACTCAGAGCTTGGCCCTCAATCTGGTAGAAGCCCAAGCAATGGGCAGTGCCACTTGGAACTCAGGCAACGGGCAGTGCCTCTGGTGGGAGCCCATACAGTGGGCAGTGCCTCTGGTGGGAGCCCATACAGTGGGCAGTGCCATCTTGAGCCCAGGCAGTGGGCAGTGCCATCTGGTGGGAGCCCAGGCAGTGGGCAGTGCCATCTTGAGCCCAGGCAGTAGGCAGTGCCATCTGGTGGGAGCCCAGACAGTGAGCAGTGCCACCTGGAACTCAGGCAATGGGCAGTGCCTCTGGTGGGAGCCCATACAGTGGGCAGTGCCATCTTGAGCCCAGGCAGTGGGCAGTCCCATCTGGCACCCAGGCAGTGGGCAGTGCCTCTGGAGCCCGAGTCACTTGGTGGGAGATTGTGAGTGTCTTCAGTTTTGGCAGTGCATGAGCCCATGGTCAGATATGTCGGTGTGGGAATGGGCCGTGGAAGTGAAATGGCTGGCCACTGGGTGGTCCCCATTATTGCAGCGGAAAGAGCAGAGGGGCTCAACTTTTAAATTGAGGGAACAACATCTTATATTCTCGTCTGAATACTCTCCAACCACAGCCAACAATGGCAGAGTCGTCAGCAAATTTATAGATAAGTTTGAGCCGAACTTGGCGATGCAGTTATAAGTGTCTAGGGAATAGAGCTGGAGCCTAAGCACATGGCCTTTGGGTCAGCATGGAGGAGGTGGACATTGCTGATCTGCACTGAATGGAGACTGCCGATGAGGAAATCAAGGATCCAGTTGCAGAAGGACCTGGAGATTATTAGTCTCATTGGTATGATGGTGTTAAACCCTGAGCTGTAGTCAATAAACAGCCTGATATAATATTCCTGCGGTCCACACAGTGGCACGATGCTGAGCTTGGGTCAGTCTGCTTTCCCTCACCTGCCTCAGAAAGTCCACCAAGGCAGTAGGATTGTCATAGAGTCTACCATATGGAAAGAGTCCATTCAGCCTACTGAGTTCATCTGTACTCATCCTGTTTATTCTTCACACAGTCCCGCAAGACTCTGCCACTCCCCAACACAACAGAGCTAATTGACAGTGGCCCATGAACCTTCCAGCCTGTGAGCGTTTGGGATGTGGGGGGAGAACAGAGTGCCTGGAGGAAATCCCACACCCTTGTTGGATATTGTCCCAGCTCCTGGCTGGCGCTCAGGACTGAATGTGGAATGTACTCATGTGTCAGTGTCTCCACTATCTGTGGCACTGTGTGCTGGGCCATTGAATTTGTGGACCAGTCGCAGCGTTGAGAGAGACTGCTCACTGAAACATCTGCTGATGTGCTCGCACACTCCACAGGCAAATGGTTTAGCCCAGAACTTGGTCAGCATGGATAAGTTGTGTTGAAGGGCCTGCTCCATTCTGTATGACCCTAGGATCACACACTCCCCCTCTGCCCTCCCTGACCCTGCTCTCCAGCCACAATCAGTCTCATTCTTTCTCCTTGCCCTCCTGTTTCTTATTCCTCGCCACCACCACTGCCCCTCCCTCCCTACCCACTTCCCTGGCCATGCAGGTTCCTGAACTGCTGGATGGTCACTGCCTGTGGGGTTGGGCTATTTATTTTAACTAGATCACAAAGTACATGGCTCAGGAAACAGGGAGGAAATATTAGCTCTGTTTAGTGGCCTTGTCGAGGAGCTCGTTGTGTCGACTGGTGAATCCCTGGAGAAGCCGTGTATCCAGATTGAGGTTGCAGGCTTGAGTCACACACTGGCAACTTGTCCTGGAACTGCTTGCTGTGTAGTTAAAGACGTACAGACTGCTGGATATCCAACAGCTATTCCTGACAACCAGCTCGTTAACGAAGAATATGAGAACTTATAACTTGGCAATGTGGCAAAAGTTTTGTTGCTGTGTGTTTGTGTTGCACTCCTAGTGGTCTTCATTACACTAACTAATCAACGGCTGCAGTGTGAATGTAATGCTCTCCCACTTGGAGAGGAGACTTTCACAGCACAAATAAAGGAAAGGAAGTGAAACACCAACATCTGGAGCCACCGTGGTTGAAGTCCAAATACAATGCCTGAGAAACTCAGCAGGTCAAACAAGGTCCTTTATGTAGCAAAGGTAAAGATACAGAACCAATGTTTCGGACTTGAGCCCTTCATAAAAGTGTGGAAAAAGGTAGACAGGCACCCATTGTGAAAGGGAAAAAAGTGCATAGAGTCTATCATCAGGATGGATCAACAGAGCCCAACACAAGGTGTATAGGGGGGTAGAAGAGAATATGGAATAAACCAACTAAACGTGCCTGCTTCACTGGAAAGGGGCCCCATAAACTTTGAGTGAAGTTCTCAGAGGGGCCACAATCGAAAAAAGGTTGAGAATGGCTGCTCCAAACATTTCCTCTCCATGTACCTGACCAGTTAAAAGTTGTCATTCTCCCCTTAAGGATCAAAGTGGTTGTCTTTATGTGGAGTCAGAGGAGATGGGTGAGAACTTCAATAAATATTTCTCATCTTGTTTCCTGTAGAGAAAGATATAGATGCCAGTAAAATTGGGGAAGAAACTAGTTTGGGGAGAAAGATTTAAAAGAAACGAGGCCTCCTTTTCACATAGATGGTGGGTCTGGGTAGAGCTGCCAGAGGAAGCTGTAGAGGGAGGGACAATTCTGACTTGTAAAAGCCATTTGGACTGTTAAATAGACAGGGAAGGTAAAGGAATGTGGGGTAAACTCTTGCAAAAGGGATGATCACCATGGGCTGTCTAACTTGATTCGCATCTCTCCTATTAAGCTCTCTTTGGATCTTACATATTTGAAAAGGATCTTGCTGAGTGCTTTTAAACTCATAGGAATACCTACCCATGCTGTAGAGCCTCATTTATTGGACAACTTTCTCATCCCAGGAATCCAGGACACTTCACACGCCTTCCAGTTCCCTGAACTCTATTGCCTCATGCCTACCATGGACATCCAATCCCTATGCACCTCCATTCCCCCATACTGAAGGTCTCAAAACCTTTGTTTCTTTCTGGACAATAGAACTAATTAGACCCCTCCACCATCACCCTTCTCTGGCTGGTAGAACTTGTCCTCATCCTCAATAATTTCTCCTTTGACTAATTACACTTTCTACAGGTTAAAGGGGTGGCCATGGCTACCTGCATGGGCCCAAGCTATGCCTGCCTTTTTGTTGGCTATATGGAGCAATCTATGCTACAAGCCCTCACAGGCAGGGGCCCTCAACTCTTCCTCTGCTACATCAGTGACTACTTTGCCTCATGTATCCATGATGAGCTTGTCGACTTCATCCACTTTGCTGCCAACTTCCACTCTGACCTCAAATTCACTGGGTCCTTCTCTAGCAAAACTCTCCATTTTCTCCATCTCTCTGAATCCATCTCAGGAGTCTCCCATCCTGTCCCTGTAAGGATTCCATTCCATTTTTTCAATTCCTCCGTGTCTGTCGCATCTGGACCCAGGATGAGGACTTGGATGCCAGAAGGAGTGTCCTCCTTCTTCAAACAACATGGCTTTCCCTCTACCACCATTAACTCGGTGCTCACCCGCATCTTCTCCATTACCAGCACATCTCCCCTGGTCCCCTCCACCCCCACATACAACAAAGACAAGATCCTCTTGTCTTCACCTACGGCTCCACCAGCCTCTGCATCCAACACATCCTCCTCCACCATTTCCACCACCTACCACGTGATCCCACCACTCGACACTTATTCCCCTCTCCACTTTCCACAGGGACCGCTCCCTCCGTGACTCCCTTGTCGACTCCCTCCCCACCTATTGTTCCCTTGGGACCTACCTTGTGACTAAAGGAGATGCCTCTACTTGCACCCACACCTCCTCCTCAACCATCATTTGGGGCCCCAAACAATCCTTTCAAGTGAAGCAACTTTTCACTTGTGAATCTGCAGGGGTTATCTACTACGTCCAGTGCTCCTGTTGTGGTCTCCTCTACATCAGAGAAATTGGACGCAGACTGGGAGATCATTTCGTTGAGCATCTCAGCTCTGTCTGCCGCAGTAGCCTGGATCGCCCAGTGGCCACTTATTTCAATTCCCCCTCCTATTCCCTTGCCAACATGTCTGTCCACGGTCTCATGTGCTGCCAGACTGAGACCACCCATAAATTAGAGAAAGAACACCTCATCGTCCCCTCCAACTGGATGGCATTAACATCGACTTCTCTGGGTTTCGTTAACCCTTCCCCCTCCTCCTTTCTCTATCTCTCCATTCCATCACCTTTCACAATATAAATTCTTACCTTGTCCCTTATCACATCTAATTAACACCTTTTGTGGGTCTGGATTCCTTCCCCGTTGTTTGGATTCTGAGACTTTCTGAGATTTCCTGGTCTGGCTCATTTTGCTTCTTCCTTGAAAAAGGCCTCAGCCCCAAAATGTCGGCAATAACTCTTTGTCCTACTAATGTCCAACTCATGCTGAAAAGACCAACTGAGTTCCTTCAGCTTTTCAATGTGTTTTTCTTATAATCACAATGTCTGCAAACTTTTGTGTTTCACTCTGTTCCGAGCTGCCTGCAGTGCTGTCTTAACACAGAAGGAAACTGGACCTCACATTTGACTCTCCTCGTGCCCTTTGTCCACCCTTTATGTTTATTGTTGTCCTGAGGTACATGGAAACATTTGTATTGTGTGCTGGGGGGAAATAGAGGGATGTGTATGTCACAGCAATTTCCGCAGGTTCATGGATAGAAGATGTATCGAGGATATTAGCCAAGTTCAGGCAAATGAGACTAGTGCAGGTGGGCAACTTGGTTGGCATGGTCATGTAGGGCTGTAGTGCCCTGTTTCTGTGCTGTACAATTCCATATAACCATATAACCATTTACGGAGCAGAAACAGGCCATGTCGGGCTTTCGAGTCTGCACCAGTTCACTAGAACAACTCCAATAGTTCAAACCTCCCGCTCACATTTCCCAGGAGATGTGGGGCTCAGGGCTGGGCACAAACTGCTGTGAGCAGCGATGGAAACTGCAGACTCTCTGCAGCCCCAAGCAATTTCAATGAGAACAACACCATCCTTCAGATGGTGCCTACAGTGGTGACTCCTTACATACAGCTGTGACAGGAATTTTCAAATATTCCCATTCAGAATTATTAAAACCCAACCCCAGAACCATAAAATCAAACTTACCCAAGAATAAGGATGTCCAGAGATCGCTAGGAGACTGGAATTGGAAGAAGTGGCAGTTTCCATCAGTCCATGGGATCTTTAAACATCCGGCCCTCAGGCAAGTTCAGCAGCACAGGAGTTTCAAACAGCAGCAATGGGCCATTCACAGTTCGCGGGAGACGCAAGCAGCAGATACTCAGTCCACTTAAAGAACCATCGCACGGACCATTTCAACACCATGGGAGATACCTGCAATGGACACACAGGCCATTTCAAGACCCGACCACGTGGATGCAAAAGGGGGCTACAGGTTAAGCTAAGATGCCGAGCCCTGTAGCCTCTGCTCCCTACCATCCTCCTGGCCAATGTACAATCCTTGGAGAACAAACTTGATGAATTCCGAGCCAGATTACCACACCAGAGAATACTGTGTGATGTGCTTCACAGAAACATAGTTAAACACGAACATTCCAGACATGGCATTTCAGCCTGTGGGCTACACTCTCCACCACGCTGACTGGACTGCAGCGTCAAGAAAAGCCAGTAGAGGCAATGTTTGTTTCATCCTCAATTCATCATGGTGCAGAAAAGTAGAGGTTATGTCCCAGTCCTACTCCTCTGACCTGGAACATCTGGCGATCAAGTGCCACCCATTCTACCTGCTGAGGGAGTTCACCTCCATCATCCTGGTCACAGTGTACATTCCACCCCAGGCTAACATCAGGCTGGAGCACGAGACAGCGCATCCTGATGCCTTCCCCATCATTGTCAATGAGGTCACCTCTAACAAACTACCAACACCACCAAGAAGGAGGTGATTGTGGACTTCAGGAGGAAGTCAGGGGAACACGACCCAGTCCTCATCGAGAGGTCAGTAGTGAGAGGGTCAAGAACTTCAAATTCCTGGCTGTCAGTATCTCCAAGGATATATCCTGGAGCCTCCACTTCGATGCAATCGCAAAGAAGGCTCTGCAGCGGCTAGACGTGAGGTGTTTGAGGAGATTTGGTCTATCACTGAAGATTCTCCTAAACTTCTATAGGTGTACTGAGGAGAGCATTCTGGTTGATTGCATCACTGTCTGGTATGGAGGCACCAACACTTAGGACGAAAAATCTCTAGTGGATTATTAACTCAGCCTGCAACATCACAGGCTCCAGACTTTACTCCATCGAGGATATCTACATGAGGTGGTGCCTTAAAAAAGCAGCTTCTATCCTCAAGGACCCTCCACCACCCAAACCATCCCCTCTTTACTCTGCTACCATCGAGGAAAAGGTACAGGAGCCTAAAGACGAGCACTCAGCGGCACAAGGACAACTTCTTCCCCTCCACCATCAGATTCCTGGGTAATCAGTGAATCAAAGACACTGCCTTACTTTGACTTTTCATGCTTTTTTAAATTTATTTTAGTGAGGTGGTTTATATAAATGTTTGCACTGTGACATTGCCACAAAACAACTAATTTTGTGACTTGTTCATGTCAGTAAATTCTGATTCTGACCAACTGTTGCTGGGAATTGAATTTAATGTTGTATTCATTGAAATGCAATTCTTAATTTTCAGAATCTCTACCAGAATCCAGGTTCAGCTCCAGCCCAAGGTCTGGTTCCAGCTCCGGTTCCAGGTCTGGTTCCAGCTCCAGCACCGAATGCCCCTGCTCCAAGACCAGAGGATGAGCTTGACCGACTGACAAAGAAGATGTTGTTTGACATGGAGCATCCCCCATCTGATGATTACTTTGGTAAAGAAAACCAATCTTATTGAAAGTATATGAGTTAATGTCCCCCACATGCTATTCCTGGCATAATTTTAATTTAGAGATACAGCATGGTAACAGGCCCTTCTGGCACAGGAGCCTGTGCTGCCCCTAATACATGACCTTTGAGTCTGGAAAATGACTGGCTACCCACCCTATCTTGGCCTCTCCTAATTTTATGAACTTCTAACAGCCCCCCTCCCCCCCCACCTCAGCCTCCTTCACTCAAGAGAAACAACCCAAATTTGTCCAATCTCTCCTTATTCTCAATACACCCCAATCCATGTATTATCCTGGTAAAACTTGCAGTGCCCTTTCCACAGCCTCCCCATCCTTCCTGTAATTGGGTGACCAGAATGGCATGTAGTGCTCCAAATGTGGTCCAATCTCACTTTTATACAGCTGCAACGTGACTTCCTAACTTCTGTACTCAGCACCCCAACCTATGAGCAAGCCTGCCACGGGCCTTCTTTACACTCCTACTGCTTTCAAAGGGATGATGGGACAATGCTCTTATCATGGCAGTTAGCCTGACGAACCTCCTCTGCATGGTCTTTGTTGAAATGGTGAGCTGGACTGTACTCCAAGTGTAGCACAGCAACATGGTGTCCACTGTGACACTGGCACAGGTCTGACGCTAGTGCAGGCTGTACAGCTGCAATGCTGCACACATGGTCGAGAGCCACCATTTTGTCATTGCCAGGTGCAGGCTTCAGGAGTGTCTCCTCAGTCACAGCCTGACTCGTGTCTGCTTCGCTTGGTTCTGTGGCTGCATGTGAGCCATTTTCAGCTGAAGGGACATCTGTTTTGTCCCAAGGTGACTGGTTAAGGGGAGAATGTAACTGTGGCTGACTCCTGAATGGGATCTAAAGGCAGGATATACAGGCCTTGAACCAGTTGATGCCTGTCTGGAAGCCGAAACTCTGGGTGATGTGGTGCAGCCTCTGGGGTTTGTTCTGTTGGGATCACTGGGACATTCTCCTGTGGAAGTGGTGCTGAAGAGTCACAGTTGGCTGGCACAGTTCAGGCAGGAATGGGTTGGGAACTTGCTGTTAGATGAAGCTGTTGGAAAGGGTACTGCACTCTCAGAGCTGGGAATGTTTTTCCAAGACACTTCGATGGTCTGGCAGGGTTCCTGTGTTTCCAGGGAGAATGCTTCAGCTGTTTGCCTGTTTCTACTGCTGGAGAACAGTTCTGTGCTGCTGTGCCAGAAACTCTGTTTTTGAATCACAGATCCTTATAGTGCAGGGGCTCCCGATTAATCCCATGCCTCCTGATCTTTCCTCAAAGTCCTGCAAACTTCTCCTTTAAATAATACAGTGCAAGTGAGGGTCAGTTGTTCAAATTAAATGGTGAAGCAGGTGAAGTGGCCTTTTCCAATCCCTGCGAATGACCTGTTCCTTGAATACATGGGTCACCCCCTTGATCATTTTCATCCTGGTGTGTGTATGGAAAGCCCGTTTTGAAAGTCTGTGCAAATTTCCCCTTGGTGGGCAGTCCTTTTTATTCATGGGGTTGAGTGCACTGGAGTGTGCAATGGGTGTGCTTGGGGAAGTGAGCAAAATTCCTCACTGTTCACCTACTGTGCATCCCTGTCTGCACCTATGTATCTCAAAGGTGAGCTCCTGGCAACCCGCAACCTGTCAAGATCCCTACTCCAGGAACCCCTCAGCTGTACCTGCTCCAGCTCTTCAATCATGTTCCTGGGTTGTTTGCCACATTCACACCGTGCTCAGGGACATGTTCCAGCTGAGGAATATTCAGCATGGTGTTACGTTTGCCATGGGAGTAGCATTTCTCACGCCAGAAAGTGTTGGAACTTCAGAACCTTTTAATAAGATGGTCAGTACGATCCTCACACAGAAGTTGCTATTGAAATGCACAGTCTTGCTGCGCTTCATCAACTGGAATTTGTCCTTACGTCAAGAAAAAAATTGGAACAGTCCACAATATTTCAAAGCAAAACTACAATGCTGCAAGTTAGCAGCTGATTAATTTGTAGAACTATTAACCGTGCCATTCTCTAAAGAAAATGCTCTATCAGAACCAACTTGGTCCATCATCTTTAAATGGAGAACACAGAAGTCGCTCTAAAGTTTGAGAAAAAGCTTTGTGATTGGAATATAGGCTGTGTGTTTAAGGGGCCAGGAGTGTGAAATCATTTCATCGGTTACTATGATTAGCTTAAGCATGTTGTTCCAAGTGTTCATTTACAATAGTAAGTGGGAAGATTTATGTAAAGCTAAAGATAGCAAGGAAAGTTGTCAAAGGCTACAACAGGACAGATGAGTTTAATGTAGGCAGAGAGTTTAATGCCAACAAGGGAGAGAGGTCAAATGTGGGAGGAAGGCAAATGACAGGATTCAGGAGAGCATTCATGTACAGACAGATCTCAGGACAAAGTCAGTAGTTCCCTCAAAGGAGATAGGGTGGTAAAAACGGCACCTGGCAGGCTTGCCTTCATCATCACAGAGCTGAGTATAAAAGTCAGGAAATCATGTGTATCTATATAAAACTTGCTCGGGCTACATTTGGAGTATTGTGTACAGTTGTGGTCGCTGCATTACAGGAAGGATGTGGAGGCAGTTCAGAAAAGGTTCACCAGGATGTTTCCTGGATTGGAGTGTATTGATCTGTAAGGAAAAGTTGGACAAACCTGGGTTGTGTTCTCTGGAGCATCAGAGGCTAAGGGGAGATCGGATAGAATGTTAGAAAATTATGAGAGGCACGAAGAGGGGAGATAGTTTTTGTCAGGGTGGAAATGTCAAACAAGATTTCATATAAACCAAAAGAGATAAATGAAACACTTAGAAGGTTCTATACAGAGTTGTATAAATCAGAATCTGTGGAAGATTCTGCCAAAAAAGATGATTTCTTGTCTACATTGGGACTACCAAATTTGGATCAAGACCAAAGAGGGGCTGAGTGCCCACTTCTCTAGAGAGGAGATTGAGAAAGCCCTGGGCTCATTGCAGGCTAACAAATCACTGGGGGAGGATGGGTTCCCTGCTGAATTTTATAAAGAGTTTAAGGATCTTTTAATGCCCCTTATTATTGGGGTGGTGGACCAGGCGGTGGAGACACATACCTTCTCGGAATCCTGCTCAACAGCAATCATTACAGTGATCCCAAAAAAAGACAGGGACCCATTCAATTCCACCTCCTATAGGCCAATTTGATTATTGAATGTAGATTATAAAATTATAGTATAGGCATTGGCCAATAGGTTGGCTCAATATTTATTGAGAAAAAATCCAGACCAAGCAGAATTTGTAAAAAAGAGACAATCAGCAGATAACATATGCAGATAATTTAATATAGTGCACCTGGCACAGTCGTGGGTGAATCCGGACGTGGTCATAGCCTGGATGTGGAGAAGGTCTCTGATAGACTGGAATGGGACTTTTTATTTAAAGTATTGGGGAGATTTGGATTGGGACCATTCATAAATTGGGTAAAGAATCTATATCATAAGGCCTCAAGCTAAAATTATAATGAATGGGCAAAGGTCTCCAGTGTTCCCACTGGCCAGGTCACGTAGGCAGGGCTGCCCATTGTCCCCAGTGTTGGCTATTGAACCGCTGGCAGAACTCATTCGGTGGGATCCACATATAAGGGGGTTCAGAGTGGGCCAGGAGGACCATAAAATCAATTCATTTGCTGATGATGTGCTGCTGGTATATTTGTCAGACCTGGGGCGGTGGGGGGGGGGGTTGGGTGTCGTTGGCCAGGCTGAGGACCACATTGGAGGAGTATGGCAAGATCTCAAGATGTTATAAGGTAAATCTGGACAAGAGTGAAATTTTTCCCTTGACAAAAGGGGTCTATGGACAATATCAAAAAGGGAGCTATTATTTAAATAGCCGCAAGAGGGTATCAAATATTTGGGGAAAAAAGTGGATAAGGATTTACCTAATTTATTTAAGCATAATTATCTCCCTTTGCTCTGGAAGATTGAGGAGGACCTTGGTAGATGGAGAACCCTGCCCATAACTTTGGTGGGTAGAGTTAATTCTGTTAAAATGAAAGTGATGCCAAGACCACAATATTTATTTCAGTCTTTGCCCATCCCATTGGCCCAGAACTTCTTTAAGGTGCTCAATGGATGTGTCATGAAGTTCTTGTGGAATGATAAGGTGGCTGGGGTCTCCTTTACCAGACTTCAAAAAATGCTATTGGGCAGCCCAGTCGAGGTATATCTCTTCTCTCTATAAGGGAGGAGGTACCCTCCTCCTGGGCACAAATTGGACTGCACATGGTAGGAGAGTTAATATACAAGTGGGCACTGAAGTGGAACAGATAACCCCATATTAAAACATGTAATTCAGACGTGGCAAAATATAAATCAGTGTATCGAGCTAAAGGTGGGATTATCTCCCAAAACTCTTTTGTCCCAGAACATATTAATAATGACTCTGAATAATCACCATCCTGGATACCTGATGTTGGAAGGGGATCATGTGTATCAAGGATTGTGATGAATGGAGGCGGCTCATGTCATTCAAGCAGCTGAGGAATAAGTATGATTTGCCAAATAAAACTTTTTTCTGCTATCTTCAACCAAGATCTTTCAAGAGATAACCTGAGACTTTGGCCCTACCTGTGTGTAATGACATGAAGGCGCTAATTCAAAGGGGGAATACATGCAAGTTCATCTCTATAATGTACCTCCTACTCCAAAGTGAGTGCCCGAAGCCGGGCTTATATAAAGTGATGGAAAGGTGGGAGTCTGACCCGTGCTGGTCAGACCTGTGTTGGGACAGCATGACAGCTGTCGTCAATGCCAGGTTCAAGTTGGTGCAATACAATTTCCTGCATCAACTGTACCTCACATCACAAAAATTACATAAATCTAAATCAGAAATCTCGGAAATGTGCTTTAGGCGTTGAGGTTGGAACCTTTATCTATTCAACCTAGCTAAGTACAAGGATGAGATCCTTCTGGGTGGGACCTGGGGAATATTGTGAAAAAGATTACAAAGGTGGGTTTTCCACAAGATCCAGAAAACATGATAGATGTGTGTTTTAAATTGTCCAGATACCAAATTCAGTTTGTGAAGGTCACCTTGTCGGTAGCCAGGAAATGTATAGCCGTCACATGGAAGTCTACGTCCCAACTAAATATTACACGATGGAATATGGAGATAGAGAGTTGCATTCCCTGGAGAAAATCATGTACGATTTAAGGAGGAGATGTGACTACCCTATTTGTAACACATTGATTCGAGATATAGTTTCACCCCTTCTGATTAAAAGAAAGGTAACAACCCATGCCAGTAGTGGAATGATTGAGAAAAATGAAGTGGGTCGTGGAGAAGATGACGGGCTCTTGTATTTCGTTCCCTATTATTTCAGGTTACTTTGGGTTTTTCTTAAGTTCCTTTAAGGGCTAATGACTTTACTGATAATTGTTTTTTTGTGTTTGTTTAATTTGTATAAACTTTGAGGTAAGAGGGTATGGGAGGGGGAGAGAAGGGGAGGGGCAGAAAACGGACTATATTATATACTGTTGTTGAGAGAGATTGTGTTTGTTCAGATTTGTGGTGTCTTTGAAAATCAAAAATAAAGAATACAAATGAAATGTCAGACACTACCGGTCGGAGCTTCAAAATGAGAGGGGGAAGGTTTCAAGATGTGAGAGGCCACTTTTTTTCCACAGAGGATGTTGGGTGTCCAGAAGGTACTGCCAAGGAAGGCAGTGACAATAGATGATAGCAATGTTGAACAGGTATTCAGACAGACACACGATGAGACAGGGAATGATTACAGGCAAATGGGATGAGTTAGATCTGCATATACAAAATATGGCTGTTAGGCCAAAGGGCCTGTTCCTGTACTGTTCTTTGTCAGAAAGTCAGGTCACATAACGTGGAAAACAGGTCCTTCTGCCTACTTGCCGACTCTGACCAAAATGTCCCTCCCACACTAGTCCCATTTGCTTGCATTTGGCTCACGTCCCTCTAAACCCACCTCATCCATGGTTGTCCAAATTGTTCTTAAATATTGCAATAGTACCTGCTTCAACCACCTCCTCTGGCAGCCTGTTCTGTACACCCACCACTCTCTGTAAAAAAGGTCCTGTTAATTCTCTCGTCCTCATCTTAAACCTGTGTCCTTATGGTTACTGATTCCCCTTCTCTGGGCAAAACATTCTCTGCGTTCACCCGATCTATTCCTCCCATGATTTTCTGTACCTCTGTGAGATCCCCCTCATCCTTCTGGGCTCTAAGGAATAAAGTCCCGGCTTGCTCAACCTCTCCCTGTAGCTCGGGGCCCTGAGTCCTGGTGTTATGAGCCCGGAGGACCCCAAAACCCAGCAGCAGTAGATATTCACCAAGACAAATCGTTACTTAAACAAAAGTTGTTTTAATTATCTTTAAACATGAAAATGGAAACAAACTTTAACTTATCTATTATTAACTTAGTTAACCTAACTTAATCCCCCTCTAATTCTAAGCGCACATGTGTGTAATGTGTATATAAGTTCAGAAAAGTTTTTTGGTTCATAGTCCAATCTCATTTCTCATTCCTCCAAGTTCATTGGTTGCAGGCAATTCTTATACTGTGCACAGAATTGAACGTGTATAAAGTTCATCAGGCTTTGGTACTCGAAAGGTAAATGGTTACCACTCAGGAAGGTTCTTGTAGGTTCTGTGGGGAGAGATATGTTGTTCCAGGACATCCACAACTGAGGTACTTCCCTCAGTCACCTCAGTGTCTTGCTGATGTCAGTCTGGCTCCATGTTGGTCGATACGATGACCCAGGAATTCAATAGTTTCTCGGCCAAACTGGCACTTGATGGTGAGGCCGAAATCACTCAGACTGGAGAATAATTGTTTTAAGTAGGTGACGTGCTTGGTGCGGGTGTGTCTGGCGATTAAAATGTCAAAAGGCAATAATACTGATCCTGGCCCACCTCATCCATCAGCCTCTGAAAAGTCTAAGCCACGTTTTTTAACCCGAGGGGCACGCAGAGAAATTCAAACAATCTAAACGGGGTTATGATGGCAATTTTTGGGATGTCTTCGGGGTGAACCAGGATTTGGTGATAGCCCCTGAGGAGGTTCACCTTTGAGAATATCCGTGCCCCTTGCAGATTAGCGGTGAAGTCTTGGATATGGGGCATGGGATATCTGTCCAGTATGGTGTCCTCGTTGAAGCAACGGTAGTCTCATTAACAAATGAAATTTGGAATTTAGTTAGTTTATTACTTATTTCAATAAAGTTTCCCAAAAGATAAAGCTCTGGGTCATCCGTGAAGGTCTCCTGTTATCCATGTTAGTATTTCAGTAATATCCTGCCAGAAAGGTCCCACCATCTCACACGACCACGTAGCATGTACAAATGTTCTAATTTCTCTTCCACATCTCAAAGACATCTCTGATATTTCCGATTTTGATTAATGTAATTTCTGTGGTGTGAGGTATATTGTACCAATCAGTATCTTGCATTTATAATTAATGACATGTTGTCCAAACACCAATCAGACCAGCATCTTTCAATTATTGCAACTCCTAAATCTGACTCCCATCTCTCTCTCAATATCTGTAAACCTGGTTTTGCACTTTCATTTTGGAGAGCAAAGTACATCTTAGATATAAATTTAAGTGTGTTCCCCAGCCAAGTAGTTCGTTCCATCTCACTAATTTCAGGTGGGCCCAAGTTTGGTCCCCATCTTTCTCTTAAGAATGATCTTAACTGGAGAAAGAAGAAGAATGTCCAATTAGCTACTCCATACTTACTTCTTAATTGTTCAAAAGACACAAGAGATCCTTCCCTCTAACAGTCATCAACATATCTTATTCCTTTGTCATACCCTAAATTCAGTATTTTCACTGAGCACCTTCACTTTGTCTGCTGCAGTAACAGGGACCTCCACACACCATTCCCACACCAACTCGCATTAACATAAACTTTTCCAGCTTCTCTGAAATCCCTCCCCCATGTCTCCTTCTTTCTCAATCCCTCCGTCTCCTATCCTCCAGCTCCCTACCCCCTTTCCTTCCCTCTCCATTCAGAACAATCCCCTCCTCTATCACTTCTCAGCTTTTGTGAATTGCAGAATCTTTAGTGTCATCTGCAAATTTGCTAATGTACATTTTCATGTACATAATGGATTTAGATGACACACAGTAATGGCCCCAGCACTGAACCCTGTGGCACATAACTAGTCACAGGCCTCCAGTCTGAAAAACAACCTTCCGCCATCACCCACTGCTTTCTTCCATGAAGCCAATTTTCTCTCTCACCCAGTGTGATCTAACCATCCAGAGCAGCCGACCGTGTGGAACCTTACTGAATGCCATATATACAGCTCTGCCCTCGATAACCTTTTGAATGACATCAAAAATTCCATTAGATTTGTGACACGACCTCCACTTACAAAACCGTGCTGACTCTCCCTTAATCAGCCCTGGTCCATCCAAGTTCATGCGTATCTTCTTCCTCTCGAGTAACTACAACCTCAGACGCAGAGTCAACATCTGAACAAGTCTAATTGGGGGGCATTAGGGTAACAGCAAGGGGTGGGGGGGCATAAACTGATGTTCAAAAACTCACCCAGTGGGGGGGAGGGATATGGGTGTCATACCTACCATGAACCTCCTCCATGTGCCTCTGTCACATTTACCCCTCCCTCTGATGTAACAGATAAACACGCATGCTTAAAGCGTGTGGAGATGAAACTGTGTGACATTAGTGCTGTGGGTGGGAGTGAGTGGACACAATAACTCATTGGGGAGGCATGGCTCGCAAATCCCCGGCCCCCCCCCCATCCCATGATGCCGAGCCTGCACAGATATTAGGCTCCCTGGCCTGTAGTTTCCAGGCTTTTCCCTGCAGCCCTTCTTGAATAGAGGGACAACATTTACCACCCTCCAGTCTTCCGGCACCTCACCTGTACTTAATAACGACTCTTAAATCTAAGCCAGGGCTCCTGCAATTTCCTCTCCAGCTTCCCACAGTGTCCTTGGACATATCTGATCAGGTCCAAGATACCTCATACTCATCAGGACCTTTAGGACTTCCTCAACTGTGATACTAACTGATCTGAAGACACTACCGATGACAGCCCCAGGTTCACCAGTCCTCTTGTCTTTCTCCACAAAAAAAAACACTGGAGAGCTACTCGTTGAGGACCTTGATTCCTGAGGGGTCCTTTGTTTTCTCTGTTTACCCCTTTCCCCTTTATGTACATAAACTCTCTTAGGATTATTCTTAATGTTATCTGTCAGAGATATCTCCTGTCATTTGTTTGACCTCCTGATGTCTATGTATAGCTCACTCCTCGGTTCCCGAAACCCCTCCAGGTATACACTTGATCCCAGCTGCTTATACCCGCCCCATCCCTTTTTCTTGCTTATGAGCAGACCTTGAATTTCCCTCTCATCCAAGCTTCCCTGTGCTTGCATGCCTGACCCTTCACTTTAATGGGACCGTGCACACCCTGGACTAAACATACTTTTAAAAACTTAACATTTTCTTCTTTTTTCAAACAATCTATTCCAATTAACTTGAACTAGTTCTTGTCTTACACCTTCAAAATTGGCCAATAACCCTAAAGGACAGAATCAACCCATTCGGCCCTTTTAGTCTGAACCAAAATATTATTCTGCATAGTCCCACCGATGTGCACCTGGACCATAGCTGCCCATACTCCTGTCCATGTACCTGTCCAAATTTTTCACAAATGTCAAAACTGAGCCTGCATTTACCAATTCCGCTGGCAGCTTCTTCCACACCCACCACTCTCTTTCCCAATGTTCCCTCTCAACTTTTCCCCATTCACCCTTAATCCACATCCTCTAGTTTTTATCTCACCTAACCTCAGTGGAAAAAGCCGACTTGTATTTACTCTATCTATACCCATCAAATTTTTTTATATTTCTATCAAACTACAACCCCATTCAAAATGTACAGGATTGTGGGTCAATTGGGTGTAATTGGGTGGCATGGGCTCGTGGGCCGAAAGGGCCTGTTGCCGTGCTGTTTGTCTAAATATCTAAATCTCCCATCATTCTATGCTCCAGGGAATAAAGTCATAACCTGTTTAACCTTTCCCTGTTATTCAGTTCCTCAAGACCTGGCAACATCCTGGTAAATCTCTGCACTCATTCTATCTTATTGTTATCGTTCTTGTCATCAGGTGACCAAATCTGCACACAATACTCTATATTTGGCCTCACCAATGCCTTATACATCTCAGCTCCTGTTCTCAATACTTTGATTTATGAAGGCCAATGTGCCAAATGCTTTCTTTACAACCCTAACTACCTGTGACGCCACTTCAAAGGAATTATGTATCTGAATCCCCAGATCCCTTCTGTTCTACCCCACTGCTCAGGGCCCGACCATTTACTCTGTTTGTCCTTCCAAAGTACAACACCTCACGTTTGTCTGTATTAAATTCCATCTGCCATATTGTAGCCTATTTTTCCAGCTGGCCCAGGTCCCTCTGTAAGTTTTGAAAGCCCTCCTCAATGTCCACAAACTCTTAAAACTTCGATTCGTCTGCAAACCTACTGATCCAATTTACCACATTATCATTGATAGAGACGATAAATAATAATGGACTCAGCTCTGATCCCTGAGGCACCTACAGTCAGAGAGGCAATCATCAATTACGACTCTGTGGCTTCTCTCGTATAGTCAATGTCAAATCCAATTTACTAACTCACCATAAACTCTGAGTGACCAATCCTTCCTGACTAACCTCCCACGCGACCTTGTCAAAGTCCATGTGGTCAACAACCACAGCCTTTGACATTGCTGACAAGTCTGTCCACAGTCTCTTGCACTGCCAAACCCACCGGCTGGAGGAACTGTATATGGTCGAGGCACCCTCCAACCAGATGTCATTAACATCGACTTTTCCGGTTTCTGTCCAGTCGTTGACCTGTGAGGGAGTTGAGGAAACATGGGAAGGTGAGCTGAGGCTGAGGATGGATTGATTGATGGATCAAGCTGTAGGGGGAGAATGGTCCACTTTACTCCTATCTCTTCTGTCCTCAGCTGGTGGGGGATGAATGTTGGCAGGATACTGGTGAGAGCTTCCTCTTCTTTCATCATTGAAAGACATGCAGGAAAGAGACTGTGTGACAGACAGGAGATGAAAGAGCCAAGATCTCCCTGTGCATGGGAAGCCATGGTAGATGTGTTGATTCTCTCGTTCCAGGGCAATGTGTGCGCTGTGGGGAGAGTGTAGTCGGGGATGGATCCGGCTGCACAGCCATGGAACAAGTCTTCCACGTGGATTGTTTCACCTGTGTGACGTGCGGTCACAAGCTGCGAGGACAGGCCTTCTACGCAGTGGAGAAGAGGTCCTATTGTGAGCCCTGCTACATTGTGAGTACAGTCATGGTGGAAGGCAGGGGAGGGAGAGAGATCACCTGGGGCAGCCAAGCGATACCTTTGCCCTATCTCTGCAGCTTGGTGGCTGGGAGCTGGGGCACAGGATTGTGCAGGCGCACAGCTGGCAATTCCTGCTTATTTGTGGTTCATTTCCCCTCCACCTTGACACACTCCATAGACAGCTCCACCCCTCCTGCACTCCTGTCCCCCACTGCATCTTTCACACCATCACTCCTCCCTCCATCCTCCAACCCCTCCTTCCATCCCCACTCCATCCCTCCCTCAGTCCTATCCCACACAGCCTCTCTCCCCATCCCTTCCTCCATTCTTCACTCCTCCATCCCCATCCTGTCCCACACCCCCTCCATCCCTCTATCACTTCCTTCATCCCTCCCTCCATCCCCACCCCATCCCTCCCTCTGTCCCTTCCTCCATACCTTCCTCCATCTCCACCCCATCCCTCCCTCTATCCCTTCTTCCAACCCTCCCTCCATCCCCACTCTATCCCTTCTTCTAACCCTCCCTCCATCCCCACTCTATCCCTTCTTCCAATCCTCCCTCCATCCCTCCCTCTATCCCTTCCATCCCTCCTCCATTCCTTCTTCCATCCCTCCCTCCATCCCTTCCTCCAACCCTCTCTAATCACAACAATGTTTCTGGAACAAGTTCTTGGGAGAGAATGGATAGGCTGGGACTGAGCTCCCTGGAGCAAAGGAGGCCAACAAAATGAGGAGGGGTATGACTAAGATGAACAGTCACATTTTATTACAGGGTCAGGGAATCTAAAACTAGAGGGCACCTTTTCCAGTCAGAGGATGGAAGGAACTGCCAGAGGTAGTGATGGATAATTGTAATGTGTAGGGGGCTTTTGGATGAGTACATGGACGGGAAAGGTTTAGTGGAGATGGACCAAACACCAGCAAATGGGACTAGCTTAGGCAGGAGACTTCTTTTTAATGTAACAGGTCCTTCTGACCCATGAGCCCATGCTGCCAAATACACCCACTACTAACCCTGCATGCCTTTGGAATGAGTGACACAGGCACATACAAATTCCTTGCGGACAGTAGCGGATTTGAACCTGGGTCGCTGACACAGTAACAGCACTAACTGCTACACTAACTGTGCCACCACTTGGTTGACAGGAGCAAGTTGGGCTGAAATGGGAACACATCCAAATTCACAGAAGAAATTGTTATCAGATTTAACTTGAAAAATGCACAATACATTTTACAAATGTCTATCAACCGAATGCTAGAAGGTTCTGAGAGCTGAATTTGACAGTGACAAGGTGGACAAGCTGTGTGGGGGGGGAATCTTGCCCAGCAGTAATGTACGAGTACCCTTGCGGATCTTCCAGTTTGGAAGAGTCATTCATAGCCCGAGGCAAGGTGTTTACAGGGGAGACTCCAGCCTGTTTGACCACCCACTGCCCAGGTCAATACCATCAGCCTGTCATTTCCTTTTGCTGCCTGCTTAAGAAAATCAACATGGACGGAGTTTTCAACAGAAAATCTCTATTGAAACTCTCCAATGTCTGGAAACTATGACATATCAAGTGCTGCACTCAACAATATGAGCATATATAATGCTCCGCCCCTTTAGAAAGAGGTAAACCACACAATGTGGACATAGTTACACATGGGAATCGTGATGGGTGAACTGTTTATGAAGGGTACCGTCATGAATACACTCAATTGCTTTGTATCCACACTCATTGAATGTTACATTGAAACAGGCCTGTCATTTTGCCGGATCTTGCTAAACCCAGCACCCTCTTGCCAAGTCGTACATCCTGTTCTACAAATAATCCTGCAACCTCAGCACGGGTATCTTCCTAAGTTTGGACGCCTTCTTTTAAATAATCTGCATCATGACCCTCTCAAAGCCATCACAGTGTCCAGCAGTGCATGGTGAACTTGGAACTTCCCCACATCCATGTCACTGGTCTTTGTGGGACAACTACCATCAATCTCTCTCCTATTTCCAAACCAGGAACCGGGTTTGGATCCAGTTTGGATCCTTTTGATCTATGGAAAGTCCATGTAAGTCACATCTAGTGCCCAACCATCATCAATAAGTTAAGTTACTTCAATCAAATTGTTCAATCAGATTGGTCAATCAAGACCTGCTCTTGACCGAGCCATGCTGGCTCTCCCGATTAGTCCCTGCCTTCCTTCTTTTTCAGAATTGTTTCCAGATTCCTCCCTACCATTGATGTTAGACTCATAGATCAGGATGTCCCCAGTTGCCTTTCCTGAAAATGGGGACCACATTTCCTGTCCCGAGTGTTAGGTCTGCTTTGTTCATGAATGAGTGAGACAAACACCAGACTGAGTCGAAATCAGGGTTCTTTGTTCTTTATTACCGGATTGTAACACTTGCGACTAACAATGTTAGTCGGAGAATGCATTCTGCCGTTATCAGCAAAATGGTGATTTTTTATACCCTTGGATACGTGCTTAGAACATCATCATATCATTACTTGTCCAATGACTAAAACTGTTGCTATCCTTTCCCTGCTAGCTTCCTGCCTCTCAATCCATCAATGTCTCTCTTATCTTGTAAGTACAAGGATGCATTCACATCTTGTTACAGCCCTGCACAGGGTAACTCCTTACACATTCCCATCTCATGATGTTTTACCTAACAGGAGTACAAGGACACCTCCCCTTCTTGTTACAGCCCTGCACAGGGTAACTCCTTACACATTCCCATCTCATGATGTTTTACCTTACACGAGTCAACTGGCACCACTTAAGTACGGAAAAGCTGTAAAATTGTCAGTTGAATCTGGAAGGTTAGGTCACTGGGAATTCAAGATACCCTGGCCCATTGAATTCTACACAGTCTCAGGGGAAGGAGGCAGAGCTGAAGAGTGAAGGATGCTTATCTTATCAGAGTCAGAGAGTCATGCAGAAAGGAAAAGGCCCTTCGCCCAACTAGTCCATGCTAACTAACTTGGCATTCTGGGCTGATTCCATTTGGCCACATTAGTCCATGTTATTCTAAACCTCTAGAACAGAGATGAGTAGAAACCACTTTTCCCAGAGTGGGAAATTTATGGAATTCTGTGCCCAAGAAAGTAGAGGCTGCTGCATTGAATAGATGTAAGATATAAGATCTTTGCAGAGCAGGGGAATTAAGGGTTGTGAGGAAAAAGCAGGTAGATGGAGCTGAGTCCATGGCCAGATCAGCCATGGTCTCATTGAATGGTGGGGCAGGCTCGATAGGCCGATGGCTGATTCCTGCTCCTGTTTGTGATGTTCTAATGCAGGCTCCTCCTACCCATAAATCTGTCCAGATATATCTTGAATATTGTTATTGTGTCTGCCTCTACAGTTTCCTCTGGCAGAGCAGTGCAGTTAGTGTAGCGATAAGCATGATGTTATTACTGTGCCAGTGATCCAGGTTAGAATCTGCCGCTGACTCTAAGACATTTTACCACAGGCATGGACTTCTTCCAGGTGTTCTGGTTTGCTCCCACCCTCGAAAAGCATACGGGATTTCTAGGTTGATTGGTGTATTGTGGGGGCACGGGCTGAACCTCTAAAAGTAAAATGTAAACTCGTTCCTGATGCAGACAACCCTCTGAGTGAAAATAATCACCTCTCAGGTCCCTCCAAAATTCCCCTCTCACCTTAAACTTATGCCCTCTAGTTCTAGAACCATCTACTCTGGGAAAATGACTGTGAACATTCACTTGATCCATGCCCCTCATGATTTTGAAAACCTCTGTAAGATCACCCTCAGCCTCCATTGCTCTTTGGGAATAAAGCCCTAGTCTATCCAACCTCAACCCTCCAGTGTTGGCAACATCCTGGTCAATCCCCTCCAATACATTGATGTCTTTCCAACAATGCTGTAAGTGTGATCTCACCAACACCTTCTACAACTCAGTCACGAGGTGCCACCTCTGTATACCATATCCCGTCCAATGAAGGGCAGTGTGCCAAACACCTTCTTCACTACCACATCCACCCCAGTGGGAACTCTGTCCTTGTACACCTTGGTCTCTCACCAGGACCTGACCATTCAGCATGTAAGTTTGGTTAGACTTACAACATTAACATCTCACTCATATCAGAGTTAAATTCCACTCACCACTCCTTATCCCACCAACCCAATTGATCTAGATCCTGTTGGAAGCTTCCATAGTCAGGGTTGGTACTGGGCCCATTATTGTTTGTTATCTTGATTAACAATTCGGATGCCAGTGTAGCTAACATGATTAGTACATTTGTGGATGGCATGGGAATTGGCAGTGTATGGATAAATCTCATCTCGTCCTGGGGATTTATCCCACTTCAATGGTGCAGTGAACAGGGAAGAAGGTTATCAAAGATTACAAATGGATCTAGATCAACAGGGTCGCACTTGAAAACACAAAGCTGGACAGCTAAAGGAGGGGACACAGATGTTCTAGAATATGGAACATGCAACAGGAAGGAGGAGGTGTTTGAAATTTTGGGACATGAAGGAAGGATAGATTCCAGAGTGCTAAGGGGTGCAAGGGGGGTAGATTTCTTGGGCTCTGACAGAGGGTTTTACATTATTATTTGCCATGAGCATGCTAGTCGGAGACTGGAGAATGGCTGATGTATCCCCTTGTTAAAATCACACAGTAGCGACAATCACGGGAACTACAATGTGACATCGGTGGTAAGGAAGTTGTTGGGCACCTGACATTCATTTGCAAAGGTCGGGTATGATCAGGGGGTCTGTGCAGGCATGATTGAATCTAACATGGACCAGCGAGGTCAGGAAATCTAAAGTGTATTGGCAAATTGGACGCAAACTGTCTGACTGATAGGCGGCAGAGAGTAGGGGTGGGTGAGTGGGTACGTGACTTTTAGTCTGTAACCAGTGGGGTTCTGCAGGAATCAGAGATGTTTGCAATATATATAAATAACTTGGATGATAATGTAGGAGAGCATGATTCATGAGTTTGCAGATGATACAGAATTGGTAGAGTTGTAGACATCAGCTGGAAAGATGGGCAAGGAGGTGATAGGTGGAAGTTAATCCAAACATGTGTGCAGTACTGAGATTTGGGAAGAAAGGTTCTGCTAGGATGTATGGAGTAAATGGCCAGGATCATAGGAGCATTGATGTATAGAGAGACATTGGGGTGCAAATCCTTAGCTCCCTGACAGTGGCCACACATATGAGTAAAGTGGTGAAAACCACTATATACAGCAAGGTCAGCCCAATGGGATTACAGCGGCACTGACCCAGTTTCTGATCCAGTGCTGTCTGTAAGGAATTTGTTCGCTCTCCTCGTGCTTGCGTGAGTTTTCCCAGATATTCTGGTTTCCTCCACCCTCCAGAAACATGTGGAGTAATAGGTTAATTGGGTGAAATTAGGCAGCGGAGGGGTAACGGCCAGAATCAGCTGCCACCATCTTAGAAGAGAGAATACAGTCCAGGCCTTTTGGCCCACATTGTTGTGCCTACCTGTGTATCCCTACAAAAAAAATCTGAACTCTCCCTATCTCATAATTCTCTATCTTTCTTTTTCCTTTCGTCCATGTTCTGTAACTATTTTTTTTAAATGTAAACATTGAGTAGAAGTGTTGGGACATCATGTTGCCGCCATACAGGACATTGGTCAGGCCACACAGAGTATTGGGTACTGCTCTGGTTGCTACATTACAGGAAATGTGTGGTCACATTCGAGAGAGTGGGGAAGAGATTCACCTGAGGAGTGTTGATGATATTGATGAGGAGTTTAATGTCATGCACATTGTATTCTGTATATATGCAATGAAATTCTTACTGCAACCGAACAGCTACTTGTATAGAACAACTATGACAGTAAACGATTAAATTAGATCAAAAGACACCATAAATACAAAATGTAGATATACATATTACAGTAATCTGAGTGCAGGAAAAGTGACTTACAGTAGGGCGGTCTAAGATTAATGACGCAGGGGAGGTTCAAGAGCCTGATAGCTCTTGGAAAGAAACTGTCCTGAACCTGGAGGTGCTGGTCTTCAGGCTTCTATACTTTCTGCCTGAAGGGAGCAGTGAGAAGAGGTTGTGACCAGGGTGATGGGGGTGCTCTATAATGTTGGCTGCCTTCTTGAGGCAGTGCCTCCCACAGATGTCTGCAGTGGATGGGAGGCCTCGTAGAGAAAGGATAGATGTCAGGTTCTTTTTCCAGGGGAGGGGCATCTAGAGTGAGAGGGCATGGAATATACAACTTGGAACATTGCAGCATAGTTCAGGCCTTTTGGCCTAAGAGGTGTTGACCTATACAAACCAACTCTACACATCAGTCTAACCACTCCCTCCCTAACAGCCATAGCCACTATTTTCCTCTTAGGTTGAAAGTAGGAGGGGAGAAATTTAAAGAAGATTTGAGGGGCAAGTTTTTCCCCACAGATGGTACTGGAATGAACTGCCAGAGGAGGTAGTAGAAGCATGTATTATTACTTGTCTGGGAGTGTGCAGAGAAATACGGATTTAATATGTACAGGTGCAATGAGTGTCACAATTTCTGTGGATGAGGTGAATGGGTACGTTTCTATTGCTGGGGCATTGGCAATGATCTTTGCATCTTCCTTGGCCGCAGGGGAGTTACCAGAGGATTGGTGAATGGCAAATGTGGTCCTCTTGTTTAAAAAACGTAACGGAAAATTCTGGAAATTACCGACCAATGAGTCTTATGTCAGTGGTGTGCAAACTATGGGAGAGGGTTCTTAAAGACAGGATTTCTGAGCATTTGGAGAAGAACAGTCCACTCAGGGTTAGCTTGCATGGCTTTGTGAAGGGAAGGTCATGCCTCAAGAGCCTAATTGGCTCTTTTGAGGAGGTAACAAAAGAAATTGATGAAGGTAGGGTGGCGATATGGATTTTAGCAAAGCATTTGACAAGATCCTCCATAAGAGGCTCGTTCAGAAAGTCTTAAGGCACAGAATCTATGGAACCTTGGCTGGGTGGATTAAAAATTGACTTGCATGTCAAAAGCAGAGTAGTAGTGGAAGGAAAGTATTCTGCCTGGAGGTCATGACTAGTGAAGTTTTGCAGGGATCTGTTCTGGGACCCCTGCTTGTTACGATCTTTATAAATGACCTGGATGAAGAGGTGGAAGGATGGGTCAGTAATTTTGTGGATGATTCGAAGGTTGGTGGAGTTGTGGGTGGAGCTGAAGGTTGTGTCATAGATTACAAGAGGATCTAGACAGGATGCAGTGTTGGGTGGAAAAGTGGCAGATGGAGTTCAATCCAGACAAGTGTGAGGTGATGAATTTTGGAAGAAAAAACCAGAGGCTGAGTACAGGGTTAATGGTCGGTTACTTAACAATGTGGAGGAACAGAGGGATTGGGGTCCAAATCCATACATCCCTCAAGATCGCTGTGCAGGTTGAAAGCCTATGGGATTCTGGGATTATTAATAGGGGGATTGAATTCAGGAATCGAGAAGTCATGTGGCAACTCTACAAATCTCCAGTGAGACCACACTGTGTTCAGTTCTGGTCACCTCATTATAGGAAGGATGTGGATGCTATGGAGAGGGTGCAGAGGAGATTTACCAGGATGTTGCCTGGATTGGAAAATAAGTCTTACGAGGCAAGGTTAGCAGAGTTGGGACTTTTCATTTTAGAGCGAAGAAGGATGAAAGGAGACTTGATAGTGGTCTCCAAAATTCTGAGAGGCATAGATAGGGTGGATGGCCAGCACATTTTTCCCAGGGCAGGAATATCAAACACCAGAGGACATGTCTATAAAGTGAAGGGAGGGAAGTTTAGGGGTAAGTTTTTTACACAGAGATTTGGGGGGGGCTGGAATGCCTTGCCAGGGGTGGTGGTGGAGGCTGAAACATGAGTGGCATTTAAGAAACTCTTAGACAGTTGAATGAATGAAAGAAAAATAGAGTGTAATGCGGTAGGAAGGGTTTTGCATTTTTTGGTAGGAATATATAGGTCGGCACAACATCAAGGGCTGAAGGGCCTGCACTGTTCATGAACTCTATCCATTCACAGGGAGAACATACAAGTTCCACATGGCTGGTGGGCAGGTTCATGAATGAAGCAAATACAATAGTGCCCCTCCTCCCTCTCCCCCTCCTCTTCCCTGATCCTCTCTCTGACTCGCTCGCCTCTTTCCTCCTCTTCTCCCCATTACCATTTCCTTGTTTACATTTCCACATGCTGAATTTGCTCGCGCTCTAATCTGCTGCAATGCCCTTTCTCCCACATCCTGTATATTCTCTAAACATCTGATGCTCACTTGATTTAAACTGCACCTCACGCATTTGGGTTCCAGTCACTGCAGAATTGCCAGCTCACAGCTTCCCCCTTTTTTGACTTTTACTTTGAGGTGTGAAGCTTTTCATAAAATGAACATATTAATGAAAAGTCGATCGGCTGGCGGACCTCGAGGGGCCAAGCATCAGTGGGGATGATTTGGGTTTGCCCTACATCAGGACAGAATGTGTTTAGTCAGCTTGACACCTTGAAGCTGCTGCTTTGTGTGAAACAGGGCCCAGGTGGGAATCTCCAAACCTTCTTGCACTTCAGCAAAGCCAAACGTAACAATTTTGCACAGGAATTGGGCCTTATAGAAAGAACCCCCACACGTTTGTTTAACTGGTCTGTCCAGTGGGTGTTGCAAAATGTTTGCCAAATTTTATTTTGAAAAGTGACTATATTTGTGTGGATCTTTTTATAGATTGAAGAGCAGACAAACTTGAGTTGGGAGCTTGATTCCATGAGCCTCTGGGTTAACTTACTGGCAGGCAGTTTTATTAGTCCCCATTTTAACAACTGCTATAATACTTTCTCAATGATCCATTCTGAGGGTGTGAGAGGTGCCAGCAACCTCACGTTTCCATGTGCTCCAAGGTGGCCTTCAACAACTGGCAATCTCACAAGGAAATGAAGAGCCAGATATTGTCTGGGATTGGACTCACGAGTAGGCCCAGACTGGGTAAAGAAGGCACTGTGTGTTTAATGCCATGCTTATGACGGTCATTATCACCACTTGCTCAGCGAATTCATCATCCCCCAGAGAACAGATGGAGAACAGGCCATTGTACCCTCAACTCTGCTTTACCAGTCAACAAAATCAGGCTTGTCCTCAATTTATTGTGTGCATTTCTGGTCGCCCCCATTTCAGGAAGGATGTGAAGCTTGGGAAAGGGTAAGGAGAGGTTCACCAGAATATTGCCTGGTTTAGAGGGTACGGCTTATGGGGAGAGGCTGGATAAACCTGGGTTATTTTCTCTGGAGTGTCAGAGGCTAGGGTAGACCTGATGAAAGTTTGCAAAATTATGAGAAAATGGTATTAAAGTGAGTGATTGGCAATGGTCTTATTGAATACTGGAGCAAGCTGAAGGCACTCAGTGGTGAAGCCTTTTACATTTTGTGTAAGGATGTAATCAGGAACTTAAAATGAGGACCTGTAATTGGAGGAGAAGTGTAGGCTCTGTAATTGGAGGGATGTTACCAGGTTGTGACTGAACACTGCCTGGATAGACTTCCCAATTGGAAGGTGTGTAACCAGGGTGTGTGGGGTCAGAGAACCCACAGGCACCATTGGTCTCACCTGTCAGTTCCCAGCTGCAGAATCACTCTGTCAATGACATTCTGGCACTCAGCATCACTGCACCTCCCCATCCTGGGAAAGGCAGGGGAATGGCATTGAAAAGGTGAGTAAGTCAGCCATAATAGAGTAGTAGCGCAAAGTCAATGGGCTGAATGGCCTAATCGTCCCTAATCTCTCATGTTCCTTCCACTGACAGAATCATAAGGATGGTGGGGAATTGGGCTGAATGAGGCAACAGGGTGTCAGTCAACAGCTCAGTCAGGCATTGAGAACCTCCTCCGTCCACACTGATCACCCCTCCATCCACAGACACTCCACACTGACCTCCTCTGTCCACAGTGACCCCCTCCTGACTACAGTGACAACTCCGCCCTGACTCCCCCTCTCTCCACAGTGAACCCCCATCTACAGTGACCTCTCCACACTGCCACCCCCTCCATCCACAGTGACCATTTCACAGCTCCCACGGTGACCACCAGTCCAGTTTATAGTCCCATCTCCACATTGAACCGGCAATGTAAGGGGAAATTCTTGGCCTCTGACAGAAAGGTTGGCTCCTGATCTGGGAAGGCAGCATCCCTGCATTGGGAGGGTTGCTGGTTCTCTGTAAGGATGAGTTTCCTGACCTCTGGCTGACTAGCCCTGCCTCTCCCCACCAGAGGAGAGAATTTGGTACACCCTATCAAATTCTTGGGTGGTATGGTTAGTGTAGCAGTTAGTGCAACTGTGTTACAGTGCCAGAGATCGGGACTGGGGTTTGAATCCTGTGCTCTCCCTGTGTCTGCATGGGTTTTTCCCTGGGGCTCTGGTTTCCTCCCGCCGTTCGAAACGTGCTGGAGTTTGTAAGCTAATTAGGTGTAATTGGGCAGACGGGCTAATGGGCCAAAAGGGCCTGTTATCGTGCTGTATGTCAAAATTAAAATTTTAATTTATTCTTTCCCCTTTATCGTCTCTATTAAAGAAGTACGATTCAGATCTATGCCAAGCTTACCCTTTTGAGACCAGTGGATTGTGTGTCTGTTCTTGTTGCCCCACTCCTCCCTCTTCTGCCGAAGGCAAATCTCACCTCCCAGCCCTGAAACGATTAGCTTATCTCAGTGCTCACAGCACATGTCTGTCCATGAACCATTTGCTCTTCACTTTTGTAGCGTAGCCTATCACCTTTCCCTGCGTGTGAATCTTCTCCCTCAGGGTGACGAAGAGCTGCTAGCCATGTTTGCTGAGCTAGTTTGAGGCTGTTGGATGGAGGAGCACAGTGTGCGTGGAATGTGTGGAAGTTTGAGGCTGTCGGAGAGAGGAGTTGGCTGTTTGTGACCCCATGGTGCTTTATATCTATGTCCAGGCAGTCCATAGGTGCAAATGATGAGGACAGGAACCAGCTGAGATATAATCAATTCAAGGCCAGTTACACCTCGACCAATCATTTAACGTAAAAGGACCTGTGAAGTATCTGAGATCTTGTCATGTATCAATTCTGCGTTCAGGAGCTTTGCAGTATCCAGCCTTGAAGCCACAACAGCAGCAAATCTTTATCCACCAACTATGTGTTGGAGCATCTTAACCCCCATAGTTGTACTGAGAAAAAATGGCTGATAATGACCGTAAACCTGACCTGACTGAAAATCAGAGACTATCTGGGAGATGAGAGTTTACTCAGGCCCAGCGGATATTTCAATGTTTTAGCAGGCTGAGGGAGAAGCAGAGTGGAGGTCCCTGGACCAGGAGTCCTCCCCTTTACATCGGGGACCTGGGGTGGAGTGCAGCACTGATTGGTGCCATGTAACTGCTTCCTAAGTCAGTTCACCGACACCCTGCGGCTGGGAGGAGATGGTGTACCAGATCTTTGTGGAGTGTGTGAGGTTGTAGCCCCTCTTCGCCTACCTGAAGGGGCTGCTTCTCAAATTTTGGTTGCACTTCAGCCCCACGCTCCTGATCCACGGCCACCTGGTGTGGAAGGGGGTTGGGCATTCCGCTGATCTCCTTGTGGGGTTGGTGTTAAGCCTGGCCAAACTGGCTGTTCACGGGTCGAGGTGGCGGGTGGTCAAGGGTGTGATGCCAACTGACTACATACCCATCTTACGGGGTTACATCTGGGCCTGTGCGGTGTTGGAGCAGGAGCACATGGTGTCCGAGGAGATGGTGGCGAAGTTCCAGGAACTATGGGCCCCCCCCACCCCCTCCCCCCCAGGAGATCATGTGTCTGATGATGAAAATCATGTTTTAATTTAATATGTAATACCATGTAATAAAGAGGCGGTCGAGATTACTGCTTCTCACGGTTTTGTTGCCACATGTCATGATAGTTTTTGGGTTTAGTTGTAGCTCCTTGTGTAATGTTGTAGTTGAATAAAGTTTGAATGTTTTTTAAAAAAGGAAGCAGATCCAGGAAGGGTGATGATGTAGCAATGAATTTTCTCTATCACCAAGGCTTTGTATTCATGAAGCACAGTTAGAACCTGGTCTTGGGATTCCCACCTGCCGGCAAGGTGTGCTTACATTCTTTAAGGACATGTGAATGGAAAGCAGGTGTGTTGTGTGCCAGTGGACTAACATCTAGGTTCCCTGGCCTCCTCAGGGGAGGGGACTCACCCACTTCACCCAGCCATGCTGCTAATCTGGCAAAGGGTCTTTGACCTAAGTAAAACACAGAAGTCTGCAGGCACCGCAGTTCAAATGAAAACACTATGTTGGAGAAATTCAGCAAGTTGGACAGTGTCCTTCATGTAGCAGAGATAGATACAGAACCAACATTTTGGGTTTGAGCCTTTCATCAAAGTACATGAGTGTCTGAAAAAAATGGTGGTGGGGTGGGGAGGAGCACAGGCCAGAGATAACAGGTAGAGAAAGGAGGGAGGGCACACCAGCAAATAGGGGGAGGGAGATGGCTCTGTGAATGGAGAAGGAAGGCGACGGAGAGCAAAGGATCATTGACCTCATCTGTTTCTCTGCACCGATGCTGCCTGTCCTGCTGGGTGTTTCCAGCTGTTCCTGGGTTCATTTCTGCTTTTCAGCACCTGCATTTTGCTTTAATTTTCATTGAAGTAGCATTAATTTCCCTGGAATGTCAGGCATCTTATGAGTGGGGTCAAGTGTTGATGGAACAGGTCAGTGTTTCTCCCCCTGGGGTCACTGCCGGCAGCTGGTGTTGAGACTTGTACCTGGTCCTTTAACACCCCTTTCTCATAAATTCATTCTCTTTCACTGATCACCTTTGAAATCCTCCTCCTCCATATAAACCACTTACAGCACAGAACAGGCCAGTTCGGCCCTACTCGTCCATGCCGGAACAAATCCCCACCCTCCTCGTCCCACTGACCAGCACCTGGTCCATACCCCTCCAATCCTCTCCCCTCCATGTAATTATCCAGTCTTTCCTTAAATGTAAATAACATCCCTGCTTCAACCACATCTGCCAGAAGCTCATTCCACATCCCCACCACCCTTTGCCTCAAGAAATTTCCCCTCATGTTCCCTTTATAATTTTCCCCCTTCAATCTCAAACCATGGCCTCTGGTTTGAATCTCCCCCACTCTTAATTGAAAAAGCCTATCCACGTTGACTCTCTCTGTCTCTTTTAAAATCTTGAACACCTCCATCAAATCCCCCCTCAATCTTCGACGCTCCAGAGAAAAAAGCCCCAGGCTGCTCAACCTTTCTCTGTAACTCAAACCCTGACATCCTGTCAACATTCTCGTGAACCTTCTCTGCACTCTCTCTATTTTGTTTATATCCTTCCTATAATTTGGTGACCAAAACTGTACACAGTACTCCAAATTTGGCCTCATCAATGCTTTGTACAATTTCATCATAACCTCCCTACTTTTGAATTCAGTACTCCGATTGATGAAGGCCAACATTCCAAATGCCTTCTTCACCACACCATCTACCTGAGTATCAACTTTGAGGGTACTATTAACCATAACTCCTAAATCCCTTTGTTGCTCTGCACTCCTCAATTGTATATATATGACCTATTTAGATTTGCCTTTCCAAAATGCAACACCTCACACTTATCCGTATTAAATTCCATCAGCCATTTCTCAGCCCACTCCTCTAGCTTTCCTATATCTCTTTTTAAGCTACAGTAATCTTCCTCACTGTCCACAATACCACCAATCTTTGTATCATCTGCAAACTTATCCAATTCACCACTCCTTCTTCCAGATTGTTAATATATATAACAAACAATAGTGGATCCCTGAGGAACTCCACTAGTCACCGGCCTCCAATTTGACAAACAATTTTCTACCAGTACTCTCTGACACCTCCCATCCAACCATTGCTGAATCCATTTTCTCCACCTCCTTATTTATACCTAATGCCTCCACCTTTTTTCCTAACCTCCTGTGGGGAACTTTGTCAAAAGCTTTACTAAAGTCTAAATAGACAACATCCACAGCCTTCCCTTCATCAATCTTTTTTGTAACCCCCTAGAAAAACTCTATAAGGTTTGTTAAGCATGATCTACCCCTGACAAAACTGTGCTGAGTACTACCTATCAATCCCTGTTCTTCCAAATATTTGTAAATGCCATCCCTCAGAACACTTTCCATCAACTTACCCACCACAGACGTCAGACTCACAGGTCTATAATTCCCAGGCTTACATTTGGACTCTTTCTTAAACAGCAGAACAACATGAGACACCCTCCAATCCTCTGGCACTAACCCCATGACCAGTGACAACCTAAATATCTCTGTTAATGGCCGCACTATCTGTACACTAGTCTACCTGAGTGTCCTTGGGAATACTTTGTCCAGACCCGGAGATTTGTCCACCTTTATCTTTTTTAACACAGCCATCACTACCTCCTCAGTTATCCTTATATGTTTCATGACCTCCCCACTATTTTTCTTTACTTCAACTGGTTCAATATTTTTTTCCCTAGTGAATACCGAGGCAAAGAAATCATTCAAAATTTCCCCCATTTCCTCTGACTTCTCACTCAGCCTACCCTCGCTATCTACAAGGGGTCCAATTCTATCCCTCACTAATCTTTTACTTTTAATGTACCTATAGAAACACTTTGGATTTATTTTTACTCTGTCTGCCAAAGCCTCTTCTTGCCTCTTTATGACCTTTCTAATTTCTTTCTTAAGATTTTTTCTATACTCCTTGTAGTCCTGCTTCAAACTCTCAGCTCCCTGCTATTTATACCTCTTGTACACCTTTTTTCTCCTAACCAAATTTCCAATATTCCTCAAAAACCAAGCCTCACTGTGACTTCCAGCCTTTCCTTTGATCCTCACTGGGACATATCTACTCTGTACTCTCAAAATTTCTTCTTTGAATATTCTCCGTTTTTCATTTACATCCTTTCCTGAAAAAATCATGTCCCACTCAATACTCCCCAAAGCCATTCTTATTCCTTCGAAATTTGCTTTTCTCCAATCCAGAACCTCAACTTTAGGCTCTTCTTTGCTCTTCCCTAAAACTACCCTAAAACTAATAGAGTTATGATCACTAGACCCAATTTGTTCTCCAACATTAACCTCAGACACCTGACCTATCTCGTTCCCTAACAGGAGATCCAGTATTATACCGTCCCGAGTCGGTTCCTCTACGTATTGATTAAGAAAATTATTCTCGTCTCCAGTCTCACCATATAACCGAGAGAGTATACCTTCATTAACTGAGGGAGAGTTGACGACGTTAGAGCAGATCTGACATTGACAATGGAATGTGGTTCAGGGGGAAATTGGAATCTTGAATCCAAACAGAATCTCTGAGGTGTGCAAATTGGCTGAAGGCAACTAGGATCAAGTTTGGGAGACAAGACCGTGGACAGACAATGGTTTAAATAAATAGCACAAGGTCACAAATAGTGGCAAATGGTTCCTTTAAGGTCCAGGCAGACGATAGGAAAAGTGATTTGTCTGTGGTGGCTTGGAGAGGTTAGATGCAAAGTTTAAGTTGGAGGGATCTGAAAGAGGTGTGGGGCAACTGAAAACTCAGCAAAGGACCAAGTCGACATTGAAGGAAGGACAAATAGAATATGAGAGCAAACCTAATAGAAAGCTTTCACTGCTATATAAAAGAAAAACTATATGGTGAGGGCAAGTGTTGTCTCTTTTCAGCTATAGAGGAGAATTGATAACAGGGAATAAAGAAAGGGCAGAGGAATTAAACACTTTCTTTGCATCTCTTTTCACATATAAAACCAGGCAGATCTATTATAGAATCAGGGGTCTAATGAGAAAGAGGAACTGCTAAGTAGCACAAGAGAAACTGGAAACTTGAGGGTTGACAAATGCCAAGGATCTGCTTAATCACAGTGGAGGAAACCGGATGACGGGAATGCTCCAGGTATCACCATCCAATGTCCTGTAGGTTCTCCAGCCCTTCCTTTGGATATGTGGAACTATGAGTTTGTGGCTGGAAGAAGGGCAGGATTGGCTAATGCAGGTACCAGGGTTTAGGTATTTTAAAAGGAGGTAAGAGAGGAGGAGTAGCATTACTGGTCAGGGATAGTATCACGGCTATAGAAAGGGAGGTCGCTGCAGTGAGGGTGTCTACTCAGACAGTGTGGATGGAAATTAGAAACAGGAAGGAAGTTATCACTGTGCTGGGACTCATCTATAGCCCTCGGGACACCAAGGAGCAAATAAGCAGGCAGGTTTTGGGATGGTGGGAAATACAGGGTTGTAGTTATGGGTGATTTCAACTTCCCTAATATTGACTGACTCCTCCTGACTGCAAGAGGGATGGATGGTGCTGAATTTGTCAGGTGTGTTCAAGAAGGATTCCTGACACTGTGTGGACCAGCCGACGGGATCTAGTTCTGGGGAATGAACCTGGTCAGGTGGCGGAGCATTTTGATGAGAGTGTTCACAAGTCCCTGAACTTCAGCACAGCTATGGATAAGGATAAAAGCAGATAAAATGGGAAAGTGTTTAATTGGGGGAGGGCTAATTGTGATGGGATGAGGCAGGAACTAGTGAAAGTAAATTGGAAACAGATGTTCAAGGGTGAAAGCACAGAACTAACGTGGAGGAAGTTTAGGGACCACTTGAGTTCAGGATAGATTTGTCCCACTGGGACAAGGAAAAGATGGTAGAAGGAAACATACATGAGATATAGGAAGCAGGAAACAGGAAGGGCTCACGAGAATTATATGGTAGCCAGGAAGGAGCTTATGAAAGGACTTAGGAGAGCTCAAGTGGGGCATGAGAAGGCCTTGACATATAGGATTAAGGAGAACCCCAAGGTGTTCTATGCTTATGTGAAGAACAGAAGGATGATGACAATGAATGAAGGTGGGGCCACTAAAGGATAAAGGAGAGAACATGTGTCTGGAGGTTGGGGAGGTCTTAAATGAAAAGGACCTTGATCAGGGTGAGGTCAGAATTGACAGGCCTGTGTGCTGGACCATGTGGAGATTAAGGAAGCAGAAGTGTTGGATCTTCTTAAAAACATCTAGATTGATAAGTCCCTGGAGCCAGATACGACAGCTGTAGGAAGTGATAGAAGAGATAGCTGGGCCAGTAGCTATGATCTTTGAGTCCTCTTTTGCCAAAAGGGAGGTGCCAGAGGATTGGATAATAGCAGATGTAGTCCTCTTGTTTAAAAAAGATAACAGGGAGAATCCTGGGAATTTTAGACCAATGAGTCTTATGTCAGTGGTGGGAAAATTATTGTAGAGGATTCTTAAGGACAGGATCTGTGAGCATTTAGAGAAGTCCAGTCTACTCAAGGATAGTCAGCATGGCTTTGTGAAGGGGAGATTGTGCCTCATAAGTCTAATTGAGTTATTTGAGAAGGTAACAAAAGAAAATTGATGAGGGTCGGACAGTAGATGTAGTCAACATGGATTTTAGCAAGGCACTTGACAAGATCCCTCGTGGAAGAAAGTCATGAGCACAGAATCAGTGGAACCTTGGCTGTGTGGATAAAAAATTCACTTGCAGATAGAAAGCAAAGAGTAGTAGTGGAGGAAAGTATTCTGCCTGGAAGTCGGTGACTAGTGGAGTTCAGCAGGGATCTGTTCTGGGACCCCTGCTCTTTTTTATTTTTATAGATAACCTGGACGAAGAGGCAGAAAGATGGGTCAGTAAGTTTGCGGATGATATGAAGGTTGGAGGAGTTGTGGATGAAGCTGAAGGATGTCGAAGGTTCCAAGAGGATATAGACAGGATCCAGAGTTGGCGGAGAAGTGGTATTTGGAATTCAATCCAGATAAGTGTGAGGTGATGCATTTTGGAAGGACAAACGAGAAGGATGAGTACAGGGTTAATGAGTACAGGATTATTTAAGAGTGTGGATGAACAGAGGGACCTTGGGGTCCAAATCCATACATCCCTCAAATTCACCACACAGGTTGATAGGATGGTTAAGAAGGCCTATGGGATTTGGGGATTTATTAATGGGGGATTTAGTACAACAATAGAGATCTCTGGTGAGACCACATTTAAAGTATTGTGTTCAATTCTGGTCATCTCATTATAGGAAGGATGTGGAAGCTGTGGAGAGGGTGCAGAGGAGATTTACCAGGATGTTATCTGGATTGGAAAATAAGTCTTATGAGGCAAGGTTAGAAGAGCTGGGACTTTTCTCTTTGGAGTGAAGAAGGATGAGGGGAGACTTTATTAAGTCTACAAGATGATGAGGGTGGACAGCCAGTACCATTTCCCAGGGCAGGATCAGCAAACACCAGAGGACTTGTGTACAAAGTGAAGTTTAGGGGAGATGTCAGGGGTAAGTTTTTTTTACACAGAGCTGTGGGGGGCCTGGAAGGCCTTGCCAGGGATGGTGGTGGAGACTGAAACATTAGAGGCATTTAAGAGACTCTTAGACAGACACATGGATGGAAGTAAAATAGAGGGTCACTGGGTAGAGAGGGTTTAGTACATTTTTTTATATATGGGTCAGCACAACATCAAGGGCCCAAAGGGCCTGGACTGTGCTATAATGTTCTACATTCAGTTCTTAAGTCCCGGCAGCATCCTTGTAAATCTCTGCACTCTTTCAAGCTGAATGATATCTTTCCTGTAGTTGAGCTACAAAAACTGCATATTTGGCCTCACCAATGTCTTCTTTTCCTTCATTATTTTTTTAAATAAGAAATACAGTAACAATGAAGAAAAAGGAACAAAACTGAAAATACAATATCACGTATATACATCAAGATAAAACTTCAAACAGCATAACTCAATACCCCCTCCACTGCACTGTGTGAAAATAAAACATCAAAAGTTTCTAAACAAACACCTAACCTGCTCTTATAAAAAAAACTTAACAAAAAACATCTGACCAGTTTATCCTGAGGGTTACATCTATTTTGAAGTCTTTGGTTCCTACCGTGAGTCAAAAAACAAAGGTAAGTCTCTATCTCATCTGGAAGAGCAAGTACATCTAATAACATTAAAAGCATTTATTTCATGTGAAAATAAGACATAAAAGGTCGCCATGTTACTTCAAATTTCACCAATGGATCAAATACATGATATCTAATTTTTTCTAAGCTTAGACAAGACATGATATGCGAGAACCATTGAAGCACTGTTGGAGGTCTAGACTCTTGAGTCTTTCTATTTGAATAAGATGGCTCTTCTAGCCAGTACTGTAGGGAAAGCCACAACTCGTTGAACAGGTGGGGAAAAACTCCCTAAGCCTGGGTCAATAACCCCAAAAAGAGCAGTTACAGGATTGGGTCATAGCACCAATGTCTTTACAACTTTACCATAACATCCTAACTCCTGTACTCCAAACTTTAATTGATGAAGGCTAATATGCCAATAGGTCTCTATGACCCTATCTACCTGTGATGCCACTTTCAGGGAATTACATATCTGAATTTCCAGATCCCTCTGTTCTACCGCACTCCTCAGTGCCCTACTGTTTACGATGTACGTCCTACCTTGGTTTGTCCTTCCAAAATGTAACACCTCAAATTTCTCGGCATTAAATTCCATCTGCCATTTCTCAGTCCATTTTTCCAGCTGGTCCAAATCCCTCTGAAAACTTTGAAAGCCTTCCTCGCTGTCCACTACATCTCCAGTCTTCGTGTCACCTGCAAACTTGCTGATCCAATTTACCACATTATCATCCAGATCATTGATATAGATAACAAACAACAATGGATGCAGTACCGATCCCTGAGGCCCACCACCGGTCACAGGCCTCCAGTCGGAGAGACAATCATCCACCACTACTCTGGCTTCTCCTGTCAAGCCAAAATCTAATCCTATAATCTATGTTGCCATGAATACTGAGCTTCTGGACCTTCCTGACCTGAGGGCCCATGAATCCACAGCCTTTCCTTCAGCTTTCCTGATAGCCTCCTTTAAAAACTGCATGATTAGTTGAACACAACCTACAATGGACAGAGCCATGTTGATTATCCCCCTAATCAGTCCTTTTCTTTTCAATTACTTATATATCTGATCTCTTAGAACACCTTCCAATAACTTATCTACGAATGATCACTGGCCTATAATTTCCCAAATTATTTTTAGAGCCTTTTTTAAACAACAGTACAACTTGAACTAGCCTTCAATCTTCTGGCACCTCACCGTGGCTAAGGACATGTTAAATATATATGCAAGGGCCCCTATAATCTCTACACTAGCCTCCCTCAAGGTCCGAGGGAATATCTTGTCAGACCCTGGGGATTTATCCACCTTTATTTGCTTTAAGACAGCAAGCACCCCCTCCTCTTTAATCTGTATCGGTTCCATGACCTCACTGCTTGATTGTCTCACTTTCATGGGCTCTGTGTCTGATTCCTGAGTAAATATTGTGGGCTCCAGACCACTCCATTGAGGAAACAGGCCCTTCAGCGTAAACTGCCTACATTGACCAAAGCGTCCCAAGCGTCCTCCTTCCTTCCTGCATTGGGCTAACATTCCGCTAAACCCATCCTATCCACCATCCAGAGTTTTTCTTCAACATTCCATTCATACCTGCCTCAACTACTTCCTCTGGCAACCCCGTTCCACACATTCACCACCCTCTGAATAAAAATGTTACCCCTCAGGCTCCTGTTAAATCTCTCCCCCCCACCCCCCTCACAAACCTATATCCTCATGGTTACCGATTCCCCTACTCTAGGCAACAGACTCTCCGTGTTCACCTGATCTATTCCTCTCACAATTTTGTACATCTCTCTGACATCACCCCTCATCCTCCTGCGCTCCAAGGAATAAAGCCCTGGCCTGCTCAACCTCTCCCTGTAGCCCAGGCCCCAAAGTCCTGGCAACATCCTCATAAATATTCTCTGTTCCCTCTCCAGGGACATCATTTCTGCAGCACGGTGACCAGAACTGAACACAGTGCTCCTAATGGGGCCTCACCAATGTCTTGTACAACTGAAACATGAGCTCCCAGCTTCTGTACTCAAAGCACTGATGAAGGCCAATGTGACAAGAGCCTTTTGGTCACTGTATCTACCCACAACACCACTTTCAAAGCACTAGTAACTGTACTCCTCGATTGCTCTGCTCTACAACACTCCCCAGATCACCACCATTTACTGCATAGGTCCTACCCACATTAAACCATGAACAATTACAACACCTTCGATTGGGTATCGCCAGGCCATTCTTGGATCCAATTTACCAACTTGGCAGGGGAGGTCAGGTAAGTTGGAGGCATTTAATCCAGAGGATCAGGGACAACATATTCCTGTTAGAGTGAAGGGCATGGCTGGCAGGTTCTGAGGACCCTGGATGATCGGTCGGTAATAGTGACGTTGATCAGCTAATCCTTGGAGCAGTACGGAGGATGTAAAAGGTCAGAGTAAATGGGCCCAGGAAATGACTCTGGCAGATAAGTAAAAGAGAATCCAGATTCTATGCTACAAGCAACCTTCCTCTGGCAGTCATGCATTTTCACCTGACCACCCCCACTCCTGGTCTCCTGAGAGTCCACCACACAATCGTCTCCCGCTGGGACTTGACTAACCTGTTGAAAGCATGATGTTAATTAAATTGTTGGTTCTCTCTTGACAGAGCACCCTTGAGCAGTGCAGTGTTTGCTCCAAGCCGATCATGGAACGCATCCTGCGAGCTACAGGCAAAGCCTATCACCCCCAGTGCTTTACCTGTGTGGTTTGTCACCGCAGTCTCGATGGCATTCCCTTCACCGTGGACTCGGTCAACCAGATCTACTGCATCGAGGACTTCCACAAGTGAGTACGAGAACTCCAACCGATCTAACCAGTAGTTCATGCTATGACAGCTACAAAGTAAGATGAGTTTGGATGTTCTGACCCTTGCCCCAACTGCAGTGGCAATGGGAGAGTATACTCAGCGTTCCCCATCCGGTGACAGAAGAACTCCGTCCTCGGAAGTGACCTCATTCAATTCCAGATTCACGCCAGTCAGCAGTACAGCATGACAAGGAGAAGACCAGATAGATCATGGAGTACATCCACTGTGTCTCCATGACTCTCCCTGGGGTTCAGACTCTGAGGGGTTGACGCTCCCCGAGGTACAGTCCCTGAGGGGGTGACTCAACCCGGGGTACAGTTCTGAGGGGGGGTGACACTTCCTGTGGGACAGACCCTGAAGAGGTGGCTCTCCCCGTGGTACAGTCCCTGAGGGGTTCACTCTCCCTGAGGTACTGTCCCTGAGGAGGTGACTCTCCCCGGGGTACAGTTCTGAGGGTACAGACCCTGAGAGGGCCCTCAGGACAGGTTGTATGTGAGTTGCTGCAGGTTATGGCCTGCCATTCTGGATAAGGATTTGCACCGGTCACTACCTGCAGTTGGTGCTACCCTCAAGTACCTGGTGTGCTGTGCTGATGTGTGAGCAATGTGGTTCAGACATTTATTGCTTTGTCTCTGCCTACACCCTACAGGAAGTTCGCACCACGTTGTTCCGTCTGCAACCAGGCCATAATGCCTGCTGATGGACAGGAGGAAACCGTGCGGATCGTGGCTCTCGAACGGGATTTCCACCTCCACTGTTACCGCTGTGAGGTACGTGCTGCTCCTCTTATCCCTAACCTAAGAACATAGAACATTGCAGCCCTTCACCGCAATAAGAAAAACACTGCTGCCTGCACCATATCCCTCGATCCTGTCCATGTACTTCCTCCACTAATCCTGGCTGCCCATTCCAGGCACCCACCACTCTGTGTAAAACATCGGCCCTACAGCTCTCCCTTAAACGTGTTTCCTCTCATGTTAGATTATCCTGGTGAAATTATTCTGAAATGTCAACTCTGTTACAGCCTCTCATGATTTTAACAATAAATCTCTATCAGGTCTCTCTTCTACCTCTGTGAGGATAGTGGGGGAGGGAATGCTGAAATGAAGAAGGCAGTCTGGTCCCCTGTAAATGGCAGCAAGGTATTGAGCTGTGAAATGCAGAGCAGGGGGTCAGGCTGGGTGTCTTATTGCAGACGGAAGAGGGAAAAGTATAGAGGTGATCTGAGGGGTGAACTTTGCCCCACAGAGGTTGATGGTAAATAGAACAGACTGTGGAGGTGCTGATGGAGGCAGGGACAGTTACAGTGTTCAGGAGAGATTTGGACAGGTATCTGGATAGGACAAGCTGAATGCAGGCCTACGAGATCAGCGTGGTTGGGCATCGTGATCACCGATGCAAGATGAGTGAAAGGGCCTGTTTCTGTGCCCCCAAATTCTATGATTTCTCTAAATGTGTCAGTCATCCATCAGCAACAAAACCTTGAGAGAAAACAAGTCAGGCTTGGTCAGTCTCTCCCATAACTCAGACCCTCTAAACTAGATGACACCCTGATGAACTTCTTCGTTGCCTTTTCCAAAGCCTCCACATCCTTCCTGCAATGGAGTCATCAGAATGACACACAATAATCCAATTGCAACCTAACTAAAGGTTTACATCGCTCCAACATGACCCCATACTTAGAGACTTAATGCCCACACGATGAATTGAGGCACACCATGTGCCTTCTTTACCATCGTATCGACTTGTGGGGCACTTTCAATGATCTATAGGTCTGGATCCCCAGATCCCTCTGCACATCAATGCTGTTAAGAGTCTTGCCATTAACTGTGTACTTTCCCCTTACATTTGACCTCTCAGAGTGTAGTGCCTCACACTTGTCCAATTTAAACTCCATCTGTCATTTCTCTGCCTGTATCTGTAGTTGATCTAAATCTTGTTGTATCCTTAGATAATCAACTCCACCAATCGTTGTATCATCTGCAAAATTACGAACCTACTCACCTACTTTTTCATCCAAGTCACCTATGTATTTTATCACAAACGACAGGGGTCCCATCAACGACCCCTGTAGACAGGCCTTTAGCCTGAATAAGAATGTTGGAAAGAGGAGCAGGAGTCGTTGGGCCTGATCTGCCATTCAATAGGATCATGGCTGATCTGGCTGTGAACTCAGCTCCACCTATCTGCCTATTCCCAGAAACCCATAATTCCCCTACTATGCAACAGAGTTGTGGGGGCCTGGAATGCCTTGCCGGGTATTTAAGAGACTCTTAGACGGACATATGGATGGAAGAAAAATAGAGGGTTAGGGGGTTGGGAGGGTTTTTTTTAAAGGAATATATGTGTCAGCGCAACGTCGAGGGGGCGAAAGGCCTGTACTGTGCTGTAGTGGTCGATGTTCTATAACTTCTTGCCTTTGTTGCCCCTAGGACTGTGGCACCCTACTGTCAGATGGTGACACCCAAGGATGTTACCCCCTGGATGGGCATATCTACTGCAAGCTGTGCAATGGCAGGCGTATCCAGACCCTGACAGCCAAGGCCACCACTGACCTGTGAGCTCAGGGACCAACCTCGCCAGCTGGTGTGCACACTCTTTCATGATGGCATCTTACCAAAGATCTCTTTTCAACTTCTCAGTTCTCTCTGCCCACTTCACGCTGCCTCTCACTTTGACCCTCTCTCTGTCATACACTCAGAGCTGAAACACCGCCTTTGTTTAAACCAACAGCGAGTGCATACCCAATTATCCCTAGACTGGAATTTGTGGGGGGGTGTGTGTGGATATGTGTGCGCATGTGGGGGGGTGTGTGGGTACATGCGGACATGCGTGCGTGGTTTATCTGAGTGGTACCATTGGGTCGCTGAGTACTGCTACCATGGCCTTATGGCCAGTGCAGAGCTGTGAAGGGTGGACTCCCACCACCCAGTCAGACATCTCTGATGGGAACAATGAGCGGGTCAGGATGAGTCTGTGAAAAGACGAACTGAGTTTGTGCTCATGGCCCCTCCTTCAGCACTACTGCAGGAGGCGGCTGTGAAATACACATTGTCTCCACTCTGGTCCCATAAAGAGGAAACGTCTGTGCAGCCTCAGTGCTGGGGGTGTCATCAGGAGCACTGCAAGGATCTGCGGTCAAATTGTGCCATAGAAAATAGAGTTGTGGGGTCCCAGCAGGCTGGGAGTTCCCATTAGATTGAAATTGGGTGTTAACCATTGTAATGTGGAGCAGAGAAGAGGCTTGTTCTATATCCTGGCAGGATAGACACCCAACATACTGTACCCCAGCAGGGAGGAGTTGCTCATTGATTTGTACCCCAGCTGGGATGTCTTGCCCACCTGGATCCCAGCAGGCAGGAGAAACCCTCGTGCAGGGCCCCTGGAGGATGAACACCCAATATACTGTACCCCAGCAGGGAGGAGACGATTGTTGTTACATACCCCAGCAGGGAGGTCTTGCCCAGCCTGAATCCCAGCAGGGAGGAGGAACGCTCGTGCAGGAGGACAGGAAGCAGGGGAACGGGATGGGAGAGCAGGGGAATGAGGACAGAGGGACTGAGTAGGGTTCAGAGGGACAGGGAGGGAACTGGGGTCAGCAGGGCGAAAACATGAACTGTGGGTTGTACTCCCAGATCCCTCTGTGTTGACAGAAACAGCTGGATAAAACGGGACCAAGCGTTCTTGCTTTGTGTTTGCACAGGAAGGAATAATATTGACTTTTGGCACTCTATAAATGCGCAGAGAAACTTTTATTTAGCTCTGAGAATCTGCATTGCCATAAGAATAAATAGGCTGGCATTTTAAATAACCAGTCAGAAGCACACGTTCTCAGCACCACATTGAACAGGTTGGCCAGGAAACATTTCTAAAATCAGGCAGATTCTTTTCTTTTTCAATATTTTTATTGAAAGTGAAATTCAAAATCAAAAGAAAGAACAGAGTATAAACGAATACAGAGTGCACTCCATTCAGATCAAACCATTTCGTCCACATTACCCCGCATTCTTAATCAAACAAAATATAGTAATATTTTATTATATTTTTTTTAAATATAATCCCACTACCAAAACCAAAGCTGTTTGACAAAGAGAGAAAAAATAATTCTCTGTTGCAGTAATAAATGACCTTATTAGTCATTACATCTGCATTAATACCAAATCAGAGATTTTGAAAGTAATTCCAAATGAACCCCCACAATATTTGAAAATTTAAATTCAAATCGGATATTGAACCACAAATCTCTAAATTTAAACATAACATCACGTAACCCTTGAGCGTGGGTAGGAAGAGCATCGTCCCTCCATCTGAGCAACACCAGCCTAGTCATAAGAGAAGCAAAAGCTAATACATGCAAATCAGCTGCTGTTAGATTTATGCCTCTCTCTCCAACAATACCAAACAAGGCAGTTAGAGGATTAGGCTTAAAATTATCTTGAAAGAGTACAGAAAAAGTTTGAAATAATGTTTCCCGAGGTGTCGACAGGTCCCAAACATATGAATTAGTGAAGCATTCCCATGTTGCGTCTATCACATCGAGGAGATACATCTGCATAAAAATGGGATAGTTTGACTTTGGACATGTGGGCTCTATGGACTACTTTAAATTGTAGGAGGGAGTAGCGGGCACATAAAGATGAGGCATTAACCAATTCTAAGTTTCTTAAGAGATTGTTCCCAGGCTTTTTTAAATTTTATCCAAAAGAGACACTCTTATTCCCAACACCATATCATAAATGTTAGATATTGAATCATGATTAAAAAAAGGTTGCAAATTAATAATTACATAAATTAAACTCTTAGGAAATGTATGTAATTGAGATTGAAAAAATCTCTCATCTGTAAATAATGCTAAAAATGAGTATTTGATCATCGATATTTAAAAGAAAAGAGGCTCCCCTCAATAAATAGATCGTTAAAACATTTAATGTCTAATCTGTACCATTCTTTAAAAGAATGGAAGGTTTACAGAAATAGGAAAAAATAGAACTAGAAAAAGAAAATCTCAAAAAACCAAAATGTTTTCAAAACTGTGTCCAGTTCTCAAGTATGTTTAACTATTGAAGAGTCAGTTAATTTATTTAAAGGCAAGGGAAGTGAAGATCCAAGAAGAGAAACAATAGAAAATTTTGTAACAGAATTAGATTCCAAAGAGACCCATATTGGACAGTCTTCATGGTTAATAAAATATGACTAAAACATAAGATTTTGTATGCTGACTGCCCAGTAATAGAACCTAAAGTTTGCAAGGCTAAACCTCCATTCTTTTCAAGTTTTTGAAGGTGTTTATTCTTCCATATATCAGAAGATCAGATTTCATCAAAGGGAACCAAAAAAAAGACAGGAATAAAAATAGACAAAGCCTGTAGGTAACATTACCCATCATAGGTAATATATTCGTTTTAATCAGGGAGATTCTAAAAAGACGTATTGCTTCTTGCTGAAGGGAGCCTGCAGTCAGGTTGGGTTAGGACCAGAGTTTGTGTTGGAGTTAGGGTTTGATTTCTTGTGGGATTAAGGCTAAACCCTGTAGGGTTTAGGGATTCCATGGGGGTAGGTTTCAGGGTCCCATGGGGATAGGAAGAGTTCCTGCTGTTTCTCACAACCCTCTCATGCCTCAAAATCGCCATACTTTTCAGCTGCATGCTGAAGCCGTCACTGCCGCTTGGTGTGAGTCGAGCTTTGTGGGACTGGTGTTTAGGCTGTGACCGGAAAACTGATGTGAAACCAACAGAGTGGATGTGGAGCAATCTCTGAAGCAGGAAATAGGATTGGGAGAAGCCGGAAACATAGTGTCTGAAGGTTTTCTGTGTTTGAGTGGCGGCACGACTCTTGATCAGTGGCCGAAGGTGCTCAAGACCTGAGGCAGTTCCGTGGGACCAGAGCTTCATCCACCCCTCTCTTGCTGTTTATTGTTTAACTGTCCTGCTTTCAGACATTGAAGCCATTCTCCTGTGGGACTTGGTGCTGCTGCCAGTTTTCACCATCAGCGTCCTCCAAGTATTGTCTGCTCAGGGTCCTGGCGAGCATTTGGATCAGTTCACAGTTGCATTAATGGGTAAAATTTACCTGCCTGAGGATTGTGGTGTGAGATGGTTTGGATACCATCCTGGTCCATGCTTGCTGCGGAGGTCACGGTTGTTAGACTTGATCTGGATTCTCCACCCAGGTAATCTCCTACAGCAGTCCAGGATTGTTACAACACTCCTCCGCAACATGATATCCGCACGGTGATTGATTAAGCACACAAAATGCCACCCTCCCCTCCACAGTTGTCTACCTGAGACAGCGACGTGGCTACAGCATGGGTGCGATCTGGGGGAGTGTGTGGCCAACCTTGCAGTCAGTCCATCTCAGCACAAAGTCCTGGCCACAGTTCCTGCAGGCCACACAAGGAGAAGATTGGAGAGCACGGTGTGATGAGAGAGCAAGGATTTGACTGGATTGGTCAAGACGATAGATAGCCCAGAGAGCCCTTCAGGGACCTGAATTCCTCATCGGCCAATGTGATTTGATCACACAAAGTGGATTAATCGTACTAGGAGCTCCTAGAATGCTTCCATCAGCGCTGTCTCCGCTCCATCCTCAACATTCATTGGAATGACTTCATCACCAACATCGAAGAACTCGAGCTGGCAGAGTCCACAAGCATCGAATCCATGCTGCTGAAGACCCAACTGCGTTGGGTGGGTCACGTCCTCACGAATGGAGGACCATCACCTTCCCAAGATCGTGTTCTGTGGTGAGCTCTCCACTGGCCACCGAGACAGAGATGCACCAAAGAAGAGGTACAAGGACTGCTTAAAGAAATCTCTTGGTGCCTGCACATTGACCACCGCCAGTAGGCTGATATCACCTCCAACCTTGCATCTTGGCACCTCACAGTTCGGCGGGCAGCAACCTCCTTTGAAGAAGACCGCAGAGCCCACCTCACTGACAAAAGACAAAGGAGGAAAAACCCAACACCCAACCCCAACCCACCAATTTTCCCTTGCAACTGTGTCTGCCTGTCCCGCATTGGACTTATCAGTCACCAACGAGCCTGCAGCAGACGTGGACATACCCCTCCATAAATCTTCGTCCGCGAAGCCAAGCCAAAGAAAGAAGGAGCTGAAGGTGTAGCACCAACAAAAAGTGATGATATTTATTGATTTGAGCTTCTTACATCAGGACCTAGTCTGATCAAATAGAAAGACCAGACTACAAAAAATATGTCCAAACTAAATTAGACCTGATAAATAGCTCCAAATAACTGGAGATGGTTGGAACAATTGATACCAAAACAGCCATCAGTTTGATCATCAACCACTGATGTTTATTCATCTGAGACCTGCAAGTGGTCTCATCAACGACTTATCACATGATGTCCCAGCTCCTCATTGCACGATCGACTGATGCCAACATCATCTTCACTGTCCTGTTTACCAGTCTCATCATGTTCATGGAACATGGGCTACAACACTGCAGTGTCCCACCATTTCCTGTGGATGCGCCCTGGCTGGAATTAAAGCACTGGGCCTTGTCCTGAATGAAACTCCATCTGTCATTGACTCAGATAACCATGGTCCTGTCAATGACCTGTCTCATTGTCCACTATCCCACATTCTCATCCAGATTGTTATCTTAAATAATGATCACATCTGTCACAGGCCTCCAATCTGAACAACCACCAAGCTATTCTGTGCCAAGTGGGCTAGTACACCATAGATGACGTGAGATCTGACATCAAGGACCAGGACACCTGGTGGAATCTAGTCTAGTGGACAACATTTATCACCCAATCCTCAACAATCCTCTTTGCCACATCTTCAAAAAAGCTCCAATCAAACTTGTGAGCTATGATTGCCACGAACAAAGCCATGCCGAGTATTCCTGGCACCCCACATTATCATCGAGGTGGTTTACATGGATGGCCACAACAGAGGTCCCAGCGCTGACCCCTGCGATGCTCCTCTGGTCACACCCTTCCAGAAACACCTCCCCACCACAGAGCCAATCAGCCAGACCAATTTGCCATAACGTTCCAACCAGTTAATCACAAAAACTGGAACTGACCCCGCCCCCCCACCCTCCACACACTAAATAGCAGGAAGTGTGTAGAGCAAATCAGAGACTGTGACTAAGGGGTGGATGGGGAGAGGGTGTATTGTGGGAAGCTGGAGTGGGGGGTGAAGTGCAATGGGGGCAGCAAAGGAGTAGGGGAGGAGTAGAGTGGGGTTACTGGTGGGGGGGTGGAATATTATTTCTAAACATCACCCCTGATAGCTACATAGTGCTTTTGGGATGAGTCTGCAACTGTTAGCACCGGGGTACAGTACTGGTGGGGGCGATTCTGCCACTGTGTAACACCAGGGTACAGTACTGGTGGGGCGGGTCTGTCCCTCTGTAACACCGGGGTACAGTACTGGTGTGGACGGGTCTGTAACTGTGTAACACCAGTGTACAGTACAGGTGGGCATGGGCCAGTGTAACACTGGGGTACAGTACTGGTGGGGACAGGTCTGTCACTGTGTAACACTGGGGTACAGTACTGGTGGGGATGGGTCTGTCATTGTATAACACTGGGGTACAGGACTGGTGGGGACAGGTCTGTCCCTCTGTAACACGGGGTACAGTACTGGTGGGGACGGGTTAAGGTATTGTGATGGATGTTTGAAGACTGGAGCAGAAGTGTAAACCCTCTGGTTGTGCTCTGGGGAAGTCTGTGTTTCTGCTGATGTACCTGTCACAACCCACAACCTAACTGTATTGTTTGTTTTGTCCCCTTCAATCTCATATTATGGTGATGTAGAGTACGCGGGCTCTTTCTATGCAACAAACTGCGGTGACATTCATGATCAGAAGCTTCTGGGTCTGTGCGAGGTTTCCTTTGGCACTCTCTGCCCTCCTTGCCCTGAGCTCACCTTGTTCTGATTATGATCCACTGGACCAGCACAGACCTCTCGGTGCTAACCACTTCAGTTCCACACCCAATGCCACATTTTCAAGTCTGTCCATGGCTTCATGTTCTGCCAGTTTGAGGGCCACCCACAAACTGGAGGAAAAATACCTTATATCCGTCTTGGCAGTCTCCAACCAGACAGCATCAATTTCTGTTAACCTCCTCCCCTTTCCCTCATCCCTCTGCCTCCTTCCCTCTCTCAGGAAACTCCTCAGCCCTCTCTCCATCATCCTCTCACCTGTATCTACCTACTACCTGTCAGCCTGTGCTCTTCCCTTTTATCTCCGTCCTCCCCCACCTTGATGTCGGGTTCTGCCTGATCTTTGTCACTGTTGACCCTAAGGGCCCAGGCCTGAAACACTAATGACCTTTTACTTATGAATGCTGCTTGACCTGCTGGGTTTCTCCTGCCAAGTTGTGTCCTGGACCAGACCCCAGTTTCTGCAGCCAGCTTACCTGATCATGATGGTGTCATTCTGCCACCTGGTGGATCTTAGCAACACTGCTCCTGACACTCAGACGGTGACAGCACACTCTGAAATCAGTGCCTTGATAGTCCTGGGCGAAATCGGTGCCCTGACTATTGGTGAAATCGATGCCCTGACTGCAGACTCAGTGCTAAATTGATAACTTTACATGTTTTGTTTTTGGAGATTACACAGACACAGAGTTGTCCAGTTTCACACTTCTGCATGTTCATTTCAGCCAGATGTTGGTGTTAAAATTTTAGATGCGATTAATCAATATTATAGCTTCAATTAAATATAAACTGTAAAACACTTTATAAACACTAATATTGCACTAATATATTTCTAATCAACTCTAATAATCCGCTACTGATCCGTGAGGAGAGATCATGAAGAAGATCAGAGTCTTCACCGAGTCAGCTTCAGACCATCTCTCGCCAGTGGATTTTTCTCAACTCTCACTTATCTGTTCGTTGCCCTGAAAATTACAGACAAATCACCATCTTGCACCAATTTGGATAATTATAAGATTAGCTGTTGCTTGAAGAAATCCATTTGTTATTTGCTTTATTCATATTGAGTTTCCTCTGAATTATGGCTGGTGTTGGAGGTAGGAGTTGAACTGTGAGAGGATGTTCTGAGCCAGCACTTCTCCTCAGCTCAACAGTATAAAAAGAACCTTCACATGAGATTGGGAATTATGTTTCCCTTTCCTCTGATGTGGCGTCACGGCGACCAACCCTGACTCCTGTTGGTGCAAACACGGGTTCCTCAGTCTGTGCAAATTCTGATGCTGTCAGATAGATCTGGAACTGGGGCAATAATATGATTCCTGATACCCATGGATAATGCAGGAATCATCCACCGGGATCCAAATCCCTGATTCCAAGGACATTAAGCACCTGCAGCGCGTGGCCAAGGGCATGCTTGGCTCGGGAGGACTGACCACAATACCAAGGAAGGATGAAAAATTGGCCTGACTTGTTCCTGGAATAGTGGAGTTGTCATATGAGGTGAAGCTGATGTGGCCTCCATGCCGTGGCACCTAGGACAATGATAGGTGTTTCCATTGAAATGTTCAGCCTTTTGGGGCTTGACTAGGAGTGTGAAACAGTCTCCGTGCCCAATTCTTCCACACTCAATATCACCATCCCACTTCATTCCCTTGGCTGAGTCCATCCCATTTCAACCTCCCAAAACAATTGGTTCCAACTCAATTTTCTCCCACTTTATGCCAGCCCATTTGGAGGGGAATGTAGATCCAAGTCATCACCTTTATGTATCGTTCATACCCAACTACTAATAGCACAGTAAAGATGAGACAGCGTTTCTCCAGGACCTCAGAGCACATTTACATAAACAGGAAGAGATCATTTGTCAAAGTACAGCTGATGGATTTACATATTTTAGTCAAATCTGAAATGAAAGAACAAAGATTGCCAAATTAGTGACAATATAGGGAAAAATGCCCAAACTCAATTTAACCCAGTCTAATCCAGTTCCACATTCAAAGCCAGCCCACAAAAATCCACCCCTGTCTGACCAGCTTTCACCCCACCATCTTAAGTCAAGATGGTTGAGGGAGAAGGCATAGCAAGTAGCCATAGAAAGTAACTCGAGTCTGCTCTGGATGAGTTGGTTTAGATTTTATATAAAACACAAAATGTGGTATTTTGCTTTGCCATTCACATGATTGTATCCATTATCGACATACTTCAGTAGAAAACATGTTTATTTGCCGTGCATTTTGATTTTTATTTAAATGGAGCTGAGAATCGCAGTCAGTCTTCACCACTCACGCTTTCAGAATTCTATTCATTTTTGTAGCACATCACTCAATAAAAATTCCGCAGTCGTTAACGCCTGTGAAGTGTGCTTTATTCTGAGAATTGATAAAATTGAATCTTGCATTGGATGGTTTGGTTGCCTCCTTCTGTCCTCTAATGTACGACCTCCGTATGATTTCAATGCAAGGCAGGAGGTGGCCAAAGCTCAAAGCAAGGAAGTCCACAGATGACCAAGGGGTGGCATTCAGACATGGACTAGAAAGAGTTCAGGGCATTACACTCCCAAAGATTGTGAAAGGCAAAGATCGCAAGCTGAACGGTGCTGAAGGAGCAGTGAAGTGTAGATTAAGAAAGGGGTAGTTTATGACAGAGTGAAGAGAATTGTAAACGAGAATACCCTATCTGGGGGTAACCAATATCCTGGGGTAATTCAAGGAGGGAAAGAACATTATTCAAGAACAGGTATTAAAAGTCTTATTGCAGTGTTGCAATGAGTTACATTAGCATCCAACCAGCATGGTGGACCCACATCCACTGAGGCACCAAGCATGACAGATTCCAGCTGAAGGTATAGGCAATCCAACCCCTCTCCTAGCTGAGTTGTGAGGCGGGAAGTGATTTATTCATTGCTCTCTCACTGGAGTTGGTGAAGAATCCAGACAAAAATGTTTCCTCTTTGAGGAAACCAGGATGTTAACCTGTAAGAGGTCTCTGAGGTAAGAATTCACAGTGATAGCCATCACTGCCCACTGTGGAAGGAGCCGTACTGATGGAGGGTCACATTGTGGGAGTTCTGGTCCTCTAGCAGTGTGGCACTCCCTCTAAGCCACTATGCTACACGGGTGCTCTGTTGCTCCAGTTCTCACACCTGTCTCTGAAGTTGATGTTCTTCCCGCTTTGAGTTGGAGAGGTGAAGGTAACTGCTTAGGTCCTCCCCATCAGAATGAATGCTGGCCATTGTGTTCCTCTCCCTCTGTTACAGAATTTGAGAGGATGAAATGCTCCGTCCTGGAATCAGTCAGTTAAATCTGTCTCTGAGCATTTAGTAACACAAGCTCTCTTGAAACATCGATGTCAGATGGAAACTGGCCAGACCAGCTGCACTTTTCCACAAGTAGAACAAATTGTAAATCACGCTCTGACCATGGCTGTGCTTTTCTGTACAAACAGTTTCGCAGCTTTCCCCTTAGCAGTGCAGAGCCAAATCACGGGCTCGTTCGGACCTGAATTGGCCAGAAGATACAGAATGGAGAGAGTATTCAGCTCTCTGATGTAGCTCGGTAATCCTCGGTAGAGGTGCAACATCTGCCCTGCCAGCTCACTATCACCCTGTCCATTTGAATGCCCTTTTTCATCCCCAGTTCTTGACTCTTCACCCCTCCTCTTCCTTGTCTCTATTCCCCAGGGTAGGAGTGTCTCCAGAATTCCCATGAGATTCTTCTGAGACTGTCTGATCTTGATGAGCAGTTGTTCTTGTGTTACCTTCAAACTCACCCCACCAAAGCCCTTCATTTTCTTCAAACCAACCTACAATCTTCATTTTCTTGGAGGGGGAGGTGAATGGAATCTTTCCACATAGTGTCACTCCAGTCAACATTCTTCTCAGCTTCCCCATGGACTCCTGGGGTTCAATGAAGCTGGGTGACCTTGCCTGAATTTGATTGTGAAGACCTGCAGGACATCTCAATGTAAAATTCCACGTTTGAAAGGGTGTGTCAGAGTGGAAGGACTTCAGAGGGAAAGGGCAGTGTGTCAGACAAATGAGCTTGGCCAGGTGATTGGAGATTCTACGATGAAGCGCTGGGGATCACAATAGAGATCACAATTCCTTAAGTTACAAGATAGTTATCAGTAAGGATAAGCCTGGATCTTGTGGAAAATACTAAATTAGGTGAGAACAAATTCTGACATTATAAGGCATGAGTCAATTGAGAAGAGCTGTAATAAGGCAAGCCAACAACTGGCATAGGGGAGCTGTTCAAGAACCAGCTGATCAGAGCCAAGGACTGCAGGTTGCAGTGAGGAGGAAGGGCCGGGACGACAAGGAAGAGAACCTTGGATGATGAGAAATTATAAATTCAGTCAAAAAGAAAAAACACGCGTGTAAGGTTTAGCAACAAAAATCAGACAGGGTTCTTGAGGAAATACAAGGATGGCAGGAAAGAGCTGAAGCAGGGTATGAGGAAGACCAAAAGTGTCCTTGGCAGGATTGAAGAGAATCCCATCCTGGATTGAAGGGCCTGTTCCTGTCTTCTCTGAATGGGTGCAGCCCCACCTAGAGAATCGTACAGAACTAAGGGACGACAGTGCCAAAGGGGTGCCACATGATGCGAGGGCAGTACTGAGGGAAAACTCCCACAGCTCTGATGGCAAATCTAGGGGACTTGGCCCTATTGCCTGGCCCATAAATAACAAGGTGTTGTCCAGTTCCTGTGTGTGGTCACTGGGCATTGTGTAATCTTCCCTGAAATAGCAGTGGTTTTGCCCCTCGAGGAACAGCGATGTTGGGAGGTGAATGTAAGTCCTTCAGAAATATGGTAAACTTTTAAAGGAATTATATTTTGCTTCACAACTCAACCTGTGAACAGAATGAGAAGCAATAGAACTCGGAAGGAAGGCTGATGGTGAACAGTTCAGTGTTTATGGAGAATTGTCACATAGCCAGATCAGAGTGAGAGTTGTTAAATTTAGCTCTCAGCTTTTCCACAGCCACGCACAGCACTCTGCACTCTGTCTTGTGTGACAGTAACTGGAGCGGTTCTGGCGCAGCCCCAGGGAACATCGTGTTCTGCAAACCACACACTGGAAATGAATCCAGACACAGGGACTCGCAGACCTTCAGGAACCAGAGCACAGGGCACTATCACACACACACACACCCACACACACATACAGACACACACTCACTCACACACACACACACACACACACACTCTCACTCTCATATGCCTGTACACATTGAATACTGTGTGTAACTTCCACCTCAGACCAACATTTGGTTTACTGTGAACATGGGGAGTGGATCAAGTGATGTTCCCCATCCCTTTACCTTCTTTCCTTTAACTCCCCTTCCCTCTTTATTCAGAGACCTACCCTCTCCCCCCTCACTTCTCGACTTTTCTACCTTCCCACCTGCTACTCTTTCCCATGAACCAGTGCCTCCCCCCTTGGTCCTTCCTCCCTCCACCCCACCCACCTTTTATTCAGGAGCCTTATTGCTCGTACCTTGTTGAAGGGCCTAAGTCTGAAACATTGGCTCCCATTTTGCTTCCTGTAGATGCTGCATGGCCTGCTGAGTTTCTCCAGTATGCGCATGTGTATTGGACTAGACCCCTTTGACTGCAGACTTTCCCATTCCCTGCAGGGACAAACACCAGTTGGGAATACAGTGTGGTGAGGAACAGGGCTGGGCTGGGCTGAAAGCTCTTGGATACAATGACTGGTGCAAACGCTCAAGTGCTGGAGACAGTTGGGAGTGGGGGAGGGGAGTTTGGCTGGAGCTGGGGAACTATGTCTGTTGCAGTGATACAGAGAGACGACAAGGGTGCAAAACATAGGGTTGTTTATTCAAGGGTGAACTGGGACAGTAACAGCGTTAAGGCCAGAGAGGTGAAGGTGGTCCCTCTTCCTCCAGGGGTCAGTGCTAAGGCAATGGACCTGGTCTCACCTAGTGTGTTCACACCACCTCTCACACTGACTCCACAGCTGGTGTGATAGTGAAATCCAAGTGTAACGTTGGAAACAACTCTTCCCTTCATACTTGCAGCAATTTAATTCAAAGCAGTTTATTGTGATTAGGTCAAGTGAGGTTGAAGCTGTCGTCTTCCAAAAATGTAGCGTGAGAAATGTCTGCATTCCTTCTCCAACCTGCCCCAGGAGCTGCCAGCACCTCCGGGACCAGTTCCCAGAGATCCAGCTGCACAACCAGGCACAGGGAGTGAGCTCTTTCACGGAGATGGGAAGCCACTGAAATAAACGAGGAGCAGAGAAGCAGGTGAAAGTGCAAGGGAAGAAGTGGTGGAAGGTGAGGAGACAATGAATGAATGAAGGAACAAAGCTGCCAAGGGGCAGCTGACAGGGCAATGTCTGGTGTCTCTCTCACCCTCTGGAAACATAGACTAAAGCAGCACAGCACAGGAACGGGGGTATAGCAGGCAGTTCAGAATTCTGCCCTGAAGAAAAGAAGGCTTGAACCTAGTGCTTGTGATATAATCAATTCTCACCTCGTCCCTTATCATAGCTAAATGAACACTTTTTGTGGGTCTGGATTCCTCCCCCATTGTGTGAATTCTGAGACTTTCTGACATTTCCTACTTCTGGCTCGTTCTTCTTATTCCTTGACGATGGGCTCAGGCCTGAAACTTCGGCAACATATCTTTGTCTCCTACGGACTCTGAAAGACCAACTGAGTTCCTCCAGCATTTCAGGGTGTTTTTATTAGTCACAGCATCTGCAGACTTTCATGTTTCACAGAGGTAACCAGGTAACCAGTCACACATTAACATGGCAGGGGAGTGCTGTTCCCTCACCGCACCTCAGAACTTAGTGGAATGTAGCCACCTTGAGTGTGGGGGGTGGTGGGGGCGGGGGGGGGGGGGGGGAGATCTGGTCAGTTTATGGAATGAGAAAAAATATCTGTGTGAGACTATTTTAATAATAATGAAAATTATTCACATTTATTTAGCATTGTAGAAAATCACAGACTATAAGCAAATGTTCTGCCCAGGCCAACTGTATTTGACTGAGATAAAAACAGGAATAGCAGGTGCCTATAGGAAGGAGTACAGATGGAAGGTAGGAAGGGGTACAAATGCCTGTAGGAAGGGGTACAGGTGGAAGGTAGGAAGGGGTACAGGTGCCTGAAGGAAGGGGTACAGGTGGAAGGTAGGAAGGGGTACAGGTGGAAGGTAGGAAGGGGTACAGGTGGAAGGTAGGAAGGGGTACAGGTGGAAGGTAGGAAGGGATACAGGTGGAAGGTAGGAAGGGGTACAGGTGGAAGGTAGGAAGGGGTACAGGTGGAAGGCCTTCACCTGCTGAGCACCTCCAGCATCTTCCTTTCTCCCATTTGCATTGATGTGACTGAGATATGATTCAGCCTGGACATATGGATGCAGTTACCTAAAGGTAAACTGGCCTCAGAACAGTAGGGGACAATGATGAGCCAAAGCAAAACGGTGTCTCTCCCTCCGGTGGAAACCCATAGATGTAAAGGAGACAGTGGGAAGAGTAAGACACAAAGTCCATTACTAACAGATACAATGACTCGATGCAGATTAGAGAATGTGTAGAGGTTGAAAGGGAAACGAGAAACATGGGCTGTAAAATCAGTACAAATGTTCATCTATTCTGTAGGCATCAGAAAGGATAGAGGACTAGAGAATAAAGAGAGGGTCAATGGCAGTGACTGCAAAGGTGAACGATCGTAAAGCACCCACGTTTACCAAGAGGCAGTGGCAAGGTAAGTTTGAACACAATAAACTAAGGGAGAAAGAGGATGTGTCTGCACATCTCACGTCTTTGGGCGGTTAGCGCGATGCTGTTACAGCACCAGTGACCAAGATTTCAATCCCCCACTGTCTGTAAGGAGTTTGTATGTTCTCCCCATATCTGCGTGGTTTCCTCCCACCCTTCATAATGTACGGGGGCGGGGGAGGTGTAGATTAATTGGGCGGTACGGGCTCGTGGACTGAAAGGGCCTGTTACCGTGCTTCAGTACATAAATCAACAGGTCCAGAAGAAATGTATTCCAGTCCAGAAAAAACAGCAAGAACACAACACAGATTCTTGACCAGCATTTTTAAACGGTGATCTCTGGATTTAAACCCCACCCCCCCCCCCCCCATCAAGGACAATGCTTTCCCACACTTGCCCCCTCATTTTTATAAACCTCAGCACAGACAGATCAATATTTGTTCATGTGTGGACATCCCATCCCAGATATTAGTCAATCCTCTCTGAACCATCTGCAATGCATACACATGCTTCCTCATTAAGGAGATGAACACTGTTCGTAGAACTCTGGGTGTGGTCCAGATGTGGTCTCGCCAGGGCACTTTACCATGAACACGTAACTTTGCTGCTTTATCTTTGATCCCTGGGATAGGCTAGAGGGAATTCATTCTGTGTCTGACCTGGTAGTATGTGATGGGATGGGTGTAGTGCTATCAATCAACGACATTAGACAGAGAGTCCTGATTAATAGACTTTAATCACCTTAAGACATCAGCACCTCTTGCATGTTGCTGGCCTGGTCCCAAGGCAGGCACTGAGGGAGGGGTTTGGGCATAATGGCCTTTATGGGGATTCTGAGGGGAGGAGTCACAAGAGCAAGGGGTGGACTAACCCATACAGTACATACATACAGACAGTGCTAATAGCCATACAGTGGTTCCACCACATTCACCCCTTTTAAAACAGAGTGTGGTGGGCTGAAGTGAGTTGGCCCATTACAGGTTAAGCCTGTCTGGTGGTCTCGTCTGTCATTGTGACCATCACAGGGCCTGCTCTGGCTCTGATGGGCAGTGTTTTGCATTATGGGCTGTGACTCCATTGGCTGAGGGGTGGGGTTTAATGGGACTATGGGATTGCTCGGTCTGGGGATGGGGTGGGGTGCTGGATGCAGTTAGTGGGGCTGGCTGGCCTTTTACACAAGGGGATGCTGATCAGTTGGTTGAGGGATCCCCTGCATGCGCCAGGTCCCGGATGGAAACTGTGTTCTTCCACCCATCCTGTATTCCACATAAGTGTACTGGGGACTTGATTGGAGGAAGTGGTCCCTCTCGTCCAGAGGGTCAGTCTTGTGGCTCCTGGCATGCCTCTGAAGCAGGACAGGCCCAGGGGTCATCAGCCAGGACAGCAGTGTGATCCCTGACGCCGACTTCCTGGTGAAGGAAAAGAGCCCTTCATGTGGTGTCACATTAGTAGTGGAACAAAGGAGGGACCTGGTGGCATGAAGCACCTCAGGGAGGACCTCTTGCCACTGGGAGATAGGCAGGCCTTTCGACCTGAGGGCTAAGAGGGCTGCCTTCCAGACAGTTGTGTTCTCCCTTTCTACCTGGCCGTTCCCTCTGGGGTTATAGCTCATGGACCTACACATGGCTATGCCTTTGGTCAGCAGGTACTGGTGCAGATCCTCACTCTTAAACAAGGATCCCTCATTGCTATAGGGTAACTGAACAGAGCGAATATGCTGTGCAATGACTTTATGACTGTGTCTGTGGTCGTGTCCGGACAGGGGATGGCAAAAGGGAAGCGGGAGTATTCATCGATGATGTTGAGGAAATATATGTTCCTGTTGGTGGAGGGGAGGGGGTCCTTGAAGTCCATACTCAGGCATTCGAAAAGACGGGTGGCTTTAATCAACGGAGTTTTGTCTGGTCAGTAGAATTGGGGTTTATGCTTGGCACAGACCGAGTAGCTCCGGGTCAGCTCCCTGAATCCTCAACTGAGTTGGGGAGGTGCAAGCCCTAACAAAGTGGTGACCCTGTTAGAGACTGCTGTGGTGGACTTGGAGGTGGTCCAACTGCACGTTGTCCCCAGGACAGGGAATCAGGAGACTTGTTGAGCTTCCTGGGCCAGTACAAGATATCATAGTTGTAGGTGGACAGTTCAATTCTCAACCTCACAATCTTGTTGTTCTTAATTCTTCCCCACTGTTTGTTATTGAACATAAAGGAGACTGCACTTTGGTCAGTCAGTAGGATGAACAGTTTGCCAGCCAGGTAGTGCATCCAGTGGTGCACAGCTTCCACTATCACCTGGGCCTCTTTCTTGATGACTGAGTTTCAAAGTTTCTGGCCCTGGAGGGTCTGGGAAAAAAATGTCACAGGCCTGCCCACCTGGTTGAGCGTGGCAGCCAGGGCAAAGTGGATGGATCACTCTCCATTTGGAACAGGATGGATTCATCCACAGCGCTACCCTGACGATGTCACCCTTGATGCATACAAACTGCGCTTGGGCTTCTGCTGATGGGGGAAAGTAGTATTTTCACCAGGAGTGGGCTTTGTTTGCATAATTGGGAACCCTCTGGGCATAGTAGGAAAAGAACCCCAAGCACCTTTCCAGGGCCTTTAGGTTGTGGGGCAGTGGGTGTACCAGCAGGGGCCACATGCGATCAGGGTTGAGCCCAATGATGCCATTCTCCACCATGCAACTAAGGACGGGCAGCTGTGAAGTGCTGAACATGCCCTTCTTCTGGTTGAGGCTTTTAGCCATCTGGAGAAATTTCTGTAGATTAGTGTTATGATCCTGCTGGTCATGGCCACAGATGGTCACATTGTCCAGATAGGGAAACATGGCCCGTAGTCATCCACTATCCGGTCCATCTCTCTCTAGAAGATGGGGACCCCATTGGTGGCCCCGAAGGGGCCTTGAAGGCAGTGTGTGGGCTGTCCTCTGGGTGGATCGGGAGTTGGTGGTAGGCTGGCTTCAGGTTGACGGTTGAGAAGATCCAGTATTGGGTGATCTTGTTCACATGTCAGGGATGCGGGGGAGGGGTGGACAATCCAGCTAGGTTAATTGGTTTAAGGTCTGACTATAGTTGACGATCATGCAGTGTTCCTCTCTGCTCTTTACCACCACCACCACCTATGCCCTCCACGGGCTGGTGCTGAGTTCTATGATCCCTTCAGCCAGAAGTTGTTTAACTTCTGCTTTGATGAAGGCTCTGTCCCTGGGGCTGTATCACCTGCTCTTGGTGGTGACAGGCCTGCAGTTGGGGGTGAGATTCTTGAACAGGTGCAGTGGTGGGACCCAGAGAGTGGACAGGCTGAAGGTCGTGTTCGGAGGGTGGGGGGTTCGGGTAGTTTAAAAATTAGTAGTTGTGGACCGGGGTGGTGGGGGGGGGGGGGTGGTAGTGGGTGTGGACGCTCTTGAACTGACACTGGAAATCCAGCCCCAGTGTGGCATGATAAGGAGTTTAAAGTTTGTGTACTCAGTGCCCCACACCATCAATGTCATGGTGCAGCTGCCGTGGATCTCGGCCGAGTGGCACTTGGAGGCCAGGGAGACATTACACTTCACTGGGGTTATTACAAGGGAGTAGCGCTGCACTGTGCCCAGGTGGATGAGGCTTTCCCTGCTCCCTGTATCAAATAAACAGTTTGAGACGCGACCATTTACCGTGATGTCCATCATGGACCTGGCTAGTTGATGTGGGCTATCCTGGTCCAGGGTAATCAAGGCCAAACATTTGGTTGCTGTCTGATTCACTGCTGTAGTACTGGTTTGGGAATGCCTCACAAGATGGCTGCCTCCATGCCGCGCACGCAATGCTGCCTCATGCCGCCAGAAGTGACGATGGAAGTAGAGCCGTCCCAGTTTGCTGTCCACATGGTCCCACTGAGCCGTTCCCCGCCACCGGAAGTAGTGCCGGAAGTGACGTGGTCCAAGATGGCGATAACTGCTGGCCACACGCTGCACTGCTGGAGGGGGTTGGGACCTACGTACCTTCCCATAGTGTCTCTTCTTCCCACAAGCAGAACATGATGTTTTGGGTCAGGCAGCCCTTACAGGGATGTTTCACGTGGCCGCAGAAGTAGCACTTTGGGTGCTCAATGGCAGGATGGTGACCTAGGGCTCCACGTCCCAAGATGGTGATGGCCATGATCCGCACATGGCAGAAGCATTTCCAGAGGAGAAGATCTCTGTGTTTAGCAGCGCTGTCTCATACGTTTTTGCCAGATCAATGACTTTCTGCAGGCTTCGATCGCCCTTTTCTAGGAGTCTCGGTCTGATGTGATCGGACTTGAATCCAGTCACATATGCATCACATATCAGTTCCTCTCAGTGGGCAGCAGAGACTTCTCTGCATCACCCCAGCTCCCACAGGACCCATGTGTACTCATCCACCGACTCACCAGACACTTGCCTATGACTGTCCAGAAGGTACCTGGCATAGATGGCATTTGTCAGGGTCCGATACTGTTTCTGCAGAAGCTCCATTGAAGTCGAGTAAGTCATGAAGTCCCTGATCATCTGAAAAACAAAGTGGGCGAAAAGCAGGTCTCGTTTGTCTTCCTCGCTCTGCTCATCGTTGCGTCTCATGAAGGCATTGAGGCACTGCAGCCACCGATCGGATTTGGTGATGGCTGCCCAATCTTTAGGGTCAGAGTCCAGTTTATCCCCATACTGCCTTGTCTATGCACAAAATTAAGGTGATTAAATTGTAATGCGATCAAGCAACCATATTAGACAGAGAGTTGTGATTAATAGGCTTTAATCACCTTAAGACATCAGCACCTCTCACATGATGCTGGCTCGGTTCCAAAGCAGGTACTGAGGGAGGGGTTTGGACATAACAGCCTTTATGGGGATTTCTGGGGTGAGGAATCACAGGTACAGGGCAGGCCAGCTCATCCAGTACATACATACAGACAGTGTTAATAGTTACACAGTGATTCCACCACATTGGGATCGAGGGACCTTCACTCAGTGTCTGTCCCCAGGTGTGTATGATGGGATGGTGTGGAGGGAGCTTCACTCTGTTTCTGATCCCAGGAATTTGTGATGGGATGGTGTGGAGGGAGATTCACGCTGTGTCTGACCCTGGGAGTGTGTGATAGGTCGGAGCGGAGGGAGCTTCACTCTGTGTCTGACCCCGAAAGTGTGCGATGGGATGGTGTGGAGGAAGCTTCACTCTGTGTCTGACACCGGGAGTGTGTGATGGGACGGTGTGGAGGGAGCTTCACTCTGTATCTGATCCCAGGAATTTGTGATGGGATGGTATGGAGGTAGATTCACTCTGTGTCTGACCCCGGGAGTGTGTGATGGGATGGTGTGGAGGGAGCTTCACTCTGTATCTGATGCCGTGAGTGTATGATGGGATGGTGTGGAGGGAGCTTCACTCTGTGTCTGACCCCGGGAGTGTGTGATGTGATGGTGTGGAGAGAGCTTCACCTTGAGTCTGACCCCGGTAGTGTGTGATGGGATGGTGTGGAGGGAGCTTCACTCTGTGTCTGACCCCGAAAGTGTGCGATGGGATGGTGTGGAGGAAGCTTCACTCTGTGTCTGACCCCGGGAGTGTGTGATGGGATGGTGTGGAGGGAGCTTCACTCTGTGTCTGAACCCGAGACTGTGTGATGGGATGGTGTGGAGGGAGCTTCATTCTGTGTCTGACCCCGGGAGTGTGTGATGGGACGGTGTGGAGGGAGCCTCACTCTGTGTCTGACCCCGAAAGTGTGCGATGGGATGGTGTGGAGGGAGCTTCACTCTGTGTCTGACCCCGGGAGTGTGTGATGGGATGGTGTGGAGGGAGCTTCACTCTGTGTCTGACCCCGGGAGTGTGATGGGATGGTGTGGAGGGAGCTTCACTCTGTATCTGATGCCATGAGTGTATGATGGGATGGTGTGGAGGGAGCTTCACTCTGTGTCTGACCCCGGGAGTGTGTGATGTGATGGTGTGGAGAGAGCTTCACCTTGAGTCTGACCCCGGTAGTGTGTGATGGGACGGTGCGGAGGGAGCTTCACTCTGTGTCTGACCCCGGGAGTGTGTGATGGGACGGTGCGGAGGGAGCCTCACTCTGTGTCTAATGCTGCGAGTGTATGATGGGATGGTGTGGAGGGACCTTCACTCTGTGTCTGACCCCGGGAGTGTGTGATGGGATGGTGCGGTGGGAGCTTCACTCTGTGTCTGATCCCGGGAGTGTGTGATGGGACGGTGCAGAGGGAGCTTCACTCTGTGTCTGACCCCGGGCGTGTGTGATGGGATGGTGTGGAGGGAGCTTCACTCTGTGTCTGACCCTGGGAGTGTGTGATGTGATGGTGTGGAGAGAGCTTCACCTTGAGTCTGACCCCGGGAGTGTGTGATGGGACGGTGTGGAGGGAGCTTCACTCTGTGTCTGATGCCGTGAGTGTATGATGGGATGGTGTGGAGGGAGCTTCACTCTGTGTCTGACCCCGGGAGTGTATGATGGGACGGTGCGGAGGAGCTTCATTCAGTGTCTAGAACATAAAATTGATAAAATCCAGAGTAAAGTTTAGTTTTAACAGAGATAAATGCATCTGAAACATTTTTGCTGCGATAGCTGAAGTGGTTAAAATTCTCAGTTTAAAATGATAGGAATAAAGTTTTTGCCAATTGGACTTGGTTTATAAAATTTCAAACAAACTGCAAGCAGAAGCCAAGGGATGAGCGTTGGGATTGCTGGAAAGCTCTGAGACTTGGGAAAGCAAAACACAGTAATTTTTGTTTTGGTGATTTATTATCCAATTAAACAGGATTGGACACAGATTTATTTTGCAGAACTCTTTTGAGGTTTTATTTGGGAAACCTCCAAGAATCTGCATTATTTGCTGGATTTAGTGTTGAGATCCGTGCCCCACGTCTGTGTCAGATCCATACTCTCTGCCGGCTGCCCCCAGAACCTTTGCTCCTTCATCCAGGTTTGTGCCCATGACCAGCCAACTCCCTGCTGAAATCCATGGCCCAGTTTCACATCCTTTCTGCCAACCAAATCATGCAAGGGTAGGTTGACTTCCTAGGCTCAGGTCAAAGGGGCTCCTGATCTCCACTGCACTGCAGGGTCCTCCTGTGTTCCTTGAGCTCTCTATCCTCACAGCACAGCATCTTCATCCAGTGCCTGAGGCTTTCCTGCTGACATTCAAACACTTCTCCCACTGAAGTTCACGCTGGCACTACCCCCTTTCATCAGATCCAAAGTTTTTTAGAAAGTCACAAGATTTCCTGTCTCATTCCTAACTTTTGTTCCCAGGTCAGAGTGAGCCTAGAAATCAAATCCCACGACGAAAATGCTTCAGTCTAACCAGGATGAACAAACACCCATCCTTCCAATGCCTCTGGTCAGCCAGACTCTTGACCACCCCCAACTGCTAACCTCTCCCACCAACAAGGTCAAACACTACTGGCAGGTTCCTTTCCTTTTTTTTTAAACTTTATTTAAAGATTTTATCACAGGAATAAAAAGAAAAATTACATTTAAGTAAAAAAATATAAAATAAAATAATATAATTACAATACAACATTAATAACCTAACTTAATTCAACCTAACCCCCCCTATATATACAAGAACTAAAAAAAATCTATATAAAAAAAATCCCACCCTTCCCCTCCCCAAAATAAAGAGTGAAGAATTAGTAAAATTAATAATATTATGTATTAAAAAAAAACACACACAAAAAAAATGACAAATAAAAATAATTAAAAAAAAAGATTTATCAAATCTAAAATATCACATCTAGGAACATACGTAAATCAAACTTAATTGCATATACTTAACAAATGGAGTCCACTTCAACTTATAAAAAGACATCTTATCTTGAATTGAAAAAGATATCCTTTCCATAATTAAACAAGACTTCATCTCTAAATACCACCTATCCAAAGTTAGTATATTTCTATCTTTCCAAGTAGATGCTATACATTTCTTGGCCACTGCTAAAGCTAAATAGATAAAAGAAATCTGATAATCATTTAATCCTAAATCAATTAATGATTGCATATTCCCTAATAAAAATATATCAGGATCTAATACAACACAAATATTATATAGTCTATTAAATATAGATTGAATACCTTTCCAAAACTGTTGCAATTGGTCACAAGACCAAACAGTATGTAAAAAAGTGCTAGCTATCTGATCACAACGAAAACAACAATCTGACTTATTAAGACCAAATTTTTTAAATATTTCTGGTGTTAGATGTAATTGATGTATAAAATTATAATTAATCATCGCTAATCTAGCATTAATCAATTTCCGAATACTATTTTGACAAATTTCCATCCACGCTTCTTCAGCTATTGTAGAACCTAAATCTTTTTCCCATTTCAACTTATCTTTATCCCAATCTTTCTTACTTTCAATTTCTTGTAAAATACAATACAAATCAGATATATACCCCTTTTCTGGCATTGAAAGTACATATTTCTCTAAACTAGTTTCGGGCAATAAAGTCATTTGACGACCACATACTTGTTTTACAAATGATCTTAACTGATAATACACAAATACAGAATTTCCACTAATACCAAATTTCTTTTATAATTCCTCAAAAGAACAAAAATGTCCTTCAAAAAAACATCAGATAAATTTTTTATTCCTTTCCTTTCCCATTGTTTCAAAGTGATATTGGAGACCGTAAAAGGAACAAGTTGATTATTATATAATGGCAATCGCCCAGACCATTTATTTTTAAGCCCCATTTTATCAAGTTTACTCGTCCATAGATTCAATAAATGTTTCAATATTGGTACATCATAAGTTGGTAACAAATTTTTATTCCATCGAAACAAAAATTCATGTGGAGATTTTTCTAAAATAACTGCCAGTTCTATCTTTGCCCAACTGGGCGGATCCTCGCAGGTTCCTTTCCAAGGCACATCCCTTTCTTATCTACAAGTCACTCCTTCATTATCTCGGGTCTAATCCTGGAACCCGTTCCTGAGAACTCTCTCAGGTCAGCAGATCATGCCCCTCCTTCTGAGCATTACACTGGGGAAAGGTTTTCTTCCTGAAAAAAAATTGGGGATTATGATAGACAACTTCGAGGTGAACACAAGGATAGTTTCAGATTTGCTGTATCGTGTTGGAAGTTGTAGAAACATTAAATTCTTTTATTGAATTTAGCTTGTGTTTGCATCATGAAGCGGACACATTGCATTAGTTTAACTTACTTAAAAATGTTTTGCCGCTGATTTTCATTTGTACTCAGCATCTGATGCCTCTCATGTCAGAGTCCAACAATAGTCAGCCAGCATTGATTGATTCCAGTCCCCCTGATGCCGCTTTTCTATGGTTGCAATGTCCTGGTGAAACCTTTCACCATGTTCATCACTGATGGCACCAAAGTCAGCGGAGAAGGAGTCCAAGTGCGAACGCAGAAAATGAATTTTCAATGACGTTGCAGTTCATGGTTTTGTACGCTTGAAGTCGAATTAAAATATGACAGGAAATCACAAAAATAGGTGAAATCTAAAAAAAATATACATGATAGTAAAATTTTAAGAAAAATTTCATGATCATCATCTCAAAATCTATAAAATACACCCAAGGGGTTTAGGAAGCAAGATCTTCGTTGTCCAGTGTTATGGATGAGCAATAAATGCTTGCCTTGCAACCCCAAAAGCAAGAATTTAAACACATTCCTTCTAACCAGTTTTATAAGATGTTTCAGTCCAGCTGGTGACACAACCTTTTCTCGCATCCTCCCTGCTGCCTGATTCAAATAAACCTCACTTCATCCAACTGAAAAGCTCCGCACTCTAAAAGGCAAATTCCAACTCTGCAAACTGTCATTCAGGATAATGGGAATTAAATCTGATCGTAGGGCTGGCATGAGATAAAATGACGATGCTCGTGTGGCTATGATTCCTGCAACTGAAGTTTTTAGAACATAGAACATAGAGTGACAGCACAGTACAGGCCCTCTGGCCCTCGATGTTGTGATAACACACATATTTCTTTTTAAAACACTACTAAACCCTCCTTATCCCGTAACCCTCTATTTTTCTTTCATCCATGTGTCTGTCCAAGAGTACCTTAAATGCCCCCAATGTTCCAGCCTTCACCACCATCCCTGACAAGGCATTCCAGGCCCCCACAACTCTCTGTGTAAAAAAACTTATCCCGACTTCTCCCCTAAATTTCCCTCCCTTCACCTTTACACACGTCCTCTAGTGTTTGCTGATCCTCCCCTGGGAAGCAGGCACTGGCCGTCCACTCTATCTATGCCTCTCATAATCCTGTAGACCTCCATCAAGTCTCCTCTCATCCTTCTACACTCCAAATAGAAATGTACCAGCTCTACTAACCTTGCCAATCCAAGCAACATCCTGGCAAATCTCCTGTGCACCACAGCCTCCACATCCTTCCTATAATGAGGTGACCAGAACTGAACACAATACTCTAAGTGGGGTCTCACCAGAGATTTGTAGAGCTGCAACATGACCTCTCGACTCTTCAAGTCAAGTTTATTGTTATCTGATTGTACATATAACCCAACGAAACAGCATTCTTTGGTCCTCGGTGCATAACCCACATACAGACAGACAATGCATACACAGGACAAGTATTTGATCTTTACAAATAAATAAATAAATATATAGACATTGTTTTGTACAAATGAGAGTGGGAGCAGTTCCTTTGGTCGTTCACCATTCTCCCTGCCCGTGGGAAGAACCTGTTTCTCAGCCTGGGGGTGCTGGCTCTGATCCTCCTGTATCCCTCTCCTGATGGGAGTAGCTGAAAGATGCTGTGTGCAGGGTGGAAGGGGTTCTCAATGATTCTGTGCACGCTTTTAAAACAATGATCCTGCTAGATCACATCGATGGAGGGGGGAAGGAGGTGGGTGGTGGCGGGGGGGGGGGTAGAGACTCCAGTGATCCTCTCTGCCACTCTATTGTCCTGTGGATTGACCTCTGATTCATTTCTCTGCATCAGTTGTACCACACTGTGATACAGCCGGCCAGAACGCTCTCGATAGAGCTCCTGTAGAAGGTTGACATGATGGTGGCCGGTAGCCTTGCCCGCTTCAGTCTTCTCACGAAGTGCAGTTGCCGTTGCGCCTTCCTGACAAGTGAGGAGATGTTGAGCATCCATGATAGGTCACTAGTTAAGTGAACTCCACGGAACTTGGTGTCTCCACTCTCTCCACTAGAGTCGAGGTGTAGTGGAGGGAGGTCATTCCTTATTCTCCCGCAATCCACAATCATCTCCTTTGACTTGTCCACATTGAGACTCAGGTGGTTTATTCTCACATCACTTCATGAGATTTTCCACCTCTTCCTGTTGGTGATGAGACCGACGACTGTTGCGTCATCGGCAAACTTGATGGCACTGCAGGAGCTGGATCTGGCCATGCAGTCGTGTTGTCAGGGGCGCCAGACCTCAGTGTGACAGTACGTGACATTCTGCTACTGATACAGACAGACTGTGGTCTTTCCATTAGGAAGTCCAGGATCCAGTCTCAGAGAGGGGTTGAATCCCAGTGAGGACAGCATCTCCACCAGCCTCTGGGGAATGATTGAATTACACACCAAGCTGAAGTCCATGAACAGCAGCCTGACATATGAGGCGTCGTTCTCCAGGTGGGCCAGGATAGGATGGAGTGAAGCGACAAGGCTGTAGCATCGTCTGTGGAATGGTTTCTTCTGCAGGTGAATTGAAATGGATCCAGCATCTCTGGGAGGTGTGGTTTGATGTGTTCCATCACTAGATACTAGGAGCCTTTCATAATGGTAGTGCCACAGGGTGATAGTCGTTGAGACCTGTTATTGTCAATCACTTGGGTACCGGGATGATGATGGCTGTCTTGATCCCTGTGGGAATGATGGACTGCTGCAGTGAGGTGTTGAAGATGTCTGTGAAGACCTCTATCTGCGCAGTCCTTCAGTACCTGGCCAGACATGTTGTCTAATCCGGCCTCCTTGTGTGGGTTCACCCTGGATAGGGTTCTCCTCACCTCAGCTGTGTCTATGTGGGGGGCCCCATTCATCAGGGGGATATGGAGCTTTCTTTGACATCATCTTGTTCTCATCAAACCGTGCACAGAAGGTGTTCAGTCTGTCCAGGAGGGAGGCGTTGTTGTCCTTAATTCACAAGGTTGACATGATCTGTTATAGTCTTGATCCCTTGCCACATGCACCTCATGTCGTTAGTATCACACAGTTGCCTGTTGATCTTCTGTGTGTACCCTTTCTATGCCTTTCTAATTGTGTCGGAGAGTCCAGCCTTGGCTGATCCTATACCCTATCCTGAAGGCAGCATCACGAGCTCTGTGAAGGGCCTGTACCTCTGCATCCAACCATGGTTTCTTTTTAGTCCTGGTTGTGAAGCATTTGATCCCAGTGACATCCTCAATGCACTTGCTGATGTGGCCAGTTACTGAGCTCGTGTGCTTCTCTCTGTTTACATGACCATTGTAGATGGCTGCTTCCCTGAAACAGCTCCAGTCTGTGGTCTCAAAGCAGTCTCACACCGCTGCTATGGCTACCGCCCCCCCCCCCCCCACCCCCCGACCCAGCCATATCTTGAACTCCCTGCGAATGAACCTATTTTGTTTTGCTGGGGTTAGCAGGACAGATATGTGATCCTTGTAACCAAGGTGGAATGAAGTGCAGCCTTGTACGCACCAGGGACTCTCTCCTCTCTGGTGTCGAAGTTGCATACTGCTAAAACCATGGTAAGGTTGCCATGATTGAAATCACCATCAATAATCATGGGACGTCGGGCTTCACAGATGGAACCATAAACTCCATTATGGCTTCACCCTTATTAGCTGAAGATGGAATGTAGACAGCAGTAATTAGCGTGGCTGAGTATTCCCTGGGTGGGGAGAAAGGTCTGCATTTCACCAGGAGGTATCTATCTCTGCTGAGAAGAAGGTCTTCACAACAGATACATGGGTGCATCAGTTCTTGTGATGTAAATGCGCAGACCCCCTCCTCGAGTCTTGTCAGAAGCAGCAGTGTCTCCGTCTATCTGAAGGAGAGACCTTCCAGCTGGAGGGCTGAGACTGGAATGGTGTCCTGGAGCCACGTTTCTGTAGTGACCAGAGCACAGCAGGCCCTGCAGTTCTCTCTGCTTCAGATGCAGCCTCAGCTAATCCATTGTCTTCTCCAGCCATCTTCCATTTGAGAGAAGGATCATCGGGAGCGCAGATCGGGAGAGGTTAGCCCTCACTCTAACCCCAATACCAGCCCATTTTCCACATTTCCACCTTCTCCAGCAGTGCTTCCAATGGCCTCCCACACATCCCCGCGTTCCCTCCGTAGTTTGCAACGGTCTGTGTTCCTTGCTTCAGTAGGTGTAAATTGCACAGAACCTTACCGATCCAATCTGGATTGTGTTTTGTACTTTAATGAGTGGCGATCACAGGCACAATGAAGTGGGTTGGGGATGTCCCCCTTATGAGGGGCCGAAGTGGCCGTTGCATCATTGTGCACTGCCATCTTGGAGGTGAACTTAATCCCCCTATTAATGAAGCCCAGCACCCCTTAGGCCTTCTTAACTATCCTCTCAATCTGTGCAGCAAGGAGAAACCTTTTCACTCAGAGAGTTGTGAACTTGTGGAACTCCCTGCCACAGAAAGTTGATGAGGTCAGTTCCTTGGATATATTCCGAGGGGGTTGGATGTGGCCCTTGTAGTGAAAAGGATCCAGGGGTGTGGAGAGGAAGTAAGAATAGGGAACTGAGGTCACATGATCAGCCATGATGGTGTTGAATAGGGGTGTAGGCACGAAGGGCTGAATGGCCCCAAGCACTGATGTTCCCTGTTTCTATGATAACGAGTATTTAAAGAGTGAGTAGGTGGAAAGTGCAGATGATCAGGAGACCCAAGGGTCCTTATGCGCAAATTGCTGGAACAACCACATATAACCATGTAACAACTACAGTGCAGAAGCAGGCCACCTCGGCCCCTCTTGTCCACACTGATTTAAGTGAACTCCACGAGTCCCATCTACCTGCTCCCTCTCCATAACCCTCCAACCCCCTCACATCCATGCACTTATCCAACCATCCCTTAAATGACATCATTGACCCTGCTGGAAACACCTCTTCCACAAGGTCATTCCACTCAGCCACCATTCTCTGAGTGAAGTTTCCCCTCATGTTACTTCTAAAGTTTTGCCCCTAACCCTTATCTTATGACCCCTCATTCCAATCACATCTACCCTCAAGGGGAAGAGCCTATACACATCTACTCTGTTTATCCCCTTCATAATTTTAAATACCTCTTTCAAATCTCCCCTCAACCTTCTACGCTCCAATGAATAAAGACCCAGTCTACTCAATCTTTCTTTGTAATTTAAATACTGCAATCCAGGTAACATTTTAGTAAATCTCTGCACCCTCTCTACCTTATTGATATCCTTCCTATAATTTGTGGACCAAAACTGCACACAGTATTCCAAACTTGGCCTCACCAGCGCCTTGAACAGTCTCAACATCACCTCCCTGCTCCTACATTCTATGCTTTGATTTATAAAGGCCAGCCGACCAAAAGCCTTCTTCATCACCCTAGTAGGTCATGAGGAATTGTGCAGAAGTGGAAACAATTATTAGTCCTGGTGAGACCACGACGAGAATTGTGTGCAGGTGTGGTTTCCCTGCCTAAGGAAGGAAACACTTGACATGGATGAAGCCTGGCAACTTCCTGGAATGCAAGGTTAGTCCATTCAGGAGCGGTTGAGCGGACTGCCCTGGAACTTCTGGAGTCTAGCAGAATGAGCAGTGATCGAGTTGAAGTGTATAAAAATTGCAAGGAGCTTGTCAGGAGAGCTGCAGAGTTCTTTCCCCTGACTTGGAATAAGGCCGGGATGTGAAGGGAGTGATTAAACCTTTGGAATTCTCTGCACAAGGACAGTGAAGGCTCGGTCACTGAGGTTGGTCACAACTGAGGTGAGTGGTGGCACAGGACTGAGGGACCCACTTGGATTGTGTTTCTCTGCACAGCTTCTGACCACATGCTGGTATCACATCAGCCGTTGTACTTTCAGCACACAGTCGGACCTGATGGTTTCACTCGCTTTTGGGCTGAACTGATGTTTGCTTTACAAAGATACTGATTCCTGGCACAAGTGTCTGGGCCCAGCTGTTTGTTCAAGCAGACAACTACAGGGCTGTGTACAGCAGGTATGCACTGCCCTCTCCTGGACTGCTGTTGCATAGACTCAGTCCCACCTCTGCTCATTGGCAATGGAGCAACTTCTTTGCTGTGTGATGATGGGACCTCTACCCCAGGACAGGGTTTTATCAGCCAGTCACATCCATCAGGGAGAAAATATTGGGCGTAATCATCATCGATGGAAGGTAGACCATTAATATTTCAGGTCATTTCCATGTCATGCATTCACAGTTTGCCTTGTACCTATGGGGTTTCAGTCACACCTGTCTGCATGGGACATGCAGAATATACTGTAAAGGCCCCAAACAGTCCTTATAAAATTCAAAGTTTAGGAGAACAAACAAGTGAATTTTGAAAGTTTATTAATAAAACATTTTATCATCTCCTATACAAAAGAAAATACAAAAACTCTTTTTTCATTTCCATGACTTTCACATGGTTGCAGGTGGTCACTGTACATCTGTGGTGCTTACATATGCACTCAAACACACACACACACACACACACACACACACACACACACACACACACACGCACACACACACATACACACACACACGCACGCACACACACGCACACATACACACACACACGCACACATATACACACACACGCACATACACACACGCACGCACACACACACACGCACACATACACACACACGCACACATACATACACGTGCACACACACACATACACGCACACACATACATCCACGCATGCACACACACGTACATACATACATACACGCACACACACACACACACACACACAAACTCCAAGAAATCCAGATTCTCGCATGATCTGGGTCTCTGGTATCCGGAATTTTGGACTTTTACTGCATTTTGTTGGTGCAGAGGGACCATCTGTGGTAACTCTGTTTCACTTTCCATGATGCATGTCCTGATATCTTTTCCAGGCCTCGGATCTGTGAGCTGTTACAAGGACTCAGCAGATCAGGCACCATCCGTGGGTAAAAATTATCAGTCACTGTTTCCATCAAAACTAATGTGGGAAGGGGAGATTTGATATAATTCAGATCATGAGAGGGCCTGTCCAAAGAGTGGGTGAAGCTGGGGGTTCTGGGGGCGGGGGGGGGGGGGGGGGGGTTGGTGACAGGGAATTGGGCAGGTGAGAGAGGTGAAAAGATGGGTAGAGGAGGAGACCTTGGGGATGGGGGGGGGAACAAGTTAGAGAGAAAAATAAGAACAGGAGTTGTTAAAGTGATGGAAATGGAACCCGATGGGAGAGATTTGGGGGGGGTGAGAGGAGGGTGGGGGTTCCTCGGAAACAGAAAACTCAGTGTCCATGTTGTGGGGTTTGTACAGTGCCCAGGGGGAAGATGATGTGTTGTTGCTCAAGTTTGTGTTTGGCCCCACCCTGGTGATTATGTAGTGGAAGGCAGACATGTCTGTGTGGGGACGGTGAGGGGGTCTGCAATGATTGGCAACTGGGAGCTCCAGCTCCACTGCACAGGTGTTGGGTGAAGTAGTTCCCGAGCTGGTTTTGGCCTCAACAGTGTAGAGGAGGCCAGGTTGGATGGTGTTCCTCACTTGGAAGGTGTGTCTGTTGCCCTGGATGGAGGTGACGGAGGAGATGTGGGGAGGGGAGTGCCTCTGGCAGGTGGGGAAGGGGCCTTGAGGGGTGGGGATGGGGATAGAGGTGCCTTGGATGATGGGTGTGAGGGGATGGAGATGCCTTGCAGAGAGGGGAGGGGGCCTTGGGAGTGGGGGAATAGAGGTGCTTTGGGGGATGAGGGTGGGGAGAGATGGCTTGGGTGGGGTGGGAGGGGACTGGTGCCTCAGGGGGTGTGGTGGAGAGATAGAGGTGCTTCAGGGAAGGGGAAATGGGGCAGATGGGGAGGGAAATGCCTCAGCGGGTAGGGGGAAGTACTGATCAGGGAGAGTCGGGGATACTGGGTGCTGTGAGAAGTAGATTGTGGTGGGGAGAAGTTGTGGTTGGAGGATAACGTGTTTCACAGTGTGGGGGGGCAGAGGACCACATCCTTGTTCTACCTTGGGGGGAGGAGGGGTGAGAACAGTAGCATGAGAAATGGAGGTGTAGGCTTTATTAGTGACAGGAGGGGGAATCCCATCTATTAAAGAAAATGGACATTTCACATTCCTGCAGAGAAAAGTCTCACCCACCACCTTCAGGTTCAAGAACAGTTTCTTTCCAACAGCTCTTGAACCTGTCCATGTTACACTGATCAGGGGCTTCTCCCACACTCCAAGAGGACTGCCTGAATGATTGAAACACTATTTTTACCACTTGTCTATTTATACTGTATACATTTTAGTGAAGTGTCTGTTCGACTGCAGCAATGTTGTTGCCTATGTGCCTTCTACACTGTGTAAGACAAAAACCTCATGGTCACCTTCAGTTTTCTGGGAACAGGAGACCCTGGAGACTGCAAATGCCGGGATCGGAAGGTAAACACTCTGCTGAAGGAACCCGAGTTCCTGTTTTTACTGTTTCAGGACAGAACGCTTCATCAAGGCTGAGCGTGTGGAGGAGAAGTGACCTGTAGCATGTGCACAGGATGGAAGGGTTTGGATAGGAGCAGTGGCGATGGGTGAACCAGGGAGTGGTAGATGATGGACAGTTGAGTGGCAGGTGGCAGAGAAAGGGAGAGAGAAACCATGGGGTCTGGTGGAGGGGGTTGTGGGTGATTAGAGACATGGCTGCCAGCACTGAAACCACGCTGTTCCATTACAAAGAGCACTGGTGCACCTGATGGCTGTCACGACAGCCTGCTACTGTTCATGCTGTGGGCTCATGACTGCACCACGAGATTCAGCTCTAACAGAAGCATCAAGTTTGTGGATGACACAACAGTGGTTGACCTCATCGGCAACAACGATGAGTTGGCTTCCAGAGAGAAGGTTGAAAGGGTTTAACAATGGTGGAAGAGCAACACCTGGGTCTCAACGTGGACAAGATTGTGGAGATGATTGTGGACTTCAGGAGGATTAGTGTTGAACATTCTCCATTACACATCAAGGGCTCTGTCATGGAGAGTACATAATGGACGACCAACCCTGGACCCACATCCCCTCCTCATTAGTCAGGAAGGTGCAGCAGCACCTTCCACTTGCTGAGAAGATTGAGGAGGTCACGCCTACTGGCCTCATCTTGACAGCATTTTACAGAAGCACGATTGAGAGTGTCCTGTCTGGCTGCATTGTTGTGTGGGCCAATAGTTCCAAAGCATCGGACTGGAGGCCAATATAGAAGGTCATCAAAATGGCTGAGAATGGTGTCTATAGATACCATTCACTAGGAATGTTGAATCAAGAAGGCTCAACGAATTATTGAAGATGCTTTCCATCCAGCACACAGGATCTTTGACCCACTAGCATCAGGAAGGAGGTACAGGAGCATCAAAATCAGGACGGCCAGGCTGCGGAACAGCTTCTTTCCTCAGGCTGTGATATTGATGAACTGTGACCTGTAACCTTGCATCTCTTATTAATGAAATTGAGTAAATGATTCCAGAATATTTATACATTTTTATTTTTCCCTATGCATGTGATTATTAAGCTCTGGGAGAAATGTATTGTGTCGATGAGTGAGCACCATGGTGTGGAGAAGCGATATCTTGTCGGGTTGTATATGTACAGTCAAATGACAATAAGTAAATTGGAACTTGAACCTGACAAAAGGTAACAGTGATGGTGCAATGGTGGCTCTTGGAGAAGAGCTGTTGGTGGACGACAGATGAATATGTCTGGTATCATGGCAGCTGCAGACCTTCACTCCTCAGCCTGCGGGTCTGGGACACAATTCCTCCCTACTGCATTCATGTGGAAAGATGAGGATGTCAGAATAGCTTAGGTTGTGTCTCATGAACTTCACTGATCCTTTATTCTCTGGAGAGTTGGATGCTGAAGGGTAGCCTGATAAAGGTCAATAAAATCACAGGTAAAGTGAATATTTGCAGTCTGTTTACTAGGATAGATGGTTCTAGAATGAGGGGACATAGATCTACAGTGAGGGGAAAGACCACTAACTGTCATTGTGAAAATGTATTTATCTGTCTTTTCTGTATCGGGTAGTGGGGATTGTGGAGGGTCATGTGACATCTCCAGCTGGAGTCGAGTTGGAAGTCAGCTTACCTGCCAATCAAGGGTTAGATCTGCCCACAGGTGAGGCTGACACATGATTGGTCCTTGCAGGTCACATGGACAGGCCCTCTCATGAGAAAAATCAAGCATGTGTTGTGTCTGCCCCCCTGTTTTTCTTTGCTGCTGCCTTCAAACTATCCCTGAGGTCCAGGCGGCAGGCAGCACCGGAGGGTCAACTCTAATATGCTTGCCCTGGATCCTGAGCTGTGGTTGATGCTCGAAACCAGGTTTGTATTTATATACCTGTTCCCTGTCATTAATTTACTGCTTATTGCTGTGATGTGCCTGCTAGAGATAGAGTTGGTGGGTACGGAATTTTTAACCCTTGCATTCCCAATCAGAGTGACAGAGTTTAGTACTGATTTACTTGCACCTGTATTATGTAAGCCATGGGCAGCTCTGGAGGGCCCGACTCCAATGACTCTGTCCCAGATCCTGAGTGGTGGTGACACCGGATATCAGGCTTATGTGCACGTAATTGTTTATTTACATGTTTCTGGGTCTACCGTGCCTGTGGGTGGAGGGTGTTGAAGAAGTTGGACCCTTGTTTCTGGGTCTACCGTGCCTGTGGGTGTTGAAGACGTTGGACCCTTGTTTCTGGGTCTACCGTGCCTGTGGGTGTTGAAGAAGTTGAACCCTTGTTTCTGGGTCTACCGTGCCTGTGGGTGTTGAAGAAGTTGGACCCTTGTTTCTGGGTCTACCGTGCCTGTGGGTGGAGGGTGTTGAAGAAGTTGAACCCTTGTTTCTGGGTATACTGTGCCTGTGGGTGGAGGGTGTTGAAGAAGTTGAACCTTTGTTTCTGGGTATACCGTGCCTGTGGGTGGAGGGTGTTGAAGAAGTTGAACCCTTGTTTCTGGGTATACCGTGCCTGTGGGTGGAGGGTGTTGAAGAAGTTGGACCCTTGTTTCTGGGTCTACCGTGCCTGTGGGTGTTGAAGAAGTTGGACCCTTGTTTCTGGGTCTACCGTGCCTGTGGGTGGAGGGTGTTGAAGAAGTTGAACCCTTGTTTCTGGGTATACTGTGCCTGTGGGTGGAGGGTGTTGAAGAAGTTGAACCCTTGTTTCTGGGTATACTGTGCCTGTGGGTGGAGGGTGTTGAAGAAGTTGAACCCTTGTTTCTGGGTATACCGTGCCTGTGGGTGGAGGGTGTTGAAGAAGTTGAACCCTTGTTTCTGGGTATACCGTGCCTGTGGGTGGAGGGTGTTGAAGAAGTTGAACCCTTGTTTCTGGGTCTACCGTGCCTGTGGGTGGAGGGTGTTGAAGAAGTTGAACCCTTGTTTCTGGGTCTACCGTGCCTGTGGATGGAGGGTGTTGAAGAAGTTGAACCCTTGTTTCTGGGTATACTGTGCCTGTGGGTGGAGGGTGTTGAAGAGGTTGAACCTTTGTTTCTGGGTATACCGTGCCTGTGGGTGGAGGGTGTTGAAGAAGTTGAACCCTTGTTTCTGGGTATACCGTGCCTGTGGGTGGAGGGTGTTGAAGAAGTTGAACCCTTGTTTCTGGGTATACCGTGCCTGTGGGTGGAGGGTGTTGAAGAAGTTGAACCCTTGTTTCTGGGTATACCGTGCCTGTGGGTGGAGGGTGTTGAAGAAGTTGAACCCTTGTTTCTGGGTCTACCGTGCCAGTGGGTGGAGGGTGTTGAAGAAGTTGAACCCTTGTTTCTGGGTATACTGTGCCTGTGGGTGGAGGGTGTTGAAGAAGTTGAACCCTTGTTTCTGGGTATACCGTGCTTGTGGGTGGAGGGTGTTGAAGAAGTTGAACCCTTGTTTCTGGGTCTACCGTGCCTGTGGGTGTTGAAGAAGTTGGACCCTTGTTTCTGGGTCTACCGTGCCTGTGGGTGTTGAAGAAGTTGGACCCTTGCTTCTGGGTCTACCGTGCCTGTGGGTGGAGGGTGTTGAAGTAGTTGAACCCTAGTTTCTGGGTCTACCGTGCCTGTGGGTGGAGGGTGTTGAAGAAGTTGAACCCTTGTTTCTGGGTCTACCGTGCCTGTGGGTGGAGGGTATTGAAGAAGTTGGACCCTTGTTTCTGGGTCTACCGTGCCTGTGGGTGGAGGGTGTTGAAGAAGTTGGACCCTTGTTTCTGGGTCTACCGTGCTTGTGGGTGGAGGGTGTTGAAGAAGTTGAACCCTTGTTTCTGGGTCTACCGTGCCTGTGGGTGTTGAAGAAGTTGGACCCTTGTTTCTGGGTCTACCGTGCCTGTGGGTGTTGAAGAAGTTGGACCCTTGTTTCTGGGTCTACCGTGCCTGTGGGTGGAGGGTGTTGAAGAAGTTGAACCCTTGTTTCTGGGTCTACCGTGCCTGTGGGTGGAGGGTGTTGAAGAAGTTGAACCCTTGTTTCTGGGTATACTGTGCCTGTGGGTGGAGGGTGTTGAAGAAGTTGAACCTTTGTTTCTGGGTATATCGTGCCTGTGGGTGGAGGGTGTTGAAGAAGTTGAACCTTTGTTTCTGGGTATACTGTGCCTGTGGGTGGAGGGTGTTGAAGAAGTTGAACCCTTGTTTCTGGGTATACCGTGCCTGTGGGTGGAGGGTGTTGAAGAAGTTGAACCTTTGTTTCTGGGTATACTGTGCCTGTGGGTGGAGGGTGTTGAAGAAGTTGAACCCTTGTTTCTGGGTATACCGTGCCTGTGGGTGGAGGGTGTTGAAGAAGTTGAACCCTTGTTTCTGGGTATACCGTGCCTGTGGGTGGAGGGTGTTGAAGAAGTTGAACCCTTGTTTCTGGGTATACCGTGCCTGTGGGTGGAGGGTGTTGAAGAAGTTGAACCCTTGTTTCTGGGTATACCGTGCCTGTGGGTGGAGGGTGTTGAAGAAGTTGAACCCTTGTTTCTGGGTCTACCGTGCCTGTGGGTGGAGGGTGTTGAAGAAGTTGAACCCTTGTTTCTGGGTCTACCGTGCCTGTGGGTGGAGGGTGTTGAAGAAGTTGAACCCTTGTTTCTGGGTCTACTGTGCCTGTGGGTGGAGGGTGTTGAAGAAGTTGAACCCTTGTTTCTGGGTATACCGTGCCTGTGGGTGGAGGGTGTTGAAGAAGTTGAACCCTTATTTCTGGGTCTACCGTGCCTGTGGGTGTTGAAGAAGTTGGACCCTTGTTTCTGGGTCTACCATGCCTGTGGGTGGAGGGTGTTGAAGAAGTTGAACCCTGGTTTCTGGGTCTACCGTGCCTGTGGGTGGAGGGTGTTGAAGAAGTTGAACCCTTGTTTCTGGGTCTACCGTGCCTGTGGGTGGAGGGTGTTGAAGAAGTTGAACCCTTGTTTCTGGGTCTACCGTGCCTGTGGGTGGAGGGTGTTGAAGTTGAACCCTTGTTTCTGGGTATACCGTGTCTGTGGGTGGAGGGTGTTGAAGAAGTTGAACCCTTGTTTCTGGGTATACCGTGCCTGTGGGTGGAGGGTGTTGAAGAAGTTGAACCCTTGTTTCTGGGTCTACCGTGCCTGTGGGTGGAGGGTGTTGAAGAAGTTGAACCCTTGTTTCTGGGTCTACCGTGCCTGTGGGTGGAGGGTGTTGAAGAAGTTGAACCCTTGTTTCTGGGTCTACCGTGCCTGTGGGTGGAGGGTGTTGAAGTTGAACCCTTGTTTCTGGGTATACCGTGCCTGTGGGTGGAGGGTGTTGAAGAAGTTGAACCCTTGTTTCTGGGTATACTGTGCCTGTGGGTGGAGGGTGTTGAAGAAGTTGAACCTTTGTTTCTGGGTATACTGTGCCTGTGGGTGGAGGGTGTTGAAGAAGTTGAACCTTTGTTTCTGGGTATACCGTGCCTGTGGGTGGAGGGTGTTGAAGAAGTTGAACCCTTGTTTCTGGGTCTACCGTGCCTGTGGGTGGAGGGTGTTGAAGAAGTTGAACCCTTGTTTCTGGGTATACCGTGCCTGTGGGTGGAGGGTGTTGAAGAAGTTGGACCCTTGTTTCTGGGTCTACCGTGCCTGTGGGTGTTGAAGAAGTTGAACCCTTGTTTCTGGGTCTACCGTGCCTGTGGGTGTTGAAGAAGTTGGACCCTTGTTTCTGGGTCTACCGTGCCTGTGGGTGTTGAAGAAGTTGGACCCTTGTTTCTGGGTCTACCATGCCTGTGGGTGGAGGGTGTTGAAGAAGTTGAACCCTTGTTTCTGGGACTACCGTGCCTGTGGGTGGAGGGTGTTGAAGAAGTTGAACCCTTGTTTCTGGGTCTACCGTGCCTGTGGGTGGAGGGTGTTGAAGAAGTTGAACCCTTGTTTCTGGGTATACTATGCCTGTGGGTGGAGGGTGTTGAAGAAGTTGAACCTTTGTTTCTGGGTATACCGTGCCTGTGGGTGGAGGGTGTTGAAGAAGTTGAACCCTTGTTTCTGGATCTACCGTGCCTGTGGGTGGAGGGTGTTGAAGAAGTTGAACCCTTGTTTCTGGGTATACCGTGCCTGTGGGTGGAGGGTGTTGAAGAAGTTGAACCCTTGTTTCTGGGTATACCGTGCCTGTGGGTGGAGGGTGTTGAAGAAGTTGGACCCTTGTTTCTGGGTCTTCCGTGCCTGTGGGTGTTGAAGAAGTTGAACCCTTGTTTCTGGGTCTACCGTGCCTGTGGGTGTTGAAGAAGTTGGACCTTTGTTTCTGGGTCTACCATGCCTGTGGGTGGAGGGTGTTGAAGAAGTTGAACCCTTGTTTCTGGGACTACCGTGCCTGTGGGTGGAGGGTGTTGAAGAAGTTGAACCCTTGTTTCTGGGTATACTATGCCTGTGGGTGGAGGGTGTTGAAGAAGTTGAACCCTTGTTTCTGGGTATACCGTACCTGTGGGTGGAGGGTATTGAAGAAGTTGAACCCTTGTTTCTGGGTATACTGTGCCTGTGGGTGGAAGGTGTTGAAGAAGTTGGACCCTTGTTTCTGGGTCTACCGTGCCTGTGGGTGTTGAAGAAGTTGAACCCTTGTTTCTGGGTATACTGTGCCTGTGGGTGGAAGGTGTTGAAGAAGTTGGACCCTTGTTTCTGGGTATACTGTGCCTGTGGGTGGAAGGTGTTGAAGAAGTTGGACCCTTGTTTCTGGGTATACCGTACCTGTGGGTGGAGGGTGTTGAATAAGTTGAACCCTTGTTTCTGGGTATACCGTGACTGTGGGTGGAAGGTGTTGATGAAGTTGAACCCTTTTTCTGGGTATACAGTGCCTGTGGGTGGAGGATGTTGAAGTTGAACCCTTGTTTCTGGGTACACCGTACCTGTGGGTGGAGGGTGTTGAAATTGAAGCCTTGTTTCTGAGTATACCGTGGGTGCTGAAGAAGGTTAAGCCCTTGTTTCTCAGTATACTGTGGGTGGTGGGTGTTGAAGAAGTTTTTGGGTATACCGTGCCTGTGGGTGGTTGGTGCTGAAGAAGTTTAAGCCCTTGTTTCTTAGTATACTGTGTCTGTGTGCTGTGAACATGGTCCTGTCAGTGTGTGGCCTTTTTGTAATTGCCCCTGTGTGTACATGTGTCTAGCCTTGATTCTCTGTGAACCCATTGAACACAAAGTCTAACTATTATTGGTGTATCTTACACACCTGTGTGGTTGTAGGAAGTAAAAATTTTGTGTATCTGTACGATATTGTGCTGACCAATGTAAACCTACTCCATACTCCTCGTGTTCCTCTGTCTCTCCTAAACTTTCCTTCCCTCACCTTAAACAGGTATTGGCTGTTGCCGCCTGGGAAAAAGGTGCTGGCTGTCCACCCAAGCCCATCATAATCTTTTACAAAGTCATCTCCCATCCTTCATCATTCCAAAGAGAAAATCTCCATAAGCCATGTTCTCCAATCCAGGCAACATCCTGATAAACCTCCTCTATGCCAAAGTATTGACATCCCTCCTGTAATGAGGCCACCAGAACTGAAGACAATTCTCTAAGTGTGGTCAAACCACACTTTTATAGAGCTGCAACATTACCTCATGCTCTTGAACACAATCCCCTGATGAATAAAGAACTGCATACCATTGCCTTCTTAACAACCCCATCAACCCTGGACCCCAAGGTCCCTCTGTTCCTCCACACTGTTAAAATTCTTGCCATTAATCACATACTCCACCTTAAGGTTTAACCTTCCAAACTGCATCACTGCTCACTTATCCAGTACTTGGATATAAAACATTTTATTTTCACTCCTAGACAAGTTTGTATTTAGCACAAGCAAGAATAATTTCAACATTCATTAGATGTTTCAGGTTCAAATATATTGCACTGTGTGCATTGTTTCTGGGTATTTGGACAAATATACTTGGATTCAGAAACATTTGGATTGGGGGTCAATCCTCGGGACCATAAAAGTGGCAGAGAGGATCATTGGAATCTTTCTCCCCCCCCCCCCACCATCAACATGATCTATCAGAATCGTTATCTGAAGAGGGCGCGCAAAATCATTAAGGACCCCTTCCACCCTATGTACAGCATCTTCCAGCTGCTCCTGTCGGGGAAGCGATCCAGGACAATCTGAGCCAGCTCCACCAGGCTGAGGAACAAGTTCTTCCCACAGGCAGTGAGAACGCTGAACGACCAAAGGAACTGCTCACACTCACCCTCTGAGACTTTCATATGTACAAAGTCATATTTATTTGTGTAGGTGAATTACTTGTCCTGCATCTGTTGTTTGTATGAGCGTTGTATCTGGTTGTGTATCTGCCTGTTTCGTTAGGTTGTACTGGAACAATCAGATGACAATAAACTTGATTTAAAGGATGTGAGAATGAAACTATCCCAGAAATTCAGTGATGGTCAGACTTGGGATGGTAGCAGATGGTTGTTATACAAACTGGAGGTCTGTGACCAGTGAGGTGCAGAGACTGGTCTCGGGTCCACTGCTGTTTTCCATCTCTGTTAATGATTTGGATGACGATGTAGTTAGGATGATGAGTAAATCTGTGAATGACACCAACATTGGAGGCACAGGGTCTCATACCACATTAGGAAAGGGCCAGGAAAGGGCTATCGGTGCCACAAGACTCGCACCCACCAGGTTCAGGAACAGCTGCTCCCCCTCCACCGTCAGACTCCTCAACTACAAACTCAATCAGGGACTCGTTTAAGGACTTGGACACTTCATTGATTACTGAAGATTAGTTTGTTCAGATTTTTCTTGATTTACATTTCTTTCTTTTGTCTACATATCTTTCGACTTGATTACAGTTACTGAAAGTATAAGTTCTGTCTGACCCATGGAAAAAAGAATCTCCAGGGTATATGTAATGTCATGCATGTACTCTGACAATAAATTTGAACTTTGAACTGTGTGGAAAGTTATCTGAGATTCCAACAGGATCTCCATTGATTGGGAGAGTGGGCTGAGGAATGGCATGTGGAACCAAAGTATTGCACTTTGGCAGGTTAAACCAGGGCAAGACCTTCCCTGTGAATGGTAGGATTCTGGAGAGCACTGTCAAAGAGACCTGGGTTCCCCAAGAGTGGCAACTCGGGTGGATTGGGTGGTGAAAAAGAGGTTTGGCACATTGGCCTTTATCAGTTAGGTCATTGAGAACAGCAGCAGAGACATTGAAACACCACTTATTCTTCTTGCATTAATGGTTAATATATATTAATTTCTCTTTCTATTCATTATCTCTTTCCATACTGGGGTCAGTTCATGTACACGATGTACGTGGTATACCAAACATAACTGTGTGGCTGTAGCAAGTAAGAATTTCAGTGCTTTTGTATATTACTCATTAAATCATTGAACATTACAGCAAATAAGCAGGCCTTTCAGCCCATCTAATTAGTGCTGAACTATTATTCTACTTGGCCCCATTGACCTGGACCATCATCCTGTACCTATCAAAATTTTCTTAAATATCCAAATTGGGCCTAGATTCCCCACATCAACTGGCAGCTCATCCACTCACCTGCCATTCTCCGTGACTTTCTTTCTAATGTTCCTTTTATTACCTTTCACCTTTAACCATGTCGCCTAGTTCTTGTTTCACCCAATCTCAGTGGAAAAAGCCTGCTTGTATTCTTTTTCTTCTTTTCTTTGGCTTGGCTTCGCGGACGAAGATTTATGGAGGGGTAATATCCACGTCAGCTGCAGGCCTGTTTGTGGCTGACAAGTCCGATGCAAGACAGGCAGACACGGTTGCAAGGGAAAATTGGTTGGTTGGGGTTGGGTTTTTCCTCCTTTGTCTTTTGTCAGTGAAGTGGGCTCTGCGGTCTTCTTCAAAGGAGGTTGCTGCCCGCCGAACTGTGAGGCGCCAAGATGCATGGTTTGAGGCGATATCAGTCCACTGGCGGTGGTCAATGTGGCAGGCACCAAGAGATTTCTTTAAGCAGTCCTTGTACCTCTTCTTTGGTGCACCTCTGTCTCGGTGGCCAGTGAAGAGCTCGCCATATAACACGATCTTGGGAAGGTGATGGTCCTCCATTCTGGAGACGTGACCAACCCAGCGCAGCTGGATCTTCAGCAGCGCGGATTCGATGCTGTCGGCCTCTGCCATCTCGAGTACTTCGATGTTGGTTTTGAAGTCGCTCCAATGAATGTTGAGGATGGAGCGGAGACAAAGCTGGTGGAAGCGTTCTAGGAGCCGTAGGTGATGCCGGTAGAGGACCCATGATTCGGAGCCGAACAGGAGTGTGGGTATGACGACGGCTCTGTATACGCTAATCTTTGTGAGGTTTTTAAGTTGGTTGTTTTTCCAGACTCTTTTGTGTAGTCTTCTAAAGGCGCTATTTGCCTTGGTGAGTCTGTTGTCTATCTCGTTGTATTAACCCTGTCTATACTACCATTTTATGCCTCTCTGAATCTCCCCTCATTCTCTGGTGCTCCAGAAAATAAAGTCCTAACTGATTCAACTGCTGCCTGTCACTCAGCTCAACCTCCTTGTCAATATTCTCTGAACTCTTTCAATCTTACTGTACTTGGGTGTGTGACAACAAATATAGGCCTGATTTGCAGCACACAGAAGGGCCCAAAAACATCAACACCTTTTCCTTTCTCTGGATCTGTCGTGGGAGGGGGAGAGATGAGAAATTGGGGGCTAATATTGAACTTAAAGATAGCAAGTTTCATAAACAGGACAGGCAGTAACTTAGCAAAGAGGAAAGAAAGACTGATGGTTTAAAGTGCATTTATTTCAGTGCTAGAGTGAAACTCGAAAGTCTGCAGATGCCGTGATTTGAATAAAAACACAAATTGCTGAGAGACTGGCTGAGCTCCTCCAGCATTTCTGTCTGGTTTTGCTTATTTCAGTACAAGGCAGATGAACTCAGGCCATGGATTGGCTCTGGAGACTGGCATATTATAGGCATAACCGTAACATGGCTGAGAGATGATCCAGGGTTCAGATGTTGGTCATGATGTAAGGCGGGGGAGGGGGGAAAATTGCCTTTTTGTAAAGGGAAAACAACAGCACTTTGAGGACATTCAGAGGATTATCTGGTGAAGATAAACAAGTAGAACAATGTGTTCACATTGATGGGGCTGTGTTATTGGTGCCCAAATGGTCAATGAGAATTGGAGCAGATGAGGAGGGAAATTGCAGATAGGGTAAGAGTTACTGGAAAACTTTCACTTCCCAAATATTGACTGGGATACTCACAGTACAAAGGGTTTGGACAGGGTAGAATTTGTTAAATGTGTCAAAAAAGAACATCCTTAATCAATATATTGAGGGACCTTCTAGAGAAGGTGCACTGGATCTCCTTTTGGGGAATGAAATAGGGCAAGTGACTGGTTAGAGGGGGAGAATTCTGGGTCCAGTGATCATAACTCCATTAGTTTTAAAAAAGATATGGAGAAAGCTGGGATTGTTAGCGTAGCAGTTAACACAACAGTCAGTGACTGGGTTCAGATCCAGTGCTGTATGTAAGGAGTTTGTACATGCTCATTGTGTTTCCCCCCCACCCTTCAAATGTACAGGGGCTGTAGGTTAATTGGGTGAAATTGGGCGGCACGGGCTCATAGGCAGGAAGGGTCTGTTACTGAGCTGTACATTTAAATTTAAAGTTCATGTCCCATTTGGGGCAAGGCTGATTTTGGAGCAATTGGCGGGAATTTGTAGAAGTTGATCATAAGGGAATGGCTGGAAAGAGGGATGTTATTAAAAGGTGAGTGAGTGAGTAAGAGCCCAGGCAAAAAATAAAATCTCGAATTCTCAGCCTCATCTCAGCCTTACAGTAAATCTGCTGAGAGGTAAAGTTGCCATCGGCCAAAATTAGAAAACCTTGATAAAAGTGTTGCACGAATGGCTTTCAGTGACAACGATCAGAAGGTATGGCAATTTCTGGGCCCATGGTTATTGCCAAAGCAGTGTCTTTTAATGAGCTAATGAACATGGAATCAGAATGTGCATTTAGTGGATGGCTTGGGAATTTCAACTCGACAAGATATTAGATAATTAGATGGAAAGACAGTCATCAGCGTAACAAAAGCAGCCACAAAATATAGTGCAACACTCGAAAAAATTGTAAGGACTCTGATCTCACACCCGATCAAATTTTTAATGGTGATGAAACAGGGTTTTACTGGAATTGTTTGTCCATAAAAAACTTTGGCTGGAAACCAAGAAGGAAATACAACAGGGTTTAAGCTTAATCAGGAAAGATTTGTACATGTGCTAATGCTTCAGGTCAGCACAAATTAAAGCTTTTGGTGATTAGCAAATTTCAGGGCCCATGGGCCTTTAAAGTTGTCCACTTTCCTGTGACTTATAAAGCCCAAAAGAGTGCTTAGATGGACAAAGACATATTTTGCAATTGGTTTGTTCATGATTTTGGCCAAATATGATGTTTGCAGATTTGTGATTGCGATGAAAATTTTGAAGGACTCCACATCTGAAGTGTAAGAACTGATGAAAACCATTAAACTAACTTTGGAAGACAACCCTCTATGCAACCTTAATGCTGATGTCAAGGAAGAGTAGATAGCCATTGAAGATGCAGCCACTTTCACTAATCAAGAAATCATTCAAAGCATTATAACTCCTGATAAGACGGAAGAGAATTATTCAGAAGAATCGGGTGAAGAAAATGATAAAGTTGAAGAAAAGATATTTTGGGCTACCTTGGAAAAGTCCATGGAATCAGTCATTAAATTTACAAAACCGAACCATAATTTCAGCTTCAAGATGTCCTGCATGTGCACATGCTACAGAATAATCTTTTCACAAAGAAAGGACAAAAGTTGTAAACAAGGAAATGTATGAAAGCATTTAAAGTACACAGCAGGTAAGTGGAAACTGCAAGTTTTCAAGTCACAAGTAGGGCAGCAGGTACAACACAAGTCGCAGAATGAACAAATATTTGGGTTTTTTTCATACAGGAACTTTGCATTTTATATGAAAAATGTTTCGTTAATAGGCTATCAATATTTCCCTGTTCATCCTCCTTAAATTTGAATTCTAAAAGTACTGCTGGAAAATCTGGACTGACCCAATCCCTGAGCAGTCAGGATTTGAAGACTTTTTCTGTAGTTTGCACACCATTTATAATCCAGGAATTCCAGTCAATATGTGCAAAGTTAAAGTCACCTACTATCACAACTTTGTTTCCTGCAGCTGTCTGCCATCTCTCGACAGATTTGCTCCTCCAATTCTCACTGAAACTACTGGGTGGTCTATGATACTCCGGATTAGTGTGGTCATTTCTTTCCCATTCCTCAGCTCCACCCATTAGGCCTCAGTAGACAAGTCCTCTGGTCTGGCCTGCCTGAGCACAGCTGTGATATTTTCCCTGACTAACAAATGCCACTCTTCCTCACTCTTTCAACCCTCCTGTTCTATCACATCTAAAGGGAAGCCAGGAACATTGAGTTGCCAGTCCTGCCCCTCTTGCAACCAAGTTTTACTAATGGCTACAATGTAATAATTCCACATGCCAATCCATGTTCTAAGCTCATTTGCCTTAGATACAAAACTCCTTGCATTGAAATAAACACACCTCGGAATCTTTTTCCCACCATGGTTTCTGTCTTGCCTCTTCCCCCACTTCCTTTCTGAGCCAAAGAGCCAGACCCAGAGACTTGACCACCATTGCTTGTCCTGATTCCATGGCAATGTCCGAGGTACTTTTTTTACATAGGGAGGGTACCTGAAATGCATTACCAAGTGTACAATATGGACATTTAACACACTTAGACAGGCACAAGGATGTCAGAAATATAGTTATGAGCTGTGAGAGAGGATAAGGTTGAATTGAAGTGGAGTAGGTTTCTACAAGTTGGTACAATATCATGGGCTAAAGGATCCTCACTATGTTGGACTGTAATTTGTCACCAGGACCGGTGGGTTTAATGATAAAGTCAGGAAGAAACATTGGAGGCTGATGGGAGCAAAAGGGTTAAGAAGAAGAGGTGATGCGAAGAAGAAGAGGTGATGCGAATCAGTGTTTAGAAGAAGAGGTGATGCGAATCAGGATTTATTGTCATGAACAAGTTGTGAAATTCAGTGTTTTGTGGCAGGGTCACAGAGCAAACATTCATATAACCATCTGACAAAAATACTATAATAAAATAAAAATAATAGGGCACAAAAAGTATGATTATTCAGGAATCCGATGGCAGTGGGGAAGAAGCTGACCTTGTGCCGCTGAGTGCACATCTTTAGGCTCCTGTACCTTTTTCCCGATGGTAGCAGAGTGAAGAGGGCATGGCCTGGGTGGTGGAGGTCTTTGAGGATAGAGGCTACCTATCCCTTTGAAGATTAAGACACTGCCTCATGTAGATGTCCTCGAGGGAGTGAAGTCTGGTGCCTGCGATGTTGCAGGGCGAGTTAACAACCCTCTGGACTTTATTCTTGTTCTGCGAGTTGGCACCTCCGTACCAGGCAGTAATGCAACCAGCCAGAATACTCTCCAAGGTCCACCTGTAGAAGTTTACAATAGTCTTTGGTGACCACTGAATCTCTTCAAATACCTCACAAAGTGTAGCCACTGCTGAGCCTTCTTTGTGATTACATCAACATGGAGGTTCCAGGACAGATCCTAAGAGATGTTCTCACCAAGGAATTTGAAGTTCTTGTCCACTACTGAGCCCTCGATGAGGACTGGGTCCTGTTCCCCTGACTACCTCCTGAAGTCCACAATTATCTCCTTGGTTTTGCTGACATTGATCCAGAGCTGAGTGGAGAGCCAGTGATATTGGCTATTGTGACAATAGGTGAATTGCAGCGGGTCCAGATTTTTGCTTAGGTACATGTTCATTTTGGCCATTACCAGCCTCTCAAAGCATTTCATACCATAGAAGTTAGTGCTACTGGGCGATAGTCATTGAGCAGCTCCCACTCCTCTTCTTGGGTACCGGGATGAGTGATGCCCTTTTGAAGCAGGTGGGATCCTCTGACTGCAGCAATGAGAGGTTGAAAAGGTCCGTGAACACTCCGGCTAGTTGGTTGGTGCAGATTTTTCAGTACCCTGCCAGATACGCGGTCAGGGCTTGATGCCTTGTAAGGGTTCACCCTATTGAATGATGTTCAGACGTCATCCTCAGAGATGGATATCATAGAATTCTCAGCCTTTTCAGGGTTTCTAGTCGGCACTGTTTGGATCTTCATCTCAAAGCAAGCATAAAAGATGTTCAGCTCATCGAGTAGTGAAGCATCACAGTCATCGCTTTGTAGGCTGTAATCGCCTACATAGAACCATTGAATGCTACAGTACAGTAAAGAGGCTATTCAGCCTGTGCTGACCATCATCTCCCTAGTCCCACTAACCTGCTCCTATTCCATAACCTTCTGGGCCTCTCCCATCCATGTACCTATCCAATTTACTCTTAAAACACATGATTGAACTGCCATTCACCACATCAGATGGCAGCTCATTCCACACTCCCACCACTCTGAGAGAACTTCCCCCTAATTTTGTCCCCAAACCTTTCTCCCTTCTGCTTAAAACAGTGGTTCTCAACCTTTTTCTTTCCACCCAGATCCCACTTTAAGTAATCCCTATGCCATAGGTGCTCTGTGATTAGTAAGGGATTGCTTAAGGTGGGATGTGGGTGGAAAGAAAAAGTTTTTTGCAAATGACAATTTTTCTCAAGCAAAATGTTTCAGTAGCAATTGGGTCGAGAGCAATGATTCTCAACCTTTCCTTCCCACTCACATCCCACCTTAAGCAATCCCTTGCTAATCATAGAGCACCAATGGCCTAGGGAATAGTTCAAGTGTTATGTGAGTGGAAAGAAAAAGGTTGAGAACCACTGGCTTAAAACTATGATCTCTCGTATTTATCTCCCCAATCTAAGTGTAAAAAGAGTATTTGCATCCACTCTGTCTACACCTCTCATAATCTTGTAAACCTCAATCTCCCCTCATTTTTGCTCCAAGGAATAAAATACTAACCTGTTTAATCTTTCCCTGTAACTCAACTTCTGAAGACCTAGCAAAATCCTAGTAAACCTTCTCTGCACTCTTTCAATTTTATTGATATTCTTGTGGTTAGGTGACCAGAACTGCACAGAATATTCTAAATTTGGCCTCAGCAATGTCTTATACAACTTTAACATAACATCCCAACTCCTATGCTCAGTACATTGATTTATGAAGGCCAATATGCCAAAACATCTCATTACAACGCTGTCCACCTGTGACACCACTTTCAGGAATTGTGTATCTGTATTCCCAGATCCCAATGTTCTACCGCACTCCTCAGTGCCCTCTTATTTACTGTTTATCCTTCCAAAATGCAACAACTCACACTTGTCTGCATTAAATTCCATCAGCCATTTTTCCAGCTGGTCCAATCCTTCTGCAAGCTTTGAAAACCACAAAGCCTCCAATGTTGGTGTCATCTGCAAACTTGCTGATCCAATTTACCACAGTGTTGGTTCCCTTGGTTTTGCTTGTGGCTTGTTGGTGGTAGCTTGTCAAAGGCTTCTTCAGGTTGACCTGATTGAAGTCACCCATGATGACTGGGAATTGTAAGGTAAAACATCATGAGATGGGAATGTGTAAGGAGTTACCCTGTACAGGGCTGTAACAAGATGTGAATGCATCCTTGTACTTACAAGATAAGAGAGACATCTCTTAACAGACATCTCTTATCCTAACAGAAGGCATCAGGATGTGTTGCCTCATGGCTATTTATCAGTGCTCAGTCCCACCAGTGAGAACCTGACATTAGCCTGAGGCGTAATGTACACTGCAACCAGGATGATGATGGTGAACTCTCTTGGCAGGTAGAATGGGTGACACTTGATTGGGGGAGCAGGACTTGTACATGACCGTCACATCTGTGCACCATGACTGGAATTAGAAAATTCTCTATTCATATCATTGGGCTTCAGACAGCGCAGGTGGAATGAGGAATTGAGGTCAGTGTGGGAATGGGAAGGGGAGGAAAAGTGACAGAAACTGAGAGCTCAGATTGGCATCTGTGAACAGTTTAGTTGTTTGTGAATCTCTGGAATTTGTTGCCACACACGGCTGTGGAGACTCAGTGAAAAGATTTAAAAGAGAGGTTGATAAGTTCTTAATTAAACAGGGGAGTCACAGAGGAACAAATCCCTGTGGAAGGGTGGGGAGGGTAGATGTGGCCAGTAGTGGGGTCTGGTTGTGTCCCTGTTCTGCGTGGAGAGGGGGGGGCAGTAAGAGTGGAACTCTGAGATGGCTCTATTGACAATGGTGAAGGGGAAGCTGAGTGCCTTGAAAAAGGAGGTCATTTTAGATGTTCTGTAGTGAAAGGCCTCACTTTGAGAACAGATGAGGTGAAGGCAGAGAAACTGGGATATGGGGATGGCATTGTTTCAGGAAACCCGGTGGGAGAAGGTGGAGTCAGGCTAAAAAAGGGAGAGAAGTGTCAGAAATGAAACAGAATTTTCTAATGTCAGCTCATCCCCCTCACTCATCTGTTCTCCTGCATTCTTTTCATTCCCAATCCCAACCAGCCTCATTCATTTAGATACCCCCTCCTCCTCTCTTGTTGCAACCCCCCACCCAAATATTCCACTCTCTCCTCTCTCACTTTGGTTCCATCTGGTCTGTCTTTATGCCACCATTCTCCATTTCAGATTCCAGCACTGGAAGCCTTTGTCCCAAATTACCCACTCCACCCTGTATGACTCAACTTGCTTGACCTGTTTTACTTGCCTCTTGTCTGTCGCTCCTCTGCCTCTGTCATTTATATTTCACTGCCTGTTTGACCAATCCTGTGTGGGACCCTCCCTCACCCCTCCCAGCCTGACCTCTTTACGCCACTTCTTGTCTAACTTTTCCCAGTCCTAACGAAGATTTTTGGCTCGAAACTTCAACCACACTTTATCTCCCCCTGACATTGCTTGACCCACTGTGTTTCTCCAGCAGGTTGTGCTTGGCTTCAGATTCAAGAGTCTTCAGTCTCCGTCACATCTTGAGTATCTGAATTTAAATTAAGACATACAGCACAGTAACAGGTGCTTTCGGCCCATGATCCCCAGCCACCCAATTATACCCAATTAACTCCAGTACGTTTTGAAGGGTGGGAGGAAACCAGAGCCCCCGGGGAAAACCCACACAGACACAGGGAGAATCTACAAACTCCTTGCAGACAGTGCGGGATTTGAACCTGCGTCACTGGCACTGTAACAGCGTTGGTCTAACTGCTATACTAATCATGCTGTCTATAAAAGGACACATTGCAATGGTATAAAAGTTTGGTGATGCTGCACTTGGAGTATCCTGTGCAATTCTGGTTACCCCATTACAGGGAGAATGTGGAGGCTTTGGAAAGAGGACAGAAGAGCTTCACTGGGATGTAGTTGTATGGGAAGGTATCGGCTACAGGGAGAGGTTGGATGATCTTGGGTTGTTTTCACTGCACCTCAGAGACTGAAGGGTGACCTGATAGAGGTTTATAAATGGAGACATTGATAGGGTACATAGTCAGAATTTATTTGAAGAGTAAATGTTGCATAACTATAAAACATCATTTAAAGTTGGGCAGGGAGTGGTGGAGTTAAAAAATGATGTGTAGTGCAAGGTTTCAGATAGAGTGGTAGGTGCTTGGAATGGGCTGATGGTGGTGGTGGAAGCAGATACAATAGGAAGAAGATCTCGAGAGAGAAACGGACATGGAGGAATATAAAACAGACCATTACCGAATAATACAGGCCCTTCACCTGATGGTGTTGTGGTGACCAATGTAAACTGCCTCCACAACAATAATCCTTCCCTCTATCACATCCATAACTCTCTATTTTTCTTGAGTGCTTGAATTTTTTTTTGTAGTGTCGAAGAATCTTTTGAATGTGCCTATTGTTCCAGGCACCCACCACTTTAAAAAAAAAAGCCTCTCAACACCTTGTGTAAACTTTCTCCCACTCACTTTAGACAGATGTCCTTTGGTGTTTGTTACCGTGGTGCTGGGAAAAAGGTGCTGGCCATCCACACTATCGACTGTGCCCCTTGTGATCTGAGATAACTCCATTAAGTCGCCTCTCAACCTTCATCACTTCAAAGGTCAAGAATCTCCCTAGCTCTGCCACCTTGCATCATATGGCACACTCTCCAATTCAGACATCCTGGATAATCTCTGCACCTTCTCTAAAGCTTCCACATACTTCCCTAATGAGGTGACCAGAACTGAAGGCAATACTCCCAAAATGAAAACGACTTCAACAGTAAGAAGTTGAGTTTCTTTGATTTGCTTCTCCTATTTAGCCCAGACATGTGACCCAAAGGACCTCTTCCTGTGGTCAATAAGGCCAAATGGAATTGGTTCAGATAAACTACCTGGTCTGCTGTTTCTGCACTGTGGAACTGACTGTAGATGTCTCGCCAGAAGGCCTGAGCTTGTTCAGTCAACTCGGAATAATGATCTGAAAGGGAATCGGGGGGGGGGGGGGTGGGTAACATTACACATCTGATGAAAGTGAAAAGACCACGCTGGAGAAACTCGGCAGGTCAAACAGTGTTCTTTATATAGTAAAGATACAGGTACCATATAACAATTGCAGCACAGAAACGGGCCAGTTCGGCCTTTCTAGTCCATTACCTTCTCCCACATCTTGTCATGCTGTGATGAAGGGTTCAAGCCTGAACACTGGTTATGTACGTTTGCTACATAAAGTACAGTTGAATCCGTGGCTCCATAAGGTGATGAAGGCCAGACATTTAGATCGGAGAATGGGATGTAGCGGAAGCTACAGCTTCCCACACTCAACACGTGTATCTGATATCTCTCGCGTCCACAGCGATTGCAATGACGAGAAACCCCCTTGTTACTGGAGTTTCGTTATTTGACTCTGACGGAGCCATGGCTGGTGGCTGGCCCGCCCTGACCTGGGTCTCTATCCCCACCCCCCCCTCGGTCATTTCCCCCCACCCCCTCCCCTCTCCGCCCCCGGTCATTTCCCCCCACCCCCTCCCCTCTCCGCCCCCGGTCATTTCCCCCCACCCCCTCCCCTCTCCGCCCCCGGTCATTTCCCCCCACCCCCTCCCCTCTCCGCCCCCGGTCATTTCCCCCCACCCCCTCCCCTCTCCGCCCCCGGTCATTTCCCCCCACCCCCTCCCCTCTCCGCCCCCGGTCATTTCCCCCCACCCCCTCCCCTCTCCGCCCCCGGTCATTTCCCCCCACCCCCTCCCCTCTCCGCCCCCGGTCATTTCCCCCCACCCCCTCCCCTCTCCGCCCCCGGTCATTTCCCCCCACCCCCGCCCCAGGTTCAGTCTCCACCCCGCCGCGGGTTTAGTCCCCGCCCCGCCAGGAACCAGGAAGTAGGAACCAAGCAAGTGAGCAGCAAAGCAGCCGCCACTCGCTTCCTGCCTCGCGTCGCATCCCGGTCTCTCTCTCTCTCTCCGAATTCCATCCGCGCCGGACGGGCTCGGGCCCCCCTTCCTCCCCGGGACAGGCGCACCTGTCGGGCCCCCCTTCCTCCCCGGGACAGGCGCACCTGTCGGGCCCCCCTTCCTCCCCGGGACAGGCGCACCTGTCGGGCCCCCCTTCCTCCCCGGGACAGGCGCACCTGTCGGGCCCCCCTTCCTCCCCGGGACAGGCGCACCTGTCGGGCCCCCTTCCTCCCCGGGACAGGCGCACCTGTCGGGCCCCCCTTCCTCCCCGGGACAGGCGCACCTGTCGGGCCCCCCTTCCTCCCCGGGACAGGCGCACCTGTCGGGCCCCCCTTCCTCCCCTGGACAGGCGCACCTGTCGGGCCCCCCTTCCTCCCCGGGACAGGCGCACCTGTCGGGCCCCCCTTCCTCCCCGGGACAGGCGCACCTGTCGGGCCCCCCTTCCTCCCCGGGACAGGCGCACCTGTCTTGCCCCCCTTCCTCCCCGGGACAGGCGCACCTGTCGGGCCCCCCTTCCTCCCCGGGACAGGCGCACCTGTCGGGCCCCCCTTCCTCCCCGGGACAGGCGCACCTGTCGGGCCCCCCTTCCTCCCCGGGACAGGCGCACCTGTCGGGCCCCCCTTCCTCCCCGGGACAGGCGCACCTGTCGGGCCCCCCCTTCCTCTCCTCTGGAACGACAGCCGGGATTTCGCAGGTCTGCTCCTCCCATGGAGTCGGGTCTGGACCAAGTCGAGCCCCAGCGCGGGGATCCGGGGCCAAAGCTGAGCCACGACCTTCCAGACGAGAGCGAGCAGAAGGTGGCTCCGATCCCAGCCCCCATCCTGTCCGAGTCCAGGCTCAGGAAATTCTTCGTGCTTCGGGTAATCACACCTGCGTCTCGGTCAAGGCTGATCCACGTTATGGTTGGGACAGGGGTGACCAAGGTCAGAGCTGATCTGGGACAGGGAACCGGGGAGGGTATCTGTGGGGTCACTGGAGAAGCTTGAGCTCTTCAGAGGGGAGGGAAGGTTCTAGAGAACCTGGACAAGGTGGGAATCATTTACATTGTGAGTTCGTATGCATGGGTGGGGAAGAGAACCGGAGATATCTTGATGGGCTGGTGAGACTGGAACAACTTTTGCTATGCTATTTTAGCCCTTCTCTGCAGTTTAGGTCAGTAAGCAGAGATCTCATATAAACGTACACAATTCCTAGCAAGCTCAACAGACTGGGTGGAGGGAGTCGGCCTGGAGGTCAAGACCAGGGGGCTACTTGGGTTTCAGCGGAGATATTTCTTCACACACAATGAAAGGAAATTTTAGAATACTTGGTCTGGAGGACTGAGGAAACTCAGTCTTGATAAAGAAGAAAATCAATGGGTGTGGGCTTAGTGGAAAATGGTCCATTATATTGTTGAATGGGTGAGGCAGGCTCGAGGGGCTGAATAGCCTCCTCATGTTCCTGCCTGTACATTCTTAAAAGTAGTAATCAGTGTCATCCTTGATTACACCACACATTGAGGTCTGCCCTGGTCTAAAGCAATACCACAGAAAGAGAGAGTCCCATATCTCTCAATGCCATTAATAATCAGTAATCTTGATTTTGGGGCACTGCCAACGAAGGTAAGCAACATGCGCATTTTCACTACCCTATCCACCTGAAAGCCCAATTTTGGGGACCTGTGGATGCCATGCAAGGTCTCTGTGTGCATTAACTCTCCCAAGGTCCCTACCATTTACCTATATGTCCCACCAGAATTTGACTTCCCAAAGTACATGAAGCCTGTTGAACCCTGTAAGAATGTTAAGTTCTTAATGATAAGTGAAATCTCTAGTTACTTTTGTAAACTCAAAAGTACAATCCTGGTCTCTGGGAGATTCCTGGAATGGATCCACTGCATCTGCTCCACATTCTGTTCACGTTTAAGAAGACCGATACCCCAGATGTGGTCTAGTCTGTATAATTGCAGTAAGATTATCTTAAATATTCTTGGAATAAAGTTGCATAACAGTTGCCTTCCTAATCATTTATTTCACATGCACATTCACTTTCAAAGATAACCCAGTCCTGGATCAGATCACTGCTATAACTGCCAGGAATCCAATCCACTTGTCCTCAGCTGATGGCGATTTCTGGGATCTCTCTGCAGACAGAATAGTGTTATGACATTGCTCATGGGAAGGATGTGGGTCAAAGCCAGCCTCCCCCATCAAACTGGTCACTAATCGCACTGCCATCTTTGTATTCTTTCAGCCTGGGACGTTTGAGCAGGCAATGACTGACATCAGAGCCCAGATAGACCAGCAACGAGATGGAGAAATTCAAAGCAGTTGGCTCCTAACTGAGTAAGTGTTTATATTCTTAGACCATATAACACCCCAAATGATTGGGCACTACAGACAGGTGCTGGCACCAACCATTACAACTCATTGGCTCCCTGTCCATTGTGAGATGAGGGGGCTGCAAGGTGGCCCACTAATCATTCAGCTGCCCTTGGAATGATGAGGCAGATTCCACACTACCTCTGACTAAAGTGTACCTAGTGGACTAATCCCTGCCACCAAAATGTTGTCCCATCATGTGGCTGAAGGAATTAGATTGATATTCTTGGAGTTGAGAAGAATGAGTGAGGGGTGATCTTAATTGAAGTGTAGAATACCCTGAGGGAGCAGGACAGGGTAGATGTTGAGATGTTTCCAGTGGTGGGGGAGGCTCCAAGAGGACACTGAATTCTCATTTAAAACTGAGGTACATGACAAATAGTGGTGAATCTCTGGAATCCTCCACCTCAGACTGTGGAGGCTGGTTGCAGATGTCAGAGAGGAACCAGATAAGAAAGATTGTGGAATTGAGGACATTGGGGAACTGGTACATCAGAGGGTCAGGGACATACCAGCAGAGAATTTACACAGTCACAGCACAGAAATAGGCCCTTCAGCCTATCGAGTTCATGGTAACCATTTTGATAATTAATCCCATTTATTTCATCACCTCCCCTGAACTCAACCACTCACTCACATACGAGAGATCATTTGCGTGTCTTTGGGAGCACCAGGGGAAAACCATGTGGTGACAGAGAGAGTGGTGGATCTGGGGAGTGAACATGGGTCCCTGGTGCTGTGACACAGGAACTTTACTGCACTGCCTTGCAAACATTAAATGGCATGGCAGGTTTCAGGAGGCTGAGCAGCTGACTCCAAGGAGTTGGAATATAATTCCAAGTCAGGATGAGAAACGTTGAAAGAGAAGCTCCCTCACCTGCTGCCCTTGTGCTTTGGAAGTTGCACGTTGCTCTCATTGGGAGCCGGTGGAGGGGGTGTGGTCCATTCTTGTGGTGGGGGAGGTGCCCATTGAATCGAGGCATTGACTTGCTTGCTTTATGTTGATGTAGCCCAGGTCAGGAGAGTGATCGATCAGTCCATAACAGGCCAGCCAACTGATTGGCTGCAGTCACACCATTGTGGTGCTGCTACCCAGGCCCATGTATCCTCTGAAGGACCAGGGATTCAGTGATGGTGACCCAGAGAGTACAGACGGTGGTACAAAACCCTCTCATCCTACTTCATTTACCCAGTCTGGCCAGATAGACTCCAGACCCACCAATGTCCCAGGCTTCCCTTTGAAAGCGTCAGCAGGTCAGTCAGGACAGGGAATAGCCTTCAACATGGGCATGTCCTCCCATGTCACCTACCACCTTGCGAAGGCACACACGTGGTGAACCTTAATACAAGTTCTGTGAACTATGGATGGATAAAATATTGGTTGTTAGATCAAGTTATTAGTTACAGGTTATTGGAAAGTGGTGAGTCAGGTCAGCTTATGAATATGTGATGTTACTGCTGTAATAAAACCAGAAAATGATAAAGCATTTCACAGTCTCTCTTGGCAGCTGCTCCAGAAGTTGAACCAGGAGATCAATGGTGAGTTGGATACAAAGTTAGCTTGGCCCTGGAGAAAGGGCGCAGTGGTGGTGAGGTATTTCACTAACTGGGTCTGTGACCGTGGTGTTCTCCCAAGATCAGTGCTGGCCTCTCTCTTTTTTCTTTGACTTGGCTTCGCGGACGAAGATTTATGGAGGGGGTAAAATGTCTATTGTTTGTGAAATACACAAATGATTTGGATGAAGATATAGATGGTCTGATTTGTAAGGGTGCAGAAGGTAAAAGTTGACAGAGTTGTGGATAGTTGGGCAAGTTGTCAAAGGATTCAGCAGGCACAAAGACCTGTTGAAAATACAAAATGTAAATAGGGTGGTGTGTAGTGACACTTCGCCTCCATCAGATGGGACTTTGAATGTCAAAGTTGGGAAGTTGAGTTAAAATGTAGAATTGTGTACAGTTCTGGTTGCTGCATTACAGGAATGACATGGAGGCTCTGGAGAGGGTGCAGAAGAGGTCCATCAGGATTGGAAAGAAATAGCTACAGAAGTTGGATAAACAAATTGTTTTTCTCTGGTGATTTGGAGTATGAGGAGAGTCCTGACAGAAGTTTATAAAATTAAGAGAGGAATTGATAGAGCAGGCAGTTATTCTTCCCATTAGGGGAATCTAAATAATAGGGCAGAGTTTGAAGGTGAAAGGGGAAAGATTTAAAAGGGGAGGGGAGAGGCACCTGCTTCATGAGGGTGGTGGTACATGGAAGTGGGGAAATTGTAATGCTTAGTACACATTGAGTTTTTTGAGTAAGTAACAAAATAAATTGTATATGGATTTTAATAAGGACTCCCATGGGAGACTCATTCAGAAAGTCCTGAGGCATGGTATCCATGGAACCTTGGCTGTGTAGATTCAGGATTGGCTTGCCTGCAGACTTCAGAGAGTGGTAGTGGTTGGAATGTATTCTGCCTGGAAGCCGGTAGAAATCTGTTCTGAGACCCCTGCTCTTGGTGATTTTTATAAATGACCTGGATGAAGAAGTAGAGGGATGAGTTAGAAAGTTTACAGATGACACAAAGGTTGGAGGAGTTGTGGATAGTATTGAAGGTTGTTGTAGGTTACAACAGGTTAGAGACAGGATGCAGAGTTGGGTGGATGGAGTTCAATCTGGATAAATGTGAAGAGAGGTATTTTGGAAGGTGAAACTTGAAGGGAGAGTACATTTGGTTAATGGTTGGTTCAACAGTGTGGAAGAACAGAGAGACCTTGGGCTCCAATCCATAGATCTCTCAAGGTTGCCACATGATAGGTTCGTTAAGAAAACTTGTGGGATGTTGGGGATTTAGGTCAGGAGCTGTGAGGTCATGTTGCAGCTCTATTCAGGGCCCTCCATATTTGGGACAAAGACACTTTTTTTCCTTTTTTTTTGCCTCTGTGCTCCGCAGTTTTACATTTGTAATCAAACAATTCACATACCCTTAAAATACACATTCCAGATTTTATTCAAGGTTACTTGCATATATTTTGGTTTGACCATGTAGAAATTACAGCTATTTTATACATAATTTTCCATATTTCAGGGGAACTTTTCATTATTATTGATGCTTTAAGAGATTGGATATTCCAGTATTTGGATAGTCGGGAATGATTAGGGACAGGCAAGATGGCTTTGTGCGTGGTATGTCACGTTTAACCAATCTTATAGTTTTTTGAGGAAGTTACCAGGAAAATTGATGAAGGAAAGGCTGTGGATGTTGAGTACATGGACTTTAGTAAGGCCTTTGACAAGTCAGTCAGGAATGTAGTGGGTAGGTAGTAAAATGGATTTGATGTTGGCTATACTGGAGAAGCCCGAGAGTGGTAATGGATGGTGCTTCTCAGCCTGGAGGCCTGTGGCTAGTCGTGTGCCTCAGGGATTAGTGCTAGGAAAATCGTTATCAATGGTCTGAAGGATCTGGACCAGCGTGGAAAATGGCAGATGGAATTTAATGCAGACAAATGTAAGGTTTTGCATTTTGGAAGGACAAACCAAGAAAGGACATTTGCCATATAACAATTACAGCACAGAAACAGGCCAACTGGGCTCTTCTCGTCCATGCCAAACACTTTCTCCCACCTAACCCCACTGACCTACACTCAACCCATAATCGTCCATTCCTTTTCCATCCATATACATATCCAATTTCTCCTTAAATGCTAATATTGAGCCTGCCTCCGCCACTTCATCTGGAATCTTGTTTCACACACCCACCACTCTCTGAGTAAAGAAGTCCCCCCTCATGTTTCCTCTAAACTTTTGCCCCCTAACTCTCGGCTCATGTCCTCTTATTTGTATCTCCCCCTTCCTTAAAGGAAAAAGCCTCTCTACATCCACTCTGTGTATACCCCTAATAATCTTAAACACCTCAATCAAATCCCCTCTCAACCTTCTATGCTCCAAAAAATAAAGACCCAACTTATTTAACCTTTCCCTATAACTTAGACCCTGTAACCCCAGCAACATTCTAGTAAATCTTCTCTCAACTCTCTCCAATTCGTTGACATCTTTCCTATACTTTGGTGGCCAAAACTGTGCACAGTACTCCATGATGAATAGTAGGGCACTGAGGAATGCGGTTGAACAGAGGGATCTGGGAATACAGATGCACAGTAGTGTCCTGGATGTATAGGGCTTTAAAGAGAGCTTTTGGCATATTTGTCTTCATAAATCAAAGTATTGAGTGCAGGAGTTGGGATGTTGTAGTGAAGTTGTATAAGACATTGGTGAGGTCAAATTTGGAATATTAACTACAGGAAAGATATCAATAAGATAGAAAGAGTGCAGAGAAGATTTATTAGGATGTTGCCTGGACTTGAGGAACTGTATTACAGGGAAAGGTTAAACAGGTTAGGAATTTATTCCCTGGAACATAGAAGAATGAGGGGAGATTTAAAATTATGAGGGGAATAGACAGCAAATGTAGGTCGGCTTTTTCCACTGAGGGTAGGTGAAATACAAACTAGAGGACATGGGTTAAGGGTGAAAGGGGAAATGTTTAGGGAGAACATGAGGGGAAACTTCTCACAGAGAGTGGTGGGGGGGTGGAATGAGCTGCCAGCTAAAGTGCGGTTCAATTAAGAAGAATTTAGACAGGTAGATGGATGGGAGGGGTACAGAGGGCTATGGACTGGGTGCAGGTCAGTGGGACTAGGCAGAAAAATAGTTTGACACAGATTAGAAGGGCAGAAGGGCCTGTTTCTGTGCTGTAATGTTCTCTGGTTCTATTCCCTTTTTTATTCCCATTCTCCAAGCATCTGGCACCTCCCCTATGGTCAGGGAGTACACATATACCCAAAGCTCCAGCAATTTCTACCCTCCCTTTTTGTCATAACCTGGGGTATATCTTGTCCGGTCCTGGGGTCTTGTCAATCTGAATGTTTTTAAGAAGTACAGCACTTCCTCTTTCTTGCATGGTCCAACATGTAAGCCTGTTCTCTACTGACCTCAGAAAGGAAGTGCCAGTCAATATTTGAGAAGTCAGTCTCTCATAACAACAACCTTGTTATTTTTGCACCATTTCAAAATCTGTCTACTTATCTGCCCCTCAGTGTCCTGAGGTCTATTTGGGGGCCTGGAGATTACTCCCAGTACAGTGTTAGCTCCCTTCCTGTTTGACTTCCACTCACATTGGACACTCGCTCCACAATATCTACCCTTTCTACAGCTTTGATGCTTTCCCTGATAGTAACGCTTCTCCCACCCCCTCTTTTACCTCCCATTTAATCCCTTTTGATACACTTAAATGCTGGTACCTGCATCAGCCAATCCTGTTCTTGAGTCAAATGAGTCTCTGTAATGGCCACAACATCATAATTCCATGTGCTGATCTATCCTCTTAAGTTCATTTAAACCTCAGCCTCCTTCACTCCAGGTAATAAAGACCCAATCTATCCAACCTCTCCCTGAAACTCAGCACCTCCAGTCCTGGCATTATCTTGGTGTTTTACTTCTCCAGTCCTTCCAATTTATTGACGTCCTTCCTATAATTGGCCACAGTGCTCTATCATCTCACTAACACTTTTTAGAGCTGAATCATGAGGTCCCAACCTTTGTACTCCATACCCTTCCCAGTGAAACCCAGTGTGTCAAACTCCTTCTTCACATGTCATCCACCTAAATCTTTGTACCTGTACCTTGATGTCTCTGTTCTTCAACTCTGTCCAGGGCCCGACCATTCACTGTGCAAGCCCTGCCCTAGTTTGATTGACCAAAGTGGAACACATCACACTTATCGGAGTTAAATTCCATTTTCAACTCCTTGACCAACCTGGCCAACTGATCCAGATCATGTTGTAAATTTGGATAGCCTTCCTCTCTCTCCCCTACACCACTAATTTTGGCGTCATCCTCAAATTTACCAGCCAGGTTACCATCCAAATTGTTAATATAGATGACAAACAGCAGTGGCCCCAGTACCGAATCCTGTGGCACCCACTGATTGCAGGGTTCTAATCTGTAAATATCCTTGCACGACCACCCTCTGCCTCTTTCCACTAAACCAGTTGGGATCCAATGAGCCAGCTCACTTTGCGTCCCATGTAATACAACCTTCCAGATGAACCCGCCATGCGGGACCTTGTCAAAGGTCTTGCTAAAGTCCAGACACACAACATCCACTACACTGCCCTCATCAATCCCCTTTGTCACCACTTCAAAACACAGGAGACACGATCTCCCATACTGACTACCTCCAATCAATTGCTGCCTGTCCAAATGCTGGTAGGTCCTGTCCTCCAGCAACATTCTGACCTCTGACGTCAAGCTCACTGGCCTGTAGTTCCCTGGCTTGTCCTTGTTACTCTTTATCAGCCACCCTCTGGTTTTCTTGTACTTCACCTGAGGCCAGTGATGAGGAAGCTATCTCAGCAAGTGACTTCCCACAGGTGCAAGGATGCACTTCATCACGCCCTGGGGATTTGAAGAAATGTATTCACAACATGGTAGAAGCCAATTCCGGCCATTTAAACTCTGTGTTGCCCAATAGCACCCAATTGACCCCCAACCCCGTACATTTTTGGAGGGTGGGAGGAAACTGGAGCACCCAGGGAAAAACCATGCAGACATGGGGACAATGTACAAACTCCTTACAGTACGGGATTTGAACCTGGGCTACTGATGCTGTAATGGTGTCACGCTAACTGTGAAATCCACTTTTATTTGTCCACATTAATAAGCTCCAAGGCTGCCAAGACTTCACTAGGTTGTAATATAATTCAGCACCTTGTGTGTCAGCCTGTGGCTGACTCAGTCTGGGAAGGACCTGTGGCCGTGTGCCGGCCCGGTGCCATGTCTCAGTCTGGGATGAACCTGTTGCCATGTGTCAGCCTGTTACCACATCTCTGTCTGGAAGCAGGCCTGGGGCTGTGTGGTGACGTGTGCCGACCCATTGCTGTGTGTCGGCCCGGTGCCCTGTGACCTCGTGGCCTTCTGCTGTGGTTGATGAAATGTCTTCCTGCAGGGTGGACCACTGGAACAATGAGAAGGAGCGCATCGTACTAATCACAGAGAGGACTCTGCTCATCTGTAAATACGACTTTGTGATGCTGAGTTTCCAATCGTGCTGCAACATTCCCCTGAACTATATTGACAAGATATGTCATGGTCCACTTGCCTTTCCAGAATACTCCATCAGCAGGTAAGCCTTGTCCTGGGATTCTCCAAACCTTGATCAGATCTCCCTGAGCCATGTGTCAAGTTACTATCCCCACTCATCATGAAATGGGTAAGAGAGGAGGAGAGAATATTGACGGGGGTTGGAGATGGAGGGCCTTTGCAACAGACAACTCAATGGTAGAGTGAACAATGCGGAAGACAGCTGATCGAGTGAAGCTTGAGTGTTCCACAGTCTCGCCGAATGTGCAGAGAGGGGTATACCAAATTGATCTGGGGCAAGGAGTGGATTGAGCCTGATCCCATTCACAGGTGGAGAGAAGAATGGTCTGGGAGAGAGTTCAGTGGGTGGAGGCTGGAGTCCAGGATCACTGGTGAGGAGATTAGGAAAAATCTTTTTCCTTGAAGGTATGATTTTAGGATTCTCACTTCTGAGGACAATGGAAGATCTATCTGTGACCTTAAGTGTAAGGGAACATGTACAGTTATGGCAGTAAAAGCATTGAGGTCCAGGTTTGTAGATCCTTGAAAGTAGCTACACAAGTAGGTGGTGGTAATGAAGATGTATGGTAGCTTGGTTTCATTGGGTTGGGCATGAAAGTTAGGAGGTCATGTGGCAGTGACATGAAACTTTGGTGAGGTTGCACTTGGAGAACTGTGTGCAATTCTGGGCAACCAATAACGGGGTGGAAGTGGAGGTTTTGGAAAGGGTACAGATGAGGTTTATCAGGATGCTCGGTTCAGAGGGTATGAATTTTGGGAAGAGTTTGGATAAACTTGGCTTGTTTTCTTTGGAATGTTGGAGACTGAGGGGCGGCCTGACAGAAGTTGATGAAATTATGAGAGGCATGATGGGATGGATTGTCAGAACCATTTTCCCCAGGGAGAAAGTGTCACACACTGGAGGACTTGTTTAAGGTTATGGGGGGAAGGGGGAGAGAATGTGGTGGTTGAGGGGGTTAAATGAGATGTACTGTGCAATTTCTTTACACAGTGAGTGAAGGGTGCCAGTGAAAGGCTGGTGAGGGTAGTGGGGGAGCATATACAATGGTAGCATTTAAGAAGCTTCTAGATAGGCCCATGAGCTGAGGGATGTGGATCATGTGCAGGCTGCAGTGCTTTAGTTGAAGTTGGGCATCATGTTCGGTGCAGACATTGTTAGCTGAAGGGCCTGTTCCATGCTGTGCTATTCAAGGCCAACATGGGCAGGATTGGAGGTTGTACTCACTAGGTGGAAAGGTAGACAAGGCCCTGGACCAGCTGTGATCTCACTGAGTAAGGGCTGAAAGGCCTTCTCCTGCTCCAGACTGGACACTTGGAATGCAGAAGTGACTAGAGGGAGGCTGCCACTCTCCGACTGGCCATTTGGGGACAGCCCAGACCTGGTTCAGGGTCAAGGCCTCCTGTCTTGTGGGGCACCCAGAAAATTAGGACCTTGTGAAAGCCTTTATTCCAGGAGCCGAATTCCAGAGGTGCAGGGGGAGAAGAGGTGAAGGAAAATCAACACAGCAAAATGATGAGAAATTGGCCATTGAATATGCTAGTGATGCAACTGAGGTGGTTCAGGATGCCTTCCCCATGACCCAGGAATGAATGCCATCCATTTCATTGAGTGAGGTTTCAAGAAGCCCTGTTCAACCCGAGCTCAATCAGCATCAGTGGTTGGAATCCGAGCTCATGCAGGGGAAGATAGTTTTCCAACCATCATCAAATGCTTCACCAATAACCTTCCTACTGTGAGTGGATTATTTGGACTTCAGTCAGGCTTTTAACAAGGTTCTGTGTGGTAAAGGTGTCCATAAGTTCAAAGGATCTGAGGTGTTGTGGAATTAAATCCAACATTGTGTAGGTGACAGGAGGCAGAGGGTTGTGGTGGAGGGGTGCCTCACTCATGGAAGAGGTGTACCGCAGAGATCAGTGCTGGGACCTTTGTTTCAAATATGTAGAAATGACTTTGATGAGAATGTTGGTGGTCTGATTAGAACCACAGAAACAGGCCCCTTTGGCCTATCTCGTCTGTGCTGTCATAGACCTCCATACCCCTCCCATCCTGTCCTCTCTTCTTAAATGTTAAAATTGAGCCCGCATTCACCACTTCAGCTGATGGCTTGTCCCATACCCCCACCACATAAATTCCCCTCATATTCCCCTTAAACTTTTCACCACCTTGACCAAAGTCCTCTAATTCTTGTCTCACCTAATCACAGTGGGGGAAAAAAAACACTGTTTATATTTACCCTTTCTGTACCCCTTAACATTAACTTTAAACTGCCTGTTAAACAAACTAATTGTATTTTTATAAAATCCTACAACCATGCTGACTGAGCCAAAGATGGCCGTGCCTGCGCTGGATTGTGTACTATGAGAAGCTGCAGGGCACCAGAAATGGGGGGAAACAACCCCTCCCACCCAGTTGAGAAAGAGAAACATTGTAGATGGCCCTGCAACCCATAGCATTGGGCAGTAATGGGCTCAGTGTTTGGATCCACACAGGTTGTGGAATGCTGGAGATTCTTGGGAACCGAGATTTGAGAGGGTGTTGAGGGCTGAAGGGCCTCGAGAATTGAAGGCTTCCTGATCGTGTCAGAGGTTTGGATCTGGAGTTGTGGTGGTCAATGGATTGAACAGGAGTCTGTGTGGCTGCAGAGGCTGTGGGAGGGCTGGAGGCAAATCCACAGACACTTGGTGGCTCTGAGGGGAATCTCTTCTGCTTCTCATTCTCCTATTGTTGTGGGTGCTGGGCAACATTTTGTCTGCCTTACGCCAGACAAAAGTTGAAGTATATCATCTACGTTACATTTTAATATTTTATTATGGGACAATAAAAGGAACCTTTGAACAAACAATAAGTTGGCCTGAATGTTGGTGGAGTTGTAGATAGTAAAGAAAGTTGAGTCAGGATACAGAATCCATTGATCAGTTGGAAAGATAGGTGAAGATGAAATTTAATCCACACAAGTGTGAGGTAATGGGTAGTCTAATATCAGCAAGGTATTGTGTGGTAAATGTTGCGCTTAAGGGTACAGGCAAATCGTTGCAGAAGATCATGTAAGATAGTGATGTCTTGAAATAGAAACATGCTGGCATTTTGAAAGAGGAGGTGCTGGTGGGGTTGAGGAGCATAAAGTAGAACCATCCCCCAGGCCTGAGCAGATGTAACCACTCAAAGCTGGGAAAAATTGCTGGGGCCCTTTTAGAGATGTTTGTAGAGGGGAGGTCTTTATTTTAGAAGGCTACCAGGACAAGTGTGCCTGACATCAGTGGTAGGAACATTATTGGAGGAGGTTCTGGAGAGAGGATCTACTTGCATTTGGAAAGATGAGGGTTGTTTGGGAACAGACAGCCTTTGAACATGGGAAGTTGTTGAACTCTTTGAAGTGGTAATCGAGGTTTTTTAGGTGAAGAGAAGGGATAGGGCTGGGCCCAAGGTTGAGATTCTTGATTGGAATAAGGAAAATTTTGAGGAGATGGGAAAGGATTTAGAAGTGGGGATTGGGATAATTTATTTTCTAGGAAGGATGTAACAGATAAATGGAGGATATTCAAAGGGGAAATATTGAGAGTATGGAGTCAATATGTCCCTGTGAAGATTAAAGGAAAGGTTGGAAAATATAGGGAGCCTTGGTTTTCAAGGGATATTGGGAATTTGGTTTTGAGGAAGAGGGATGTGTAAAACAGGTATAGACAGTAGGGAATAGGTGGTGTTTGAGGAATATAAGGAGTGTAACAAAAAAAAATCTGAAGAAAAATATTAGAATGGTTAAAAGGAGATATGAGGCTGCTTTGGCAGGCAAGGTAAAAATAAATCCAAAGGGTTTCTACAGATACATTAAAAGTAAAAGAATAGTGAGGAATAAAATTGGGCCCCTTGGGGAAGGGTAGGCTCTGTGAGAAGTCAGAAGTGATGGGGGAAATTTTAAATGATTTTTTTCCAGTATTGAACCAGATGAAGTAAAGAGATAGTGAGGTCATGGAAAATATACAGATTAATGAGGAAGTATTAGCTTTTTTAAAGAGAATCAAGGTGGATAAATCTCTGGGTCCTGACAATCTATTCCCTAGAACCTGAGAGAGAGTAGTGTGTACATAGTGGGGGCTCTGACAGAAATATTTAAAATGTCACTCAGCATGGGGGAGGTGCCAGAGAATTGGAGGGTGGTTGATATTGTTCCGCTTTTTAAAAAAAGGCTCCAAAATTAAACCTGGTAAATATAGGCCTGTGAGTCTGATGTCAGTGGTGGGTAAATTAAAAGAGAGAGTTCTTAGAGGTGGAATATACAATTATTTGGAAAGACAGGGATTGATTAGGAGTCGTCAGCATGGTTTTGGTAGGTCACGATTAATGAGTTTTTCGAGGAGGTTACAAAGAAGATTGATGAGTGTTGTGGATGTTGTCTATATGGACTTTAGTAAGGCCTTTGACAAGGTTCCACATAAGAGGTTAGTCAGGAAGGTGGAAGCATTCAGTATTAATGTTGAAGTAGTGAAGTAGAGATGCCAGAGAGTAGTGATGGAAAATTGTTTGCCAACTTGGAGGCTGGTGTCTAGTGGAGTGCCTCAGGGATCAGTACTGGGTCCATTGTTGTTTGTCATTTATATTAATGATCTGGATGATATGGTGGTAAATTGGATTAGTAAGTATGCAGATGATCTGAAGATTGGTGGTGTTGTGGATGGTGAAGAAGGTTTTTAAAGCTTGCAGTGGGATATAGGACAGTTGGAAGAGTGGCCGTTCTCTCCCCCCAGCCCCCCACCCCCACCCATCATTCTGCTCCTTATGAATGAGGCACTTCTGGCTACAACTGCAGAAGGTGCAAATCCTGTCCTTACATCTCCATCACTACCATCCAGGGCACTTCCAGTTGAGGCAGAGTTTTGCATGCACCTTGTCCAACCTGACCAATTCGTTCAGTGCTCTCCATGTGCCCTTGCACTGTAACACTGCGTGCTGTCATGTGTTCTTTGCATGGCTGCATGCATGTAGAGATGACTTCTCATCGAGGTGTAATGTGATAATAGCTTGTCAAGCAAAGCATGGGAAGTTTATGGCCGGTGATTTGCATTGTTCAGGATGTGGCTTTGCTGGAAAGGCCAGCATTTATTGCCAATTCCTGATGTCCTTGAGAAGATGGAGGTGTTGAGCCACTGCAGTCTGTGTGCAGAAGGTAAACAAGAAAGTCTGCAGATGCTGGAGTCCAGTGCAATGCACAAACATGCTGGAGAATCACAGTAGGACCTGCATCGTCTATAGAAAGCAAAGGGCGACCACGTTTTGGGGCTGAACCCTTTGTCATTGACTCACTCATTGTGATCCCTCTGAGTGTGTGTCTGGTGCGATGAGGTTCTGGTCAGAGGTGACCTCTCCTTGTTGGAGGTTGATGCCATACTGCAGAGTGCCTGCAGGTGGTGCTGGTGATGAATGGTTGGGCTGTGTACCTGTACCTGCCCTGGCTAGTAGCTCCTCACCTTGTAATCAGCGTGGAAGAGCACAGGGCGTTTCCGCTGACTACACTGCTCACCCCTTGATGCAGCCTCTCGAGTTATGAAAATTTACCCTTTCAGAATTCAAACCTATCCATGATCCAAGCTCCAAAAGGGACCTGGAGTGAAATTCACTCTCTCAAAATCTAAGTGGGGAAAAAATCAAAGGACTTTTCAACTTGATTTATAGCAGCATCGTCTTGCAGGAAAATCCTGACTTGGCTCTTTTCCTGGGAGTGCATCCGCCCCCAAAACACAGTGGGAGCTTGTAGCGGCTTGTAATGTACACTCCAGTTTACATTGAACAGGGACAGGCATTTCGTGTCTGCACCAAACATGATGTTAAACTAAAGCTCTGGTGCTTGCATGTGACCTCTATCCCTCCATCACCTTCATCTTCATGTGTCTGTCTCGAAGCCTATCAAGGTCAGCACAACGTCATTGGCTGAGGGGTCTGTATTGTGCTGTAATGTTCCACTTTCTAAGCCTCTTAGCTGCTATTAATGTATCTGCTTTCTCCACTTATCCCTCTTTGTATAAAATATCTATCCCGTACACCCTCAGACTTCCTGCCTTGCGTTTTAAATGCATGACCACTGGTAGAAGCATAGAACATTACAGCATAGAAACAGGCCCCTTTGGCCCTTCTAGTCTGTGCCAAACCATTTTGTTTGTTGCCTAATCTGACCTGCACCCAGTCCATAGCTCCATCCATGTACCTGCCCAAATTCTTTTTAAATGTTAAAATGGAGCCCACATTCACCACCTCGTCTGGCAGCTTGTTCTACACTCCCACCACTCTGTGTGACGAGGTTCCACCTCATGTCCCCCCCTAAACTTTTCCCCTTTCACTTTTTCAAATATTTTATTTTAAAAGACTCAAGCAAATATATTGCAACCAATATAAGAAATTTTCTTATCACACAATGTAATATCCACGTGTGATGGCGTACATAATTGCCGCGGTGAACTGGCCCCACTTGTCACACGTGGTCAGTGTGGCAGCTATGGCAAAGATGGCGTATGGGACTTTCTCTTCCGGTACAGAATGGAAGTGCGGGTATGCACTTGCATGACACAAGTTCTGGGACACGAGGGGCGGGCTCCAGATCGGCCTTAAAGGCTGCAGCAGGAACTTCAAAGTAGATCAGTGGTGCTAAACAACTCGCAGCCTGCTATCTCAGTTCTTTCGCTGCACTCGCGTACAACACGCCTCTCTCTTGCGTGCTCTTTCTCACTGTTTTCCCCCTTCCCCAGATATTAAATGAACCATAAAAGGCAAGGGAAGAACTAAAAATGAAAATGCGTTGTGTGTACCACAACCTTAATTCAGTCTTTTCTTTATTTATCTGTCAGGACAGTCTGTAACCGATTTATATCCTTTTGAATTCTTTGACAGCCCTCTACGTTGTCAACAACTCTACCAATCTTTGTGTCATCTCCAAACATACTAACCCACAAACCTTTCCCATTCAAGTCATTGATGTACATCACAAACGACAAGGTCCCACACCGATCCCTGCAGAACATCACAGCTTACTGTTCTCCAGCCGAATACTGCTCTTCCACTACCCTCTACTTTCCATGGGCCATTCATTTTCGTATCCCATGAGCAGACACCCAGCACAGAGCAGGCCATATGAGGCAGGAGAAGAATGAGGCTATTTGGCCCATTGAGTCTGCTCTGCCATTCACATCATGGCTGATGTATTCTTCCTTTCAACCCCATTTTTCTTGCTTCTTTCCATAACCTTTGACACCCTGACTAATCAAACATCTTTCAGCCTCTGCTTTAATCTACTGTCAGCGGCAATGAATTCCATAGATTCATTGTCTTCGAGCTGAAGAAATCTCTCCTTCTCTCTCTTCTAAAACCTTTAGCCCAACTCTTCCAGGCCGACCAAGTGAGCATTCTGGGCTAGACCCATATGCTCATATTTAGCCAATATCCTTCTAAGCCCCTCCTAATCATGTCTGTCCAAATGTCTTGTATATACCAGAATTGTGCATGCATCTGCAATCTCCTCTGGCAGTTCATTCCTGATACGGAACCCCCCCTCTAAGTGAAATGTTCTCTCTCAGGATCCTTGTAAATCTCTCCTCTCTCACCTTAAACCTGTGTCCATTAGTCTAGAACCATCTACTCTGGGATAAAGACCGTGAGTATTCACTTTATCCATGCCCCTCATAATTTTATTATCCTATGTAAGGTCCCCCCTCAACCTCATTCACTCTGGGTATTAAAGTCCCAGCTGAACTGCCTTCTCCTGATAAGTCAACCCTTCCAGACCTTGCAACATCCTGGTCAATCTCCTCTGAACGTCTTCCAGTTTATTGACACCCATCTACAACTGGGCGATCTGAAATGTACACAGTACTTGAAGTCTGGTCTCATCAATGCCTTTTGCAGCTGAATCATAGGGTCACGGCTTTTGTTCTCAGCAGCAAGTCCAGAGGAGATTAATGGGACAAACATCTACTTCACCACCCCGTCCACCTGAGTCACCACTTTCAAAGAATCTGTGCCCTTTGGTCCCTCTGTGCCCTGCTATTCCCCATCATGGTAACACACTCCCCATTCTTTCCTGTATCCTCTGGCAAAGGTAAATTACTGTTCAAATAATTCCCATGGGCTCCCTGAATGCTCCACAATGATCATTCAATTGATGTTAGGAAACCTCCCATCAGTCACTCTGTGATTGCCAGTCACAGTCAGGTCTCTGGTATGATGCAAGTGTGGACTGGGCCAGGAGAACCTCCTCTCCTCTGGACAGGAGTGGGTCCACTCCTCCTCTAATGCAGGAGTAAGCTCTGAGTCCCCTCTGCAGTGGGGGTGAGCCCTCACTGCAAATGTCTACAGATGTGTGGTGGAAAGTGAGCTGACCGGCTGCATCATGGTCCAGTGCGGGAACACCAATACCCCCGAGCATAAAGCCCTCCTAAAGGTAGTGGACACGGCCATGGAAAGGGGTCTAGGTGTTATAAGACTCGCACCCCCCAGGTTCAGGAACAGCTGCTCCCCCTTCACCATCAGACTCCTCAACAACAAACTCAATCAGGGACTCGTTTAAGGACTCTGTGCACTTTATTGATATTTTTATTCTCTGTCGTACATTTATTTACATTTCTTTCTGTTTACATGTGTATGTTGTGTAGTTTTCTTTGTAGTACTCCATCAGCCAGCTCCCCACCATGACTACCAGCCCCCCCACATCTCCATCGGGCACACAAAACTCAAAACGGTCAACCAGTTTACCTATCTCGGCTGCACCATTTCATCAGATGCAAGGATCGACAATGAGATAGACAACAGACTCGCCAAGGCAAATAGCGCCTTTGGAAGACTACACAAAAGAGTCTGGAAAAACAACCAACTGAAAAACCTCACAAAGATAAGCGTATACAGAGCCGTTGTCATACCCACACTCCTGTTCGGCTCCGAATCATGGGTCCTCTACCGGCACCACCTACGGCTCCTAGAACGCTTCCACCAGCGTTGTTTCCGCTCCATCCTCAACATCCATTGGAGCGCTTTCATCCCTAACGTCGAAGTACTCGAGATGGCAGAGGTCGACAGCATCGAGTCCACGCTGCTGAAGATCCAGCTGCGCTGGATGGGTCACGTCTCCAGAATGGAGGACCATCGCCTTCCCAAGATCGTGTTATATGGCGAGCTCTCCACTGGCCACCGTGACAGAGGTGCACCAAAGAAAAGGTACAAGGACTGCCTAAAGAAATCTCTTGGTGCCTGCCACATTGACCACCGCCAGTGGGCTGATAACGCCTCAAACCGTGCATCTTGGCACCTCACAGTTTGGCGGGCAGCAACCTCCTTTGAAGAAGACCGCAGAGCCCACCTCACTGACAAAAGGCAAAGGAGGAAAAACCCAACACCCAAGCCCAACCAACCAATTTTCCCCTGCAAACGCTGCAACCGTGTCTGCCTGTCCCGCATCGGACTTGTCAGCCACAAACGAGCCTGCAGCTGACGTGGACTTTTTACCCCCTCCATAAATCTTCGTCCGCGAAGCCAAGCCAAAGAAGAACAGGGAAGGAACTGTCTTTAAACCTACTACCTGCTGCCAAAACAGATTCCTAACTGTGCCCTGGCCTTCCCCAGCCCAGAACATTCAACTGACCACGGTGTTCCCCAGACCTGAGTCTCTGATACAGGGGATTACCCCCAGCCTTCCTTAGGCTGGAACCTTCGATATGTGTTTCTTCTGGTCTTCCCCAGGCTGGAACCTATGACTCATGCTTACCCTAGGCCAGAGCCTCTGACAGAGACATGCCATAGCCTTTCCCTTCCTGGGGGAGCAAATTGCAAAGAGATGGAAGACAGCTGCCGGAAATATTATGTTGTGATAATAGATGACTTTAACTTTCCACATATTTGCTGGGACATCCATATTGTAAAAGGGCTGGGTGGCTTGGAATTTATCAAATGTGTTCAGGAAAGTTTTCTAAATTAATATATAGAGGTACCAACTAGTGAGGCGGAGGGCAATACTGGATCTCCTATTAGGGAATGGGACAGGACAGGTGACAGAAGTATGTGTAGGGGAACATTTTGGGACCAGTGATCATAATACCATTAGTTTCAAGTTAATTATGGAGAAGGATAGGTCTGGCCTCGGGTTGAAATTCTAAATTGGAGAAAGATTAATTTTGAGGAAATGAGAAAGGATCTAGAATGCATGGATTGGGATAAGTTGTTTTCGCAAGGATGTGCGAGGTAAGTGAAGGATGTTCAAAGGTGAAATTTTGAGAGTACAGAGTTTGTATGTTCCTGTCAGGATGAAAGGCAAGGTTAGCAGGAAGAGGGAACTTTGGTTTTCGAGGGATATTTGGGATCTGGTTTGGAAGAAGAGAAGACCAGGTTGCAGGTATGGACAACATGGAGCAAATGAGGTACTTGAGTATGAAAGATGCAGGAAAAAAGCCTCAAGGAAAAAATCAGGAGGCTAAAAGAAGGCATGAGGTTGCTTTTGCCGACAACGTGAAGGAAAATCTTCAGGGTTTCTAAAGGTGTATTAAGAGTAAAATGAGAATAAGGGACAAAATTCTTCCCTGTGAAGATCTGGGTGGTCGGGCTTGTATGGAATCAAAAGAGATGGGGGGAGATCTTGAATGCTTTTTTTTTGCATCTGAATTTACTCAGGAAACAGGTACAGAGATGTGGGAAGTAAACAAGCAGTGAGGTAATGGATAGTAAACACACCAAAATGCTGGAGGGACCTGACAATTCAGATACATAATTCCCTGAAAATTGTGCCACAGATAGTTAAGGTGAGAAAGAGAGCTTGGCACATTGGCCTTCATAAATCAAAGTACTGTACAGGTACTGAATGCAGGATTTGGGATGTTATGGTAAAGTTGTAGAAGACATCAGTGCAGCCAAATTTGGAGAATTGTGTGCAGTTTTGATCACCTAACTATAGGAAAGATATCAATAAGATTGAAAGAGAGCAGAGAAGATTTACTAGGATGTTGAAAGGAATTGAGGAACTTAGTTACAGGGAAAGGTTAAACAGGTTAGGACTTTATTCCCTGGAGTGTAGAAGAATGAGCGGAGTTTTGATAGAGCTTACTCCAGCCCTCCCCTGTCTGCAACCTCAGACTGATGCTTACCTTGGCTTCCCCAGGATGGAACCTCCAATAGGTGGAGGTTTTACCTTAGTTCCCTATGCTCACAATGAGTTGTGCACATCCCATGATGCTGAACTCTTTCTCCATCTCTGAGCCATCTTTAACCGGGATTCTCCACCTCCACTACAGACCCCATCAGCATTCTTCCTCCTCTTGGGCAGATTGTTCTGTCCTTCATCCCTCTCGATCTTTTCATTTCGAACTGCAGCCAAGACATCAATCATCCTGACTTCACCACTCCATTCACCTCTTCGAATCTTACACCCCTCGGAATGCATTTTTCCCCATTATCTCTGCACCAATCCCAACCTCACTATCAAACCCACAGACAGGGATGCATGTGTCTGATCTCTAGCTTCCCATGGCCAGATGACAGCTCTCAAACACCTCTTACTCAAACAGGACCCCACTAAGAAACATCAAGCCACTGTCTCCCGCACCATCACTGACCTCATCCCTTCTGGTCCTGTCCCAGCCTCTAACCTCATTGTTTCCCACCCCATACTACTCACTTCCACTAACATCTACAAACTCAACTACCCCGCTGGACCCATTGCCTCCATATGTCCTGTTGAAATGTCATAATTCCCCTACTCCATTTTGTTCTCTCAGATGGTCCAGTCCCTACATCTGAGATATCTCACATTATATCAATCACTCTGATAACTATCATTTCCTTAGACTGAACTGCCTCATTTTCACCTTGGATGTCCAGTCCATGTACAGCCCCCAAAAGGTCTCCAGGCTCTCTGCTTCTTCCTTAATATTGGACCTAACCAGTCCCCCTCAACTGCAACCCTGCCCCTTGCTGATAGAACTTGTTCTCACCCTCAATAACTTCTCCTCTGGCTCATCTCACTTTCTCCAAGGGCACCCTCATGGGCCCCAGCCATGCCTACCTTTTTGATGGAGATGTGGATTGATCTACACAGAAACGGGTCCTCAGCTCTTCCTCCACAACACTGATGACTACATCGGCGCTGCCTTGTGCACCCATTATGAGTCCGTCAACATCATCCACTTTGCTGCCAACTTCCATCCTGATCTCAAATTCACTTGGTCCATCTCTGGCAACTTGCCCCCTTTTCTTGATCTCTCTGTCTCCAATTCAACTCAATGTAATGGGCTTCTGTGGCTTTAGACATGATAGAATGGGGGAGGGAGGATGAAAAGGGGAGGAGTGGCATTGCTAGACAGGGAAAATATCACAGCTGTGCTCAGACAAGTCAGACCAGAAGGTTTGTCTACTGAGGCTGTATGGATGGAATGGGAGTTGGAGGAGCAAATCTGTAGAGAGAGAGAGAGAGAGCAGACAGCTGCAGAAAACACAAGGTTGTGATGGTAGGAGATTTTAACTTTCCACATATTGACTGGGGCTCCCAGACTGTAAAAGGGCTGGATGGCTTGGAGTTTGTCAAATGTATTCAGGATAGATTTCTAAATCAATATATAGAGGGGCCAACTAGAGACAGAGTGCAATACTGGATCTTCTATTAGGAAATGAGACAGGACAGGTGACAGAAGTGTGAGTAGGGGAATATTTTGGGACCAGTGATCATAATACCATTAGTTTCAAGTTAATTATGGAGATTTTGGCCTTGGGTTGAGATTCTAAATTGGAGAAAGGCCAATTAACCTCCCCAAAAAGGTTTAAATAATATAGTGTGGTTGGGGGAAGGGGTACATATTAAGGAGCAGAGCAAAGACAAGGTTTCTCAGTAAAGAGAGAAGGCTTGTAGACAAAGTTTTGGGGAGGAAGGGTAGGTGATCGAGAAGGAAAAGGATCAATGCACTGATGGAGGGGTGATAATGGTAATAAATAATAGAGTTGACTGTAAAGAGGGGGATAGGCAGAAGGTAGGATGTGGGAAATCTCTGGAATATATTTACTTCAATGCAAGGAAAGTGGACGAGCTGAAGGTTTGGATAGACACTTGGCAGTATGACCTGGTGGTGATTAGTGAGATGTGGTTGCAGGAGGGAAGTTGAATATTCTGGGGTTTCGCTGCTTTAGGTGTGATAGAATTGGAGGGGTAATGTGGGGGGTGGGGGGGGTGGGGTGTGGCATTACTTGTCAGGGAAAATATTACAGCGGTGCTGAGGTGTGATAGATTGGGGGGCTCATCAAGGGAGGTGTGTGGGTGGAATTAAAAAATAGAAAAGGTGAGGTTACAATTATAGGGATGTATTATAGACCACCTAGTGGGGAGTGAGAAATAGAGGAGCAAATGTGTAAGGAAATAGCTGAGGTGTGCAATAGCACAGGGTTGTGTTAGTTGGGGATTTAAATTTTCCTAACATAGATTGGGAGATGCAGTCAGTGAAAGGGGTGGATGGCTTAGAGTTTGTAAAATGTGTGCAGGATTGCTTTTTGCAGCAACATGTTGAGGTACCCACTAGAGAGGGGGCAGTGTTGGATCTACTGTTGGGGAATGAAATAGGACAGGTGACAAAGGTGTATGTTGGGGAGCACTTTGGATCCAGTGATCATGATACCATTAGTTTCAGCATAATTATGGAAAGGGATAGCTCTAGTCCAACGATGAAGGTCTTTAAGTGGGGGAAAGCCAGATCTGATGAAATGAGAAGGGATTTGCAGGGAGTGGTTTGGGCTGATTTGTTTTTTGGGAAGGAAGTGGAGGAGAATTGGAAGGCAATTAAAGGTGAGATTTTTGAGGGTGCAAAACCTTTATGTTCCTGATAGGATAAAAGGCATGGCCAAATGTTCGAGAGCCGTGGTTTTCAAGGGAGATTAGGAAGTTGGTTCGAATTAAAAGGGAGGCCTACATTAAATATGGGAAGCAAGGGATGGACGAGATGCTTGAAAGATACATAGATTGTAGAAAGGTAAATCGTGCTTGACAAATCTATTGGAATTCTTTGAGATGGTGACAGGTAAAATAGATGGGGGAGGGCCAGTGGATGTGGTGTACCTGGACTTCCAAAAGGCCTTCGATAAGCATAAACGACTGGCTTCCAAAATCAAGGCTCATGGGATTGGGGGCAAAGTATTGATGTGGATTGAGAACTGGCTGGCAGGTAGAAGACAGAGTTGGGATAAATGGCTCATTTTCTGAGTGGCAGGCGGTGACCAGTGGGGTGCCACAGGGATCTGTACTGGGACCCCAGCTGTTCACAATTTACATTAATGATCTGGATGAGGGGATTAGATGGAATATCTCCAAATTTGCAGATGACACTAAGCTAGGAGGGGTTGTGTGCACGGAAGAGGGGGTCAGGAAGCTCCAGTGTGATTTGGATAAATTGAGGGACTGGGCAGATCCATGGCAAATGCACTACAATGTGGATAAATGTGAGGTATCCACTTTGGTAATACAAACCGGAGGGCAGATTACTATTTGAATGGCAATAGATTAAGAGATGGGGAAGTGCAGAGAGACCTAGGGGTACTTGTACACCAGTCTCTGAAGGCGAGCATGCAGGTACAGCAGGCGGTTAAAAAGGCAAATGGTATGTTGGCCTTCATATCAAGAGGGTTTGAGTATAGGAACAAGGATACCTTACTGCAGCTGTACAGGGCCTTGGTGAGACCCCACCTGGAGTATTGTGTGCAGTTTTGGTCACCTTATCTAAGGAAGGAGGGAGTGCAGAGGCGATTCACCAGGCTGATACCTGGAATGGCAGGAATGACTTATGAGGAAAGATTGCGCAAATTGGGATTGTACTCGCTGGAGTTTAGAAGATCGAGAGGGGATCTCATAGAGACCTATAAAATTCTGGCAGGACTGGACAGAATGGATGCAGATGGGATGTTTCCAATGGTGGGAAAATCCAGAACCCGGGGCCATGGTTTGAGGATAATAGGCAAACCATTTAGGACCGAGATGAGGAGGAATTTCTTTACCCAGAGGGTGGTGAATCTGTGGAATTCATTGCCACAGAGGGCAGTAGAGGCAGGTTCATTAAATCTATTTAAGATGGAATTAGATCTATTTCTTCAGTATAAGGGTATTAAAGGTTACGGAGAGAAGGCGGGGACGGGGTACTGAACTTTAAGATCAGCCATGATCTCGTTGAATGGCGGAGCAGGCTCGAAGGGTCGAATGACCTACTCCTGCTCCTATCTTCTATGTTTCTATGTTTCTAAGCTTAAGAAGGAAATTAGGAAAGCGAAAAGAAGGTACAAGGTGGCTATAGCAAACAGGGAGAAAGTAAATCTGAAGGGTTTTTACAAATATGTGAATAGCAAAAGGAGAGTGAGGGATAAAACTGGTCCACTAGAGAATAGGAGCAGACAAATGTGAGCAGAGCCGAATGAGATGGGGAATTAAATGAGTTCTTCTCATTAGTATTCACTAGGGAAAAGGATGTGGAATTGTGTAGGATGAGGAAGGCAAAAGGGGGAATTATGGAAAAGATAGGGATTAGGAAAGAGGGGGTGTTGGAACTTTTGAGGCATATAAAAGTGGATAAGTTTCCGGTGCCCGATGGGATTTTCCCCAGGACCTTGAGGGAAGTCAGGGAGGAAATAGCGGAGGCTCTGTTAGTTATTTTTCAACAGTCACTGGAGGAGGGTGTGATGCCGTGCGATTGGCGTGTTGCGAACGTGGTTCTTCTGTTTAAAAAGGGTTCCAGGTGTAGGCTCAGCGATTATTGTCAGTGGTTGGTAAACTAATGGAAAGTATTCTTGGAGATAATATGTATAGGTATCTAGAGGGGCAGGGACTGATCAGGGACACCCAACATGGGTTTGTAAGGGGAAGATCATGTTGAATTTTTTGAGGTGACGAGTGAGGTTGATGAGGGTAGAGCAGTAAGGCCTTTGATAAGGTTCCACATGGAAGTTTGGTGAGGAAGGTTCAGGCACTAGGGATTAATGTTGAAATAGTCAGATGGGTTCAACGGTGGCTGGATGACAGGCACCAGAGAGTCATGATGGACAGCTGCCTGTCAGGGTGGAGGCCGGTAATGAGCAGTGTGCCTCAGGGATTGGTATTGGGTCCCGTGTTGTTTGCCATTTACATTAATGATTTGGTTGATGGAATGGTAAATTGGGTTAGTAAATATGCGGACGATACAAAAATAGGGGAGTTGTGGAGAGTGAAGATAGTTTTCAGGGACTACAGAAGGATTTGGACTGCTTAGAAGAGAGAGCTGAAAGGTGGCAGATGGAGTTTAATGTAGATAAGTGTGAAGTGCTTCATTTTGGGAAGAATAATCAAAACAGGACATATGCAGTGAAGGGGAGGGCGTTGAGGAATGCAGAGGAACAGAGGGGTCTTGGAATAACGGTTCATTTTTCTTTGAAAATGGATTCTCATGTAGATAAGGTGGTAAAGAAGGCTTTTGGTATGCTGGCCTTTATAAATCAAAGCATAGAATATAGGAGCTGGGAGGTGATGTTGAGACTGTTCAAGGCATTGGTGAGGCCAAGTTTGGAATACTGTGTGTAGTTCTGGTCGCCAAATTATGGGAAGGATGCCAATAAGGTAGAGAGGGTGCAGAGAAGATTTACTAAAATTTTGCTTGGATTGCAATATCTAGAATACAAAGAAAGATTGAGTAGACTGGGTCTTTATTCATTGGAGCATAGAAGGTTGAGGGGGGGGGAATTTGATAAAGATAATTAAAATTATGAGGGAGATAGACAGAGTAGATGTGAATAGGCTCTTCCCCTTGAGGGTAGGTGAGATTGGAACGAGGGGTCATAGTTAAGGGTTTGGGGGGAATAGTTTAGAAGCAACATGAGGGGAAACTTCTCCACTCAGAGAGTGGTGGCTGTGGAATGACCTTCTGGAAGAGTTGGTTCCAGCAGGGTCAATTTTGTCATTTAAGAGAAGGTTGGATAAGTGCATGGATGTGAGGGGGTTGGAGGGTTATGTGCAGGAAGCAGGTAGGTGGGACTAGTGGAGTTTACTTAAATTGGTGTGGACTAGAGGGGCTGAGATGGCCTGTTTCCGTACTGTAATTGTTATATAGTTAGATAATGTTGCTGGGACTTCAGGAGTTGAGTTACAGGGAAAAAATGAAACAGGTTAGGACTTTCTTCCTTGGAGCGAAGAAGAATGAGGGGAGATTTGATTGAGATTTAAAAAAATATGATTAGGCTCTTTCCATTTAGATTAGGAGAGATAAATACGAGAGGATATGGCTTTAGGGTGAAAGGGGAAATATTAAGGGGAACTTCTTCACTCAGAGAGTGGTGGGAGTGTGGAACGAGCTGCCATCTGATGTGGTGAATGCAGGCTCACTCTTAATTTTTAAGAATAAATTGGATAGATACATGAATGGGAGAGGTCTGGACGCCCTTCAATCCTGAAGTTGTGACCTCATGTGGACTCTCCCACTGTGAGGAATCAACTTTTCTTCATCTACTCTGTCCCTGCCTTTCAACATTCAAAATGTTTCAATGAGTTTCCCCCTCATTCTTCTAAATTCCAAAAAGTCCAGCTCAAGAGCTGTCAAACACTCCTCATATGATAACCCTTTCATTCCCAGAATCATCCTTGTGAACCTCCTCTGTACCTTCTCACATCAGCACATCCTTTCTTAAATGAGGAGCCCAAAACTGCTCACAATCTCCATGAGGTCCCACCAGGGCCTTATGAGCCTCAACATCCCATCCCTGCTTTTATATTCTATACCTCTTGAAGTGAACTCCATCGCATTCGCCTTCTTCACTACCAACTCGACCTGCAAGTTTACCTTCAGGCCGTCCTGCACGAGGACTCCCAGGTACCTTTTCATCTGGGGATTTTCAATTTTTCCCCGTTTTTTCCACCAAAGTTCACGACCTTCCACTTTCCAACATTGTATTTCATTTGCCACTTCTCTGTCCGTTCTCCTAATCTGTCCAAGTCCTTCTGCACCCTCCGAACACTACCTACTCCTTCACCTATCTTTGTATCATCTGCAAACTTGGCCACAAAGCCATTCATTCCAGAATCTAAATCATTGATATACAACATGAAAAGAAGCGTCCCCAACTCCGACCCCTGTGGACACTGAGCCACTGGCAGCCGATCAGAATGTGATCCCTGTATTCCGATTCTCTGCTTCCTGCCAATCGGCCAATGCTCTACCCACACTAGTACATTTCCTGATATACCATGGGTTCTTATCTTCTTGAGTATCTTCATATGTGATACAAGTGGGCGTAGAGAGGGGTAGTTCAGACTGGAGGACCGTGACCAGTGGATGCCTCAGGTTTCAGTTCTCAGACCCATGCTCTTTTTAATACACATAAATGATTTGGACAAGGCTGTTTGTGGAAAGGGGAGGAAATGTGCTGATGGCAAGAAACTGTGGTATAGTGGACAGTGAAGAAGGCTACCTCGTTTGCAATGGGATCTAAATCAGATGTGGGAAACTGGGCTAAGGATTAGCAGGTGGAGTTCAACTCCGAGATGTGCGTGGTTCTGCAAATGGGTAACTGGAACCAGGGCATGTCTTACTCTGTTAACAGCAGGGCGCTGAAGAGTGTATTAGTGCGGATGAACTCGGCTCTTTAAAGATGGCAGCATTGGTAGAGAGTGAAGAGAGCATTTGGGACACTTACCTTTTTGGTCAGAGATTTGAATATGTGTTGGGACATTGTGTTGAAGTGAAACAGCCCATTGGTGAGGCCACGCTTGGAATATTATGTGCAGGTTTGGTCACCCAGCTCTAGGAAGGATATTATAAAGTTGGAAAGGGTAGAGAAGAAGTTTACAAAGTTGTTGCTGGGATTGGGGACCCATGATATGGTGACAGACTGGATGCTGTGAGGGTCCCACAAATTATAAAGCAGCTCGTTGAGTCACTGCTATGTTTTGGGCAACCTCAGGTTTACAGAGCTGGAGCAGGCAAGTTGAGACCTATTCACCAACCAAAAAGATCCTTTCACTTCTGGTAAATACAGCCTCTGCCCCAATGCTGTTGGATCAGTGAATGAATTCACCCTGAAGGTACAAGCAAATTGATCTCAGCTATTCCTCTGTATATTGGAAGCAAACCATGTATGAGGTTATATTTGGTTCAAATCCAGTTAGGACAGCCACCACTTCCTTTGACAAGCGGACAGACTATCCTGGGTAATGAGACTCACGCTGAGCACACAATCCTTAGATATCCCCCTTCCACTGATGCTACCCCTTGCCTGGCCCCAGCCCTCACACCTCCTACCCCTCAGTTCCCTCCCCCCACCTCTTACCTCCTCCTGCTGCTCTTTGTTCCTCCTCTCACAATAGCCCACACCTGCCCCCAGAAGGTGATCTGTCTTTGGAACCCTCTACCAAAGGAGGCTGCGGCTTGATCCAAGACCGAGAAGGAGGATGTTGAGAGATGGGCTGTGACAAGTTACTGAAATACAGGATCAGCTGGAGATGGGCTCAGTGGCTTCCCTGCTGATGTGTATGTCGTTAGAGAGCGGTGCGGTGCCAGGTGTAGACTTGCCACCCAGCCTCTGCATGCTCCTTGTTTTTACAGGAAGGAAGGTAATGCACTGCGTGTTCACTGGGACAAACTGCGAGAGGCTCCATTCCTCTCCCGCTGGAATCCCTGGAGCAACGAGATTCCATACACAACCTTCACGGAACACCCAGTTGCAGGAGCCAACCAGACATTCAACAGCATGTGCCAGGTGAGGTGAGTGGGGTAGGGAGGGAGGGGTGTGTACTCACTCCCTCACTGCTGCTCCTCCATGTGGTCCTGAGCCCCACAGCTGGGGAATCTTCCCTTCCTGCACAGCTGGTGACCCAGTGCCCTGCAGGAAACTGACTCTCATTTTGGGGATACTGAGCCACACCTCCGGCACCCTGACCCACCCTGGATGTGAGGATCAGGCCAGGTAGCTACAGTTCATTTAGTGGGAGGCCCTCTAACTGCTGCCACACTGGGACCTGTTCCTGGATTGGAACTCCTTCCCACATCAGGACTGTTCCCAGTACCACACTGTGTCTGGATCTCACAGCAAATAGTCCGCAAAAATTAGAGGACTAATTACAGGGAGATGGCAAACAGCTGCAGAAAAAATAAGGTTGTGATTTAGGTGTTTTAACTTTCCACATACTGACTGGGACTCCCATACTGTAACAGGGCTGGATGGCTTGGAGTTTGACAAATGTGTTCAGGTAAGTTTTCTAAATCAATATATAGAGCTACCAACGAGAGAGGATGCAGAACTGGATCTGCTATTAGGGGACAGGTCAGGTGGCAGAATTATGTCAAAACTCAATGCTGGAGAAACTCAGCAGGTTAAACAGTGAACTTTGTAAACCAAAGATACTGACCAATGCTTTGGGCTTGAGCCCTTCAAGGTATGAGCAGAATGTAGGCAGGTTAGGGTGGGGGGCAGCCAGCAACTTTTTCCCAGAGCAGAAATGGTCAATACCAGAGGTCATCTATTTAAGGTGAATGGAATGGAGGAAAGTTTAGGGGAGTTGTTAGAATTCATTTGTTTTTTGCAGTGTGATGGGTGCTTTGAATGCATTGCCGGGGAGTGGGGGGGGGGGGGGGGTGGATCTGGTGGAGGCTGATACAGTAGGGGCAGCTAAAAATAAACTCTTAGATTGCACTTCGAAAAATGGAGGGTTATGGACTGTGAAGGAGGGAAGGGCTAGATTGATGTGGGTTAGGTTTTCATAGGTCAGCACAACATTGTGAGCTGAAGGGCCAGTACTGTGTTGTAATGTTCTGTGTTTTAGGTCCTGGAGGCCAGAAGAAATCTTTATTTAAACATACAAGGTGTTAAGGATTCTTCGAGCAGAGTATTCACCTGGGGGACATAGATGCAGGATATGTAATCAATTATTTAAAATTGAGGTGTGTAGAAATTTCTTCTCACAAATAATGGTGAAGCTCTGGAATTTTCTGCCCCCGAGGGTAGAATTTTTAATTTAGTTTAGAGGTGCAGCATGTTATCAGGCACTTTCCAGCCTACAAAGTCCACATCGCCCAAATACGCCCATGTGACAGATTAACCTAATAACCCCGCATGTCTTTGGAAAATGGGAGAAAGCCACGCAGACATGGAGGGAACGTGCAAACTCCAGCAGACATCGGCAGATTCGAGCCTGGGTCACTGGTGCTAATCATCAGATCAAGTTAAGATGGAGATGGTAAAAATTTGAAAGCTGAAGAAATTGAGGGGGTCTGGGGAATTGGCATAGAAGAGGACAGCACAGATCAGCCACGATCACATTGAATGGTGGAGGAGCTGGAGGGGCCAAGTACCCTGCTCCTTCTACTTTCTCTGGGCCAAGAGCAGGTGCTGCAAGCTGCAATCTCAACCAAAACCTTCACTCCGTCCACACTAGTGACAGAGATCCCCTAGTTACCAACCATTTCAGTTGTATCCCACTCCCATAACCACATGTCTGTCTATGGCCTCGTACTATCCCACTAAGACCACCCACACATTGGAGGAACAACAACTGATTTTCTGTCTGGGCACTCTCCAGCCAGATGGCATTAACATCAGCTTCTCTGGTTTCTGCTAATTTGTTCTCCTTCCTCCTCTCTCCCTCCTCTATTCACCCTGCCATCCCTCCTCCCCTTGATCGCTACTGCTCCCTCCCTCCCTTCTCCACCTATCACCTTTGCATCCCCACCCCCCACCACTCTTCTGCTTGGATCCCTGCCGACATTTTGCCAGACCTGGTTGAAGGGCTCAAGGCCCAGACGTCAGTTCTGTATTTTTAACCTTTGCTCTATAAAGGACACTACTGAGTTTCTCCAGCTTTGTGTTTTTAGTTCAACCACAACCAAACCTTTCTCCGAATTCTTTAGTTGTTAGTCATTGCTGTTTCCCACAGTTTATACCTGCACTCTCAATACCACCTTAGGCAAATAAGCTTTAATGAAATTACAATGCATAACCACTGCCTAATGCCTTTATTGGCATCAAGTCACTAAACTGGATTTTGTTCTCACAATATTTAAATGAACTGGCTCACTTTTCTTCAGGTCTGGCAATGCCTGGAGCTATTAGTGTTTTTAAACAAAACCCTGTAAATCACACCCTCATCTTGTGATTACACAATTAGTCACAAACAACAGGGCAGTGACCAAGTGAAATGAAACAGAAAAGCCTGCAGACACCTTGGTTGAAGTAAAAACACAATGCTGGAGAATCCTACGCTATCTGTGTGGGTTTGTACGCTCTCTCCGTGTCTGTGTGGGCTTGTACGCTCTCTCCGTGTCTGTGTGGGTTTGTACGCTCTCACTGTGTCTGTGTGGGTTTGTACGCTCTCTCCGTGTCTGTGTGGGTTTGTACGCTCTCTCCGTGTCTGTGTGGGTTTGTACGCTCTCTCCGTGTCTGTGTGGGTTTGTACGCTCTCTCCGTGTCTGTGTGGGTTTGTACGCTCTCTCCGTGTCTGTGTGGGTTTGTACGCTCTCTCCGTGTCTGTGTGGGTTTGTACGCTCTCTCCGTGTCTGTGTGGGTTTGTACGCTCTCTCCGTGTCTGTGGGTTTGTACGGTCTCTCCGTGTCTGTGTGGGTTTGTACGGTCTCTCCGTGTCTGTGTGGGTTTGTACGGTCTCTCCGTGTCTGTGTGGGTTTGTACGCTCTCTCCGTGTCTGTGTGGGTTTGTACGCTCTCTCTGTGTCTGTGTGGGTTTGTACGCTCTCTCTGTGTCTGTGTGGGTTTGTACGCTCTCTCCGTGTCTGTGTGGGTTTGTACGCTCTCTCCGTGTCTGTGTGGGTTTGTACGCTCTCTCCGTGTCTGTGTGGGTTTGTACGGTCTCTCCGTGTCTGTGTGGGTTTGTACGCTCTCTCCGTGTCTGTGTGGGTTTGTACGCTCTCTCCGTGTCTGTGTGGGTTTGTACGCTCTCTCCGTGTCTGTGTGGGTTTGTACGCTCTCTCTATGTCTGTGTGGGTTTCTTCCTGGAGGTTCCAGTTTCCTCCCACTGTTCAAAACGTATCAGGGGTGTAGGATAATTGGGTGTAAATGGGCTCCACGGACTCATGGGACAAAATTACCTGTAACGTGCTGTATTCAATAGTTCAAACAGTGTCCTGTAAATATAGCAAAGATAAAGAAAGATACATAAGTGTGAGGTATAAAGAGCAGGGAGCTGAGAAGTTGAAGGAGGACTACAAGGTGTGTAGAAGGAATCTTAAGAAAGAAATTAGAAAGGCCAAAAAAAGGCATGAAGAGACTTTGGCTGACAGTAAAAATAAATCCAAAGGGTTTCTATAAGTACATTAAAAGTAAAAGATTAGTGAGAGATAAAATTGGACCCCTTGTAGATAGCGAGGGTAGGCTGAGTGAGAAGTCTGAGGAAATGGAGGAAATTTTGAATGATTTCTTTGCCTCGGTATTCACTAGGGAAAAAAATGTTGAACTAGTTGAAGTAAAGAAAAATAGTGGGGAGGTCATGAAGCATATAAGGATAACCGAGGAGGTAGTGATGACTGTGTTAAAAAAGATAAAGGTGGATAAATCTCCCGGACCAGACAAAATATTCCCTAGGACACTCAGGGAGGCTAGTGGACAGTTAGTGGGGCCATTAACAGAGATATTTAGGATGTCAAAGGATTGGAGGGTGGTGCATGTGGTTCCTCTGTTTAAGAAAGGGTCCAAATGCAAACCTGGGAATTATAGGCCTGTAAGTCTGACGTCTGTGGTGGGCAAGTTGATGGAAAGTGTTCTGAGGGATGCTATTTACAAATTTTTGGAGGTACAGGGATTGATAGGGAGTAATCAACATGGTTTTGTCAGGGGTAGATCATGCTTGACAAACCTGATTGACTTCTTCAAGGGGGTTACAAAAAAGGTTGATGAAGGGAAAGCTGTGGATGTTGTCTATTTGGACTTTAGTAAAGCTTTTGACAAAGTTCCCCACAGGAGGTTAGGAAAAAAGGTGGAGGAATTAGGTATAAATAAAGAGGTAGTGAAATGGATTCAGCAGTGGTTGGATGGGAGGTGTCAGAGAGTAGTGGTAGAAAATTGTTTGTCCAATTGGAGGCCGGTGACTAGTGGAGTTCCTCAGGGTTCGGTCCTGGGTCCACTATTATTTGTTATATATATTAACGATCTGGATGTAGGGGTGGGGAATTGGATAAGCAAGTTTGTGGATGACACAAAGATTGGTGGTGTTGTGGACAGTGAGGAAGATTACCGTAGATAAAAGGTGATTTAGGAAGGCTGGAGGTGTGGGCTGAGAAATGGCTGATGGAATTTAATACAGATAAATGTGAGGTGCTACATTTTGGAAAGGCAAATTTAAATAGGTCATATACATTGAATGGTAGACAATTGAGGAGTGCAGAGCAACAAAGGGATTTAGGAGTTATGGTAAATAGTACCCTCAAGGCTGATACTCAGGTAGATGGTGTGGTGAAGAAGGCATTTGGAATGTTGGCCTTCATATATTGGAGTATTGAATTCAAGAGTAGGGAGGTTATGATGAAATTGTACAAGGCATTGGTGAGGCCAAATTTGGAGTACTGTGTACAGTTTTGGACACCAAATTATAGGAAAGATATAAACAAAATAGAGAGAGTGCAGAGAAGGTTCACGAGAATGTTGACAGGATTTCAGGGTCTGAGTTACAGGGAAAGGTTGTGCAGACTGGGGCTTTTTTCTCTGGAGCGTAGAAGATTGAGGGGGGACTTGATAGAGGTGTTTAAGATTTTAAAAGGGACAGACAGAGTAAATGTGGATAGGCTTTTTCAATTAAGAGTGGGGGAGATTCAAACTAGAGGACATGGTTTAAGATTGAAGGGGGAAAATTATAAGGGGAACATGAGGGGAAATTTCTTTACGCAAAGGGTGGTGGGGATGTGGAATGAGCTTCCGGCAGATGTGGTTGAGGCAGGATCATTGGTTACATTTAAGGAAAGACTGGATCGTTACATGGAGAGGAGAGGACTGGAGGGGTATGGACCGGGTGCTGGTCAGTGGGACTAGGAGGGTGGGGATTTGTTACGGCATGGACTAGTAGGGCCGAACTGGCCTGTTCTGTGCTATAAGTGGTTATGTGGTTATAACATTTTGGGCTTGAGCCCTTCATTGAGGTATGGCAAAATGTCGGCAGGTGAGTGAACAAGTGAAGCTGGAGAAACAGCGAGTCAGGCTGCAGCCACAGAGATCAGTCAGTGGCCAGTCAGGGAGGCTGGTGTGTAACAATCTCACCACTGCAGAGAATGGAGATCTGAAACCAAACAGAAGCACTTATGCACTCAGCAGGTCAGGTGCTGTCTGTGGAGAAGGAAACAGTTCAGGTTGAAGGCGCATCAGTGGAACTAGGAAAGAGGGAAAATGTTGGACATCATGTGGACAAAGGGTGGGGAGTGGTGGAGAGACCACTGGGCTGTCTGCCTGTCACTGCTCTCCTGCTGTTGGGGTTTGGTTTATTGCTTTATTTCCCAGCATTTTAGAATCTCCCACTACCTGCTGAAGAATGCTTATCTGTGTTTCTGGTGAGTGGCTAAAATGGGCAGGCAATATCATTTAACAGAATGTAGGAGCGGACGAACGAGCCCTTCAGCTCAGGTGTCTGTTGAATGCTGAACATGATGACCAAATCAAATTAAAACTCTGCTTGTTAATGGATATTCCTCCATCCCCTTCCTGTTCAGGTCTCTATTTAGAAGCCTCTTGAATGCTACTATTAATGCAGATGACACTAAGATTGGAGGCGCTGTGGACAGTGAGGAAGGTTTTCAAAAAATGGACTGAAAAATGGCAGATGGAATTTAATGCAGACAAGTGAGAGATGTTGCATTTTGGAAGGACAAACCAAGAAAGGACGTACACGGTAAATGGTCGGGCAATGAGGAGTGTGGTAGAACAGAGGGATCTAGGAATACAGATACAGAATTCCTTGAAAGTGTCGTCGCAGGTGGACAGGATTGCAAAGAGAGCTTTTGGCATCTTGGCCTTCATAAATCAAAGTATTGAGTACAGGAGCTGGGATGTTATTGGTGAAGTTTTTTAAAGTTAGACATTCAGCACTGTTACAGGCCCTTTCAGCCCATGGGCCCGCGCTGCCGAGTTGACAACTCCCCGTACATTTTCGAACGGTTAGAGGAAACCAGAGATTCAGGAGGGAAACCCATGCAGACAGCGTGGGATTCGAACGTTAGTCCCAATCACTGGTGCTGTAACAGTGTTGCACTAACCGTGTCACGCATGTTGTTAAAGGCACTAGTGAGGCTAAATTTGGAGTATTGTATGCAGTTTTGGTCACCTAACTATCGGAAAGTTATCAATTAGATAGAAAGAGTGCAGAGAAGATTTACTAAGATGTTGCCTAGACTTCAGGAACTGAGTTACAGGAGAAGGTTAAACAGATTAAGACTCTATTCTCTGGAGCATAGAACAATGAGGGGAGAATTGATCGAGGTATACAAAATTATGATAGAGTAAATGCAAACAAGCTTTTTACACTGTGAGATACAAACCAGAGGACTTTGGTTAATGGTGAAAGTTTAGGGGAAACTTTATGCAGACTGGTGGAAGTGTGGAATGAGCTGCCAGCTGAAGTGGTAAATGTAGGTTCAGTTATGACATTCAAGAAACATTTGGACAGGTACATGGATGGGTGCGATGTGTGAAGGGCTGTGGACTGGGTGCAGGTCAGTGGGATTGGGCAGAAAAATGGTTCTGTATTCTCTAGAAAGGCCAAAGGGCGTCTTTCTGTGCTTTAGTGTTTTAATATTCTATATCTGCTTCCACAATTGCTCTTGGCAGCCCATTCAAGGCACCTACCACTCTCGGTGTAAAATATTTGACCACCATGCCTCCCTTAAACAACTTTTCCTTCGCCTTAGACATATGACCAATACTGCGCGAGGCACATTGCCCTGTGCGAATGATTTGGACTGTCCACCCTATCTAAGCCTCATGATTTTATAAACCTCTATCAGGTCTTGCCTTAGCTTCCCACACTCCAGAAAAACCAATGCAAGTTTGGCCAGTTTCTACCCGCAACTCACAGCCTCTAAACCAGGCAACATCTCTATAAACTGCTTCTGTCCCTTTTCCAAAGGCTCCACATCCTTCCTGTAATGGGACAATGAGAATTGCACATAGTAAACAGCTGCAACATGACCTCCTTACTTTTAGACTCAATACCCTGCCCAATGAAGCCAAGTGTTCCATACATGCGACTAGGGCAAGATTCCCCTTGTCCTCACCTATCAGCCACTCCAGCAGCCTCCGCATCCAACATTATTATCGCTACACCACCCACTACATGATCCTACTACCAGCTACCCAAAAGAATCTGAAGGCAAGAGTCCATAGTACTGAATGCTGATCAGGGAGGGAGAACTGGAACTAAATTAGGGTAGATGGGGAAATCCATCAGCATGGAGGTGATGGGCTGAAGAGCTGGTACTTTGCTATATCACACTATGCTCACGCTAGGAATTTCCGAGGGAACAGGGATGTTTTGCTTCCACTCTGACAGATGGATGGGGGTTGGTGGGCTGATGCTGTGAGTACGTTCCATGTTCTCAGTCTCCCCCTGATTGTCCCTCTCCACTGGGAGCAGCCACATGTAAATGCACGTGACTGGGGATCAATGGAAATAGAGTGATTGAGCAGGAAACAGGCCATTCGGCCTGACATACAGTCAACTCACAGGCACTCTCTGTATTAACCTCATCGCCCAACACTTGTCCCGTAGCCCTCTGTGCCAAGTGATTCAAGTGTTCATCCAGATGCTTCTTGAATGGGGTCAGCAGCACCGCATCACTCATTCCCTCAGGCAGTGCACTCTCTGGGTGAAGATGGAGCCTTGAGATTTCCTCGACATCTCTTCCCCCTCACCCTAAACCTGTGCCCTCTCATGTTATCTACCTCTGATAAGGGAATTGTTTCCTGCAGGCCACCATATCTACATCCCTCATAATTTTACATATCTATTCCCCACCTCTTCTCCTCCACACTGGGGAGAACAGATCCAGCATCTCCTCATAATTGAGATCCTCCTCCCCAGGTGTAGCCTGGGGAACTTCCTCTGCCCCTTCTCATCACTATCGCATCCTTTGTCCACAGCAACGTGCGATACTCCAGCTGAGTCTGACCAAGATTTTCTAAAGTTGGAGCATAACCTCCCCTCCTCTGTATAACCCTAACCCTGGCTAACAAAGGCCAGTATTCCATTTGTCTTCCTAATCATAGCTGCCTGTGTTGTCACATTCAAAGCTACATGGACTTTACACCACGATCTCATGTACGATCAAAATCCATCAGTTCACGTATGTCTGGAGTAAACTCCATCTGCCATTTCTAAGCCCATTTTACCAACACTTCACTGTCGTCCCATAGTCTATGTACACTCTGCCAATCTTCATGTCAGACGCAAACCTACTGCTCATGCCTCTCACATGCAGACCCAAGTTGCTCATGTCTGAGAAACAGAAAGGGTCCCAGCACTGATCCTCATGGGATGCAACTGGTCACAGGGGTCCAATCACAACACAACCTTCTACCATCATCCTCTGTCTCCTAGTGCCAAACCAATTTTGGATCCAATTTGCTGACTGGTCCTGGATCCCAAGGGCCCAAATCTATGGAACTGGTTTTTTGTGAACCTCATCTTTGTTTATGGAGACCTCATGAGAATTTCACCTTCCCCATTCACTGAATTCTGTAACAAACCTCACCCATACCTTGGCTCCATGCACAGATTGTCTGTTTTTGCATCTTTTAAGGAGATTTCTGGATTGGGAGATTGCTTCATTGAGCATCTCTCTCTGTGCTCTGCAAGACCTCTGAATGGCCAACAAATGAGGCTACCTGCAAATTGGAGGAACAACACCTTATATTGGCAGTCTCCAACCAGAGAGCATTAACGCTGATTCTTCAATTTCCATTAACCCCCCCTCTCCTATGTCTCTCTTTCCCTATCCCTCTGTTTCCTTTCCTTCCCTTCTCCGATCTGATCAGAGAGCTACCTTGGCCCCTTTCCCATCACGTCTCAGATTGTTTCCTCTTCTACACTCTCATCTGTATCCACCTTTGGCCTTTGATCCTCCCCCTGCCTCTTTTTCCTTCCTCTCCTTGTCCTCCCTTCCCTCATCTTTTTATTCAGGTGCCTACACCTACACCCAGGCTCAATACGTTGGTTACTCTTTCCTTCCTATGGATGCTGTGTAACTTGCTGTGTTTCTCTAGCTCGATTGTGTACTCCACTAGACCCAATAATCTGCAGACATTCTTGTTTAACCCTCAACACATCTTTTACTTGTTCCTCCTGTCCACCAGGAGGCTGAGTGGAGATTTAATAAAGACATAAAATTTTATGCAGCCTCATCAGGATACATCAAAAAAGGACCTTTCTTCAGATTGTCCTGAACGGGGCAGAGATTTATAGTAATTGATGAAGGATTACAGGGATATGAGGAATGTTCTTTTCTGCAGAGGATGGTGGGGATCTGTCAGTCAGTGTTGGAAAGGATCATCCCATTCATACAGTACTGGAGTTGGGCTCAGGGCTGTGGAGCCAGGGTTAGACCAGTAAGGGGATGATGGTGAGCGTGCCTGGGTGTGTGGACTTGCTTCCTCCCTCTCCGTGATTTCATCTTATCCTTTTTACTTTCTACAGCTTGAAAACTTTAAAGGCCAACTTGCTCAAGCTGTCCAAAAAGCCTATCAACTGGACCCAGTTCCCGGGAGAGCCAATGGGGTGATTGTATTGAATCATCCGATTAGTATCGAGACATACATTGGGATAGTCTCACTCATCAGCAATCAAAACAAGCTCGGCTACTCATTGGCTCGGGGCTCCGTGGGGTTCTAGTGCACGGGCTCGGGCTCCGCGGGGCTTCTAGTGCACGGGCTCGGGCTCCGCGGGGTTTCTAGTGCACGGGCTCTGGCTCCGCGGGGTTTCTAGTGCACGGGCTCGGGCTCCGCGGGGTTTCTAGTGCTCGGGCTCTGTGGGGGTTCTAGTGCACGGGCTCGGGGCTCTGTGGGGGTTCTAATGCACGGGCTCGGGGTGCCGTGGGGGTCGTAGTGCACGGGCCCGGGGCGCCGTGGGGGTTGTAGTGCACGGGCCCGGGGCGCCGTGGGGGTCGTAGTGCACGGGCCCGGGGCGCCGTGGGGTCCCAGTGCCGGGGCCCGGGGCGCCGTGGGGTCCCAGTGCCGGGGCCCAGGGCGCCGTGGGGTCCCAGTGCCGGGGCCCAGGGCGCCGTGGGGTCCCAGTGCCGGGGCCCGGGGCGCCGTGGGGTCCCAGTGCCGGGGCGCCGTGGGGTCCCAGTGCCGGGGCCCGGGGCGCCGTGGGGTCCCAGTGCCGGGGCCCGGGGCGCCGTGGGGTCCCAGTGCCGGGGCCCGGGGCGCCGTGGGGTCCCAGTGCCGGGGCCCGGGGCGCCGTGGGGTCCCAGTGCCGGGGCCCGGGGCGCCGTGGGGTCCCAGTGCCGGGGCCCGGGGCGCCGTGGGGTCCCAGTGCCGGGGCCCGGGGCGCCGTGGGGTCCCAGTGCCGGGGCCCGGGGCGCCGTGGGGTCCCAGTGCCGGGGCCCGGGGCGCCGTGGGGTCCCAGTGCCGGGGCCCGGGGCGCCGTGGGGTCCCAGTGCCGGGGCCCGGGGCGCCGTGGGGTCCCAGTGCCGGGGCCCGGGGCTCTATTGTCATTGTCTGCAACTAATGCTGGAGTTTCCTGCTGAGCCACTTCTACGTCTGCACCGTGATGAGCTTGTTGCCACTCGATGGATCAGTTATCACAGATTTTGGTCATTTGGTAGAGTGACATGTAACCTTAAAGCAGTTTATTATTTGCAGCTTTTAAACTGAGTACTGATTATGTTAAGCACCTGTATCCAAACTACAGACAAGTAGCAATGTTAGACAACATGGGGTGTCTCCATTCAAGCTGTAACACATGGCATCCTCTTGTTGTGGTGTCTTGTCCCTGGGTGTACTTGTACATCTGAACAAAGAATTGATCAGTCCTCTCTGCAGTCCTCTGCCTCACACTCCAAACCTATTGGATGGGCTCTTTGACTTCCATCACTAACACATCAAACAAAAGGGATTAATCACAGATAGGGACAAACTCGTGGACACCAGCTCCATACCCCATTGTTACTTGGTGACAGATGTACCACAAAAACTCCCCAACACTTTCAGAGCCCCTTCCCCTTCACACTCCTATAACTGCAGATGGTGGCATATGTTTTCTTTCATTTCATTCCTGGGGACAATCTGACCCAGGAGTGTGACAATTTCACAGGTTGTTCAAACCCCACACATTAACATTTTCACATAAATTGCAAGTTCGGTCCACATTTTTTGAAGTGTGTAATTGCTTTGAATATGTTGTCTGCAGCTTCCTGTGTACCAGAACAAAACCTGTGTCATTTTGTATATTGGCCAAATAAAATGGGGGCTGCCATGCTGTCTCTGGTTCTCTTTGTCACGGGTGTTAATACTTTTCATCTCTTCTATTCTGAAAGCAAACCAGTGTTTGACATGAGAGCAACATTAATCCAACTGGAGGGCTCTGCTGTGCAGAATAGATTCCTATAGCCCGGACACAGGCGCAGCGTGTTCACATCAAACAACATTCATTCCTGCTTTAGTCCCATTTGACCCACAGCCCGTTAATCCCCTCCCGGCCATGGAGTTATCCATATGTTCCTTAAAGGAAACACCTGCCTCCACCACTTTGCCTGGCAGCTCTAGTGCATGGGCTCGGGACTCTGTGGGGGTTCTAGTGCATGGGCTCGGGGCTCTGTGGGGGTTCTAGTGCATGAGCCCGGGGTGCCGTGTCACCCTCTAAGTGAAGAACTATACCCTCACATCCCACCCCCCTCACCTTGTAGTTATTTCCTCTCACCTTCGATTCTCCTACTCATGAAAACAGACCGTCACTATTCACCATAACCATGCCCCTCGTGATTATATAGACCTCAGTAAGATTCCCTCTCAACCTCCTGTGCACTAAGGAAACCAGGCCCAGTTTTTCCAATCTCTCTCGATAACTTTCCTAATCCTGACCACGACTCTGTAAACCTCTTCTGCACCCTTTTTAACGTTATAATATTCATTCCTATAGCTAGGTGACAAAACTGCTCACAATATTCCACATGGCCTCACCAATGTCTTGCATAACTTCAACGACCTCCCAAGTATCCCAAACACTCTCCATCCACCTGTGCCACCATCTTGGAGCTATGTACCTGCACCCTTTGGTCCTTCTGCTCCACCGCACTCATTAGGATGCTGTCGTTAACAGAGTAAGTCCTGCATGGATAATTTACCCAAATGCAGCATTCAGTGTTCCTTCAGGTATCTTGGGTTATAATCGGCACAGCTATGTTTACTTGTCTCACCTTGGTGCTTGTCCTCCATCAAGCAATTTTGCTTCAATGCACTTCCTTTGCTTTCTTCACTATCCATAACGTTTCCAGTCTGTCTCTCTGCATCCTGCACCCCCACTCCCAGTCACACTAGTTTAAAGCTTCCTGGGTGAATTAGCAAATTTCCCTGCAGGAAACCCATCTCTTGTACAGATCACCTCTACTTCAGAAATCATCTCAATCATTTATAAATCTGAAGCCCTCCCTCCTGCATGAATAGCTCAGCCACATACTCATGTGTTCTATCCTCCTCTCACTAGCTCTTGGCACAGGGACTAATCTGGCGATTATTACCTTGGAGCTCCTACTTTTTAACTTTGTCCTAACTCCCTGTGTTTGTTTTGCAGGACCTCATCCCATTGCCTACTCATGTAATTGATACCAATATGCACCACTCTGGCTCCTCCTCCTCCCTTTTAAATATGCTGTGGTCTTAATTTGAGATGTTCCCAACCAGGCAACAGGGTGGCTCCCATTCGGGCGTCTCATTCTTGCAACAGAGCAGTACAGCACATTATAGGCTCTTTGGCCCACGATGTTGTGCCAACCCATATAAACCTACTCCACATCAATCTAATTTTTCCCTACCTCACACCCATAACCATGTGCCTATCTAAGAGTCTTTGGAATGTCCCTATTGTCCCTTTACCTCCGTCCCTGGTGATGCATTAGAGGCATCCACTGCTCTGTGTGAAAATCATCTTCCCTAAACTTTCCCCTATTTACCTTGTATGGATGGCCTCTGGTATTGGCTAATACCAATCTGGGAAATAGGAGATGGCTGTCCTCTGTCTCTGCCTCTCATAATCTTATCTACAAAGAACTTCTATGAAGTCATCTCTCATCCTTCATTGTTGCAAGGAGAAAAGCCCTAGCTTGTTCAACGTTGCCTCAAAAAACATGTTCTCCAATCAAGGCCACATCCTGGTAAATCTCTGCACATTCTTAGCCCCCTGCTCTACTCACTCTATGCCAACAATGGTTTGGCTTGTGTTTTTCTACATTGACCGTGTGCCCCTGCTCTAATCATGGCTCTCTACACTAATCGTGCCCCTCTACCTTCTCGATCTCTCCTCATAGGCTAACCCCTAAAATATATATTTTCTCACGGTATTGCATCTAAACAAGGAAGATTAAAAGAGAATGATGGAGGAGTTATTTGGCATAGACTGGGAACATAAATTATATGGTGGGATAGTTGAGGAACATAGGAAGATGGAGATATTTTTCAGTGCTTCACGATGTACATCAACAATTCATAAGAGGGGATCAGGTGCAGTATCGAAGTTTGTTGATGACAGGTAAGATAGAAGGAGGGAAATTGTTTCCTCTGATAGGTGAGACTAGAACTACGGGCCATAGCCTCAAGACAGTGGAGTAGGTTAAGGATGGAGGTGAGGAGAAACTGCTTTTAAATTTAAAAAATTGTTTTTAATTTAGATACAGCACAGTAACGGGCCTTTTTGGCCCATGAGCCCATGCCGCAAAATTACAGCCAATTAACCTACAGCCCCTAGTACAGTAAGCAGTAGAGACTACCACATTAACTATATTTAAGACAAGCTAGGTAGACTTTTGCAATTTTGGGGAATTAATTGTTATGGGGATATGGCAGGTAGGTGGAGCTAAGTCCACGGCCAGATCAGCCCTGACTTTATTGAATAGCAGAGCAGGCTTGAAGGGGTGATGGCTGACTCCTGCTCCTGTTTCTAATGTTCTTATCCCAGGTCCTGATGGAATCCATATCAAGATGCCCCTCTTGTACAGTATAGGCCGAAGGGATAAACCTGCGTGAGCCCTGCATCGATGGTGGGGAAGATGCTGGAGAAGATTCTTTGGGACAGGATTTATGTTCACTTGCAAAGGCAGGGACTAACTCGTCATCATGGTCCATTCCTGCTCCTATTTCTTAAAGAAAAGTCCATCAGTTCAGCAGTACATTTCTTCTTGGTTTAGTGTCAGTTTATTTATCACTTTATATCTTGTACAGTGAGAAGGGTCTTCTGCTAGGAGTGTAACAGGTTACCCCCAACATTCATGCAGCGAGGCAAAGAGCTCAAAGTGTAGAGTATAGATTTACAATTTGCACCAAGCAAATGCAGAGTGAGCACTGCTGTGGGGTTCATTCAGGAGCCCATTGGCTGTGGGGTAGAAACTGGATGAGTGCTTTCACATTCTTGAGCCTTCTCCCAATGGGGTGGGGGGGGGGGGTGGAGGGAGAAGGGTGTGATGAATCCTTCAGTGTGTTGGCTGTCTTTCCCAGGCCATGGGAGAAGTAGATGGAGCCTGTGGAGGGGAGGGGAGCTTGCCCGATGTTCTGAGCTGCTTTCACCACCCTCTGCAGCTCCTGATCCTGAGCAGAGGAGCTCCTGTCCCATGCTATGATGTGCCCAGCAAGTCTGCCCTCCATAGTGCACTTGTGGAAGTTGTTGAGGGACGGTAAATGCATAGCAGAATGTTGCCCACACTGACATTTCCAGGTAAAGCATGTTGCCTAAGAGATGACTTCCTGCCTGAGTGGATGTGGTGTGCGAGTGTGAAATACTGAATGTGCTGCTATGTCCTGACCTCCCCCCCCTGGTTTGGGGGAGAGGAGACCATTGACTATGCCCATTGAATGCTGGCCTGGCCCACACTTAGCAATGCTGCCCCACCTTGTTCATGAGTTGGTTTGCTCTCTCCACGCCTTCATCAGCTGTTTACTTCAACAGCTGAACCATACAACAAACGAGAAACATTCTATGAGAGGGAGGGAAGCTGCAATATTATCCCTCTCGATTTGGGACAGGTGCAGGCTGTTTACCACAAAATCCAAAAATGAAGAAGGGTGACCCCGGAAAGAATTCCAGTCACATGACTAGTGTACCACCACATACAGGCAGTAAATTTAACCCTTTCAAGACCAAAGTCAAGGCCACTTCAAAACAAGGTTTTTATTCCTTGAACAAAGTTGGCAAAGTTGTGGACCATGTTCTATCAAATTATTACATGTACTGTGGTACAGTGAGAAAGTTCATTTTGCAAGAAGACCAGCAACTCGACCTTTACGACGATCAGCTGTAAAACAGTAGGTGCAGTGATGCAGAGAGAGATTAGTTAGTGCAGAGCAAAGGTAACATCATTATACTGACTTGGTTCACTCAGGAATCTGGACACCTTCTGAGAAGAAGAACCAAACAGTGCTGACTTGGATCCCCGAACAGGCTGAGGACCCGGTGATATCGGTCTCTGAGGGCGACATCAGAACATCATTCAAGAGGGTGAACCCTCACATGGCAGCAGGCCCTGATGGCGTACCTGGCAGGTTAAATTTACAGCATTGTTGTCAGATTCCATAATCTCTCTGATTGTCAGTGTATTAAACATTCAAAAACATCATTTCACAAATATAGGTTCCATATTTTAAAAACACATACAAACACTTTAAAACAGGGTTAGGGTTTAAAACCTATTTCGCAAATATAGGTTCCATATTTTAAAAACACATACAAACACTTTAAAACAGATCTTATTTAAGATACTAGAGCTCTGCTCATGCTAGACATGTCGGTGCTTCAGAGCCTTTCCAAAAGCTTTGTAGAGTGAATAAGAGACTTCACTAATGGATTGTTGTTTACAAAAGGCAACAGATGAAAGAGCTTGTTGGAGTGTTCTAAGAGGGTCTTGTGGTTTTGCAAGCAGAGAGAGTTGAACAGGCTTTCTCTCTGTGATACAGTTAGCAGCAGCAGCTGGGACTGGAACAGGGCAAGCTTGTGGAAAACCCCATTTGGAAGATGGGCTGTGAGTTCTTAGTTCAGCCTGGTCAAAACCCTTGTGGTTCATGCAAGAGGAGAGGACTGGCTGTCTAATGTTTCACTTAAAATAAGAGAAACCAGAAGGTGACCTGAAAGAAAGAGGTTATCATCTGGAGAACCCTGAGGGAGAAGCTTTGTCAGCAAGACACTGAAGTGGCTGATTAAAAAGGAATCAGCTGTGGGTGTCCTGGAACAACATATCTCTCTCTGAAAACTGACAAGAACCTTCCTGAAAGGTAACCATTTACCTTTCAAGCACCAAAGCCTGGTGAAGTTTATAAATGTTAAATTCTGTGCACAGTCTAAGAATTGCCTACAACCAGAGAACTTGGAGGAATGAGAAGTGAGATTGGACTGTGAATCAAAGAACTTTTCTACATACGTGTGCTTAGAATTAGAAGGGGGTTAATTTAGGTTAGTTAAGTTAATAGTGATAAGTTAAAGTTTGGTTCTATTTTCATGTTTAAAGATAATTAAAAACAATTTTTGTTTAAGTAACCATTTTTCTTGAATGAATATCTATTGCTACCGAGTTTTGGGGTCCTCTGGGCTCGTAACAATAGTAATACGGACGTGTCAAAAAATATACTCATTATTTCTATATTTTAATCACAATTATGTTTAAAAAATATTTGATAGGCAACTGCTAACTAACTGTTGGAGAAATTTAGTGACTGATCAGCATCTGTGGGGAGAAAAGAATTGTCATAATCTTTGACCCAACTAGTCCAGTTCCATTTGTCTGCATTTAATCTATATTGTTTGAAATCCTTCCGATGCACAAACCTGTCCAAAAGACTTTTGAATATTGTTACCATGCCACCTTCTACAGATTTGTCTGAGTATCAGAATCAGAATTTTTGCCATGGTCATGTCATGACATTGGTTGTTTTGTGGCAGCATTACAGGTGAAAATATTGTTATAAATTCCTTGAGTGGAATGACCTTCCGGAAGAGGTGGTTGCAGCAGGGTCAATTTTGTCATTTAAGAGAAGTTTGGATGAGTGTATGGATGTGAGGGGGTTGGAGGGTTAAATCGGTGCAGACTAGAGGGACCGAGCTGGCCTGTTTCCGAACTGTAATTGTTATATGGGTTGTTGTTATAAATTACATTTTTTTTAAAATAAACAAATTAGTGCAAAAGAAGAGAAAGAAAAAGTGAGGCCGTGTCTGTGGGTCATTGTCCGTTCAGAATCTGATGGTGGAGGGGAAGAAGCTGTTTTGTACCATTGGGTGCTTGACTTCAGGCTCCTGGACTGCCTTCCTGATGGCAGCAGTGAGAAGAGGGCATGGCCTGGGTGGAGAGGGTCCTTGAGGATAGAGGCTGCTTTCTTAAGACACCCCCTCTTGTAGATGTCCTCGATGGAGTGAAGACTGATGCCCATGATGGTACTGGCCAAGTTCACAATGCTCTGTAGTCTTTTCCTGTCCTGAGCATTGGCACCTCCGTACCAGACAGTGATGGACCCAGTCAGAATGGTACCTGTAGAAATTTGCAAGTCTTTGGTGACATACCAAATCTCCTCAAACTCCTCATGTAGTAGAGGCGCTGGTGAGCCTTCTTTGTGATTTCATCAACGTGGAAGCCCTAGAGCAGATCTTCAGAGATGTTGACACCCAGGAATTTCCACTACTGACCCCTCCATGAGGCTGGTTTGTGTTCTTCTGATTTCCTCCTCAAGTTCACAATCCATGTCTTACTTTTGCTAGCATTGAGTGCAAGGTTGTTGTGTGACACCTCTCAACGAGCTGATCTGTCTCTCTCCTGTACACTTCCTCATTGCCATCTGTGATTCTGCTGACAACTGTGGTGTTTGAATTTTGCTTGGCCTCACAGTCATGGGTGTAGAGTGGGTAGAACAGTGGGCTAAAAATTCATTTTGCCATGTGCCTGTATCTGATAGTAAGTGAAGAGGAGACATTGTTACTGATTCACACTGGCTGTGCTCTTCTGATGAGGAAGTCAAGGATCCAGTTGCGGAGGGGGGAGGGGAGGGGAGGCATGCAGAGTCCCAAGTGTGGGAGCTTGTTGACCAACATTGAGGGGATGATGGTGTTGAAAGCTGAGCTGCAGTTGATGAAGAGCAGGCTGATATACATGTTGCTGTTGTTTAGGTGATCTAGAGCTGAGTGGAGAGCTAGTCAGATTGCATCCGATGTGGACTTATTGTGACAGTGTATGTGTCCAGATCTTTACTTTGGTACGAGTTCATTCTGGCCATGTCCAGCCCTTTAAAGCATTTAATCCTAGTAGATGCAAATGTTATTGGGTGAGGAAGGTTGAGGCAGCTCACACTGCTCTTCTCTCTCGTCTTAAACATATGCCCTCTAGCTCTAAATATATCTACTGTGGGGATAAAAGACTGAGCATTCATTTTATTCTCACTCCTGGGAACAACATCCCAGCCTATCCAACTCCCCCCCCCTGCCACTCAACCCCTTCAATCCTGGCAACATCTGACTGAATATCATCTGTACCCCTTCCAATGTGTTGATATCCTTCTTACAGCTGGGAGACCAGAAATGTAGGTCCCAACATTTGAACTCAATTCCCTGAACAACAGCCAGTTTACCAAACATCTTCGTCACTACCTTGTGCCCCTGAGATGCCACCTTCATAGATAAATTAACCAAAACACAGACCATTCCTTGCCCCTGACCGACGCTGCTTGGCTTGCTGAGTTCTGAGTGCGTCTGTTATTTGTTGCAGATTCCAGAATCTGTGGCTTTTTGTGTGTCCAAAATTTGAAGGGATTGGGATGATCTGGGATTCACTAGAAGTGTGATGTACTAACAACTGACCCCACTTCCCGGCTCCTCCCCCGGGGGGCCCGCCTCAACCCTGAACCCCTCTGAAGCCTGTTCATGAATCCTACCTGTATTGTAAGCTAATAAAGCATTAGTTCTCCATCCAGTCTGTGGTGATATGTAATTACACCTCTGGGCCACCAGGGGTCACCCTGATGACCTTGTCTATAAAGCAGTCCAGAGCTACAGTCTTGCAGAGAGACAAGACCTCTTAGTGTCCATATTAGTTTATTAAAGCTGCCTTATACTCACACTGCTGGTGTGGTTATTGTCAGTTCACTGTCGAGTGTGAGTTTTTATTTAAATTGTATGAGCTTAGATAGGAGTTTTGATTAGATTAAACATGGCCTGTTTCTCTGAATCAAGGAATCAATTTGCTGATAAAGCATCTACATCAGCCCCATACAGGAACATAGAACTGCACTGCACAGTACAGGTCCTTCAGCCCTCAATGTTGTGCTGACCTTTTTATTAATTCCTTAAAAAAAGTTCTAAACCCTCCCTAACCCATAACCCTTTAATTTTATTCCATCCATGTGCCTGTCTAAGAGTCTCTTAAATGCACCCAATGTTTCAGCCTCCACCATCATCCCTGGCAAGGCATTCCAGGCCCCCACAACTCTCTGTTTTTAAAAAAAAATCCTTGATTTCTCCCCTAAACTTCCCTCCTTTAACTTTTATGTGTCCTCTGGTATTTGCTAATACTGCCCTGGGAAACAGGTGCTGGCTGTCCACCCTATCTATGCCTCTCATAATCTTGTAGACTTCTATTAATTCTCCTCTCATCCTTCTACACTCCAAAGAGAAAAGTCCCAGCTCATGAGACTTATTTTCCAATCCAGGCAACATCCTGGTAAATCTCCTTTGCATCCTCTCTCCAAAGCTTCCACATCCTTCCTATAATGAGGTGACCAGAACTGAACACAATAATCTAAGTGGGGTCTCACCAGAGATTTGTAAAGTTGCAACATAACCTCTCCACTCCTGAATTCAATCCCCCTAATAATGAAACTCAGCATCCCATAGGCCTTCTTACCCATCCTATCAACCAGTGCAGTGACCTTGAGGGGATATATGGATTTGGACCCTAAGGTCCCTCTATTCATCCACACTCTTAACTAACCAACCATTAACCTTGTACTCAGCCTTCTGGTTTGTCCTTCCAAAATGCATCACCTCACACTTATCTGGATTCTGCCCAACTCTGCATCCTGTCTATATCCTCTTGTAAGCTTCGACAACCTTCAGCTCCATCCACAACTCCTCCAACCTTCGTATCTTCCACAAACTTACTGACCCATCCTTCATTGCCTTCATTCAGGTCATTTATAAAAACACACAAAGAGCAGGGGTATCAGGACAGATCCCTGTGGCACTCCACTAGTCACTGATCTCCAGGCAGAATACTTTTCTTCCACTATTACTCTCGGCTTTCTTCATATAAGCTAATGTTTTATCCACACAGCCAAGGTTTCACTGGTCCTGTGACTCATGACTTTCTGGATGAATCTCTCACTGGGGACCTTGTTAAATGCCTTGCTAAAATCCATGTATTCTACATCTACCACCCAACCCCCATCAATTCCTTTTGTTACCTCCTCAAGTAGACTCGTGAGGTAGGAACCCCCCCTTCACAAACTCATGCTGACTCTCCTTGAGCAGATTCCTCCAAATGCTCATAGATCCCTAGCCTGAAAAATCCTCTCCTTCCAGATCGAAAATGTATTTCCTATTGTAGAACAATAGCTGGGAATGCAGAGATTGAGGGAAAGATAGGAGATGGACTTGGGGAAAAGGATTCGAGAACAATATTGCTCAAAATTGTGCTCTGATAATGACATAATTTATTAATGTCAGATATAGATGGGTACAGTACAATTTTATGCACCAATTATACCTGACACTACAAAAATTACATGGTTTAAAATCAGAAATTCAGGACTCATGTTTTAGGTGAGGTTGGAACATTTATACATTCAACCTGGCTCTGTGTGAAAATAAGATCCTTTTGGTATGACTTGGCAGAAATGTTGACAAAAATTATAAAGTAGATTTTCTGTGGGAACTAGAACTATGTTTATTGAGGAATCTTATGGTTATTGGCACAAAACTATGAAAATATCAAATCCAGTTCATGAAAATGGCACTCATGGGAGCCAGGAGATGTCTCGCTGTTACATGGAAGTTCAACCCCCCCCCCCCCCCCCCTTATTACTCGCTGGAATATGGACATGCAAAGTTGTGCCCTCTCCGAAAGAGAACTTATAATCCTAGAAAGAAATATAACCTGTTTGTTAAAATATGGCAACCTTATTGGAATCATTCTGGCTTAAGGATATATTAACTTCCCCGAAATGGTTTAAGTAATAAAGGTTAATAGTGTTGAATTCCTGAAGATCAAGATATGGACTAATTAATGAAGGTTGCTAAACACCCCTTTTTTGACAATTTTTTTTATATGTTAGCAGGTGGGGGGTGGTGAGATTTGGGCATTATATGAGACTGTCCTTTTAAAATACTATTTATATGATGTTCTATATGAGTCTTGGAAAATTAAAATAAAATATTCAAAAATAGAATCCTCTCCATTAGTTTGTCCACAACTGACATAAGACTCCCAGGATTCTCCCTGTTACCTTTTTTCAGCAAAGAGACTACATTTGCCATTCTCCAACCCTCTGGCACCTCGCTGTGGCCAAAGAGGATTCCAAGATCATCGCTACTGGAGTGGAAGGACTCCCATGCTTTGTCTGGACCATTGATATTTTCAGTTCAATGGTTGTGCTGTAGGACCATTTTGTCCTGACTCCAACTTTGAAGTTATTAAACTTCATAGCAAATGTTCCAGACTGTCTTGTTCTCCTACCTTCTCCAATCAGCATTTCAGCCTTGCTGGAATTAAAATTATTAGCTCCTCACTCTCAAAGGTCTCAGTAGTTTTGATGGTTGCAATACTTTGCCGTCACACCCTTCAGACATTTAATGCATAAAGTTATCTTTGCAAGTGGACAGATTGGAGGTTACCAGCATGGATATGTGCATGACAGATTCTGAGCCTGACTTTTTTGAAGATGTGACTAAGATGATTGATGAGGGCAGGGCAATGGGTGAGCTTTTTAAAAACCAGTGATTCTGCCGACAACTGTGGTGTCATTGGCATTGTAGATGGCATTTGAATTGTCCTAGCCACACAGCTGTGGTTGTAGCTCGAGTAGAGCAGTGGGCTAAGCACATATCCTTGAGTTCCGCCTGAGTTGATTGTTTGTGAGGAGGAGATGTTGTTACCAATCTGCACTGACTGTGGTCTCTTCCAATGAGAAAGTCAAGGAGGGAGGTCCAGAGGCCCAGGTTTTGAAACTCAGTGACCAGAATTGAAGGGATGATGGTGCTGTATGAAAAGCAGTCTGATGTAGGTATTGCCGTTGTCCAGGCATTCCAGGGCTGAGTGGAGAGCCAGTGGGATTGCATTTGCTGCGTAAGGATTGTGGTGGTAGGCGAATTGCAGTGGGTGCATGTCTTTACTTAGGTATGAGTTAATTCTGGCCACGACCAAACTCTCAAAGGATTTCATCATAGTGGATGAGAGTGCTACTGGGCGATAGTCGTTGAGGCAGCTCACACCACTCTTCCTGGGCACTGGGGTGATTAATGCCCTTTTGAAGCAGGTGGGAACATCCAAGTGCAGCAATGAGAGATTGAAAATGTCCATGAACTCTCCAGCCAGTTGGTTGGCACAGATTTTCAGTACCCTGCTGAAGTACCAATTGCTGAAGTAGACAAAGACGATGTGGTCAAACAATAATCATGGCTTTTATTAGCAGAAACTCATGGTACAATAATGAAAGACAATAGATGCATATACAGTTATATCCAAGGGGAGTGTCCTTAACAGTAGAGATAATGCACAGCCAATGTTAGTACAGCAAGGCTAGCCAGAGGGGAGACAGGCAGCTTGGCAGACATTCACCACACCTACCAGGTACGCCATCAGGTCAGATGTCTTGCAAGGATTCACCCTCTTGAAGGATGTTCTGCTATTAGCCTCCTAAAGAGATATCACAAGGTTGCCATCCAGGGGTTCACTACTGCTTGTCAGTTATATTAACGATCTGGCTGGCAATGTAATTAACTTGATTGTCAATTTGCAGTTGACTCCAAAATTGGTGGCGTAGCGAAGAGTGAGTTGTTGCACAGTGAATGGACAGGCCCTGGAATGTGGACTAGACAGGGAGACCCAAGGTACAGAGTTTCTTGAAAGTAGCAATTCAGGTGGATGAGATGGTGAAGAAGGAAATTGACATGCTGGCCTTAATTTGGAAGTACTAGGATTCAGCTGTACAAGGCCTTGGTGAAACCTCACTTAGAGGACTGTGTGCAGTTCTAGTTGCCCAAATATAGAAAGGACATCAGTGAATTAGAGGGGATATAGAAGAGATTCACCAGGATTTTGCAGGGACTGGAGGAGTTGGTTGGATAGAATGGGCTTTTACTCCCTAGAGCACACATGTAAGCGATATAATTATATTTGGCCCGCAAGATCATATTAAATATATATTAGAGTTGCCCCGCTGGCCGCCGCGCCAGTATAGCACATGCACACTGAAGGTGAAAATGAAGACACCGGAGGTGTGGAGGGATCTCAGAGTCCAAAATCCCGGGGACCGGTTCCCAGACACACAGACGCGGCTGGAGTTGGGGACCATCCTCACTGGGTCTGTGCTTCAGCGGCGATGCCGGACCGAACGTCTCGTTGGCGATGCTTTCCCCCTCGCTCCATGCGCGACGGACCCTGCCTCCCGCTCCTTTTGTTGGAGACAAGCCCGGCGCCGTGAGATCGCAGTTTAATCCCTCTCCAACCATGGGAGGGGGGTGGGAGCAACGCGCTCTTCTCAGCCAATTCCTCCACCGCCCCGGACGACAGCGTTTCAACGGGGGGTTCGGGTGCCTTCGTCAGGCGACCGACCTGTTGGTCCAAGACAAGGGGAGAGCGTACAAACTCCACACAGACAGCACCTGAACTCGGGTGAACGTGGAGCTGCGACCCCACATTCCACATCAGGACTGTGTGTAAGATTGGGAGCAGTGAGACGGAAGCTTATTTTGTTCCTGTGATTTAAGCCTTTCTTGGGGTGGGGGGGGGGGTTCCTTCTCTGACCACTTGCCTAACATTAACCTAATCAGATGTGGAGTTACCACAATACAACAGTTCTCAACCTTTTTCTTTCCACTCGCGTCCCTGTGCCATTGGTGCTCTGTGATTAGTAAGGGATTGCTTAAGGTGGTCTGTGGGTGGAAAGAAAAAGTTTGAAGACCACTGCTTTAATTATCCCTCATTGACTCGTCATGTGCACGGTTTCAGAACGCTAAAGGAAATGGGCCAATGACAATGAAAGAGTTTATCCAAAACTATTATTAAACATTTATTTTAATAAGAAAAAGTTTAACATTACATATGTTGAAAGAAGAGAAAACATGCAGATGTTGTTGAAAATTTTCAATAAATATTTAGTTCGGCCCTCGACTTAGTCCAAGTTTTTAATTTTGGCCCTCCGTGAATTTGAGTTTGACACCCCTGCCCTAGAGCGAAGAAGGTTGAGGGGTGATCTTAAAAAGGATGGGTCAGTGTGAGAGAGGGCATGGGTTTAAGTTGAGAGGAAAGAGATTTAGGAGGGACCTGAGAGGCAACATTTTCACTCAGAGTGTGGTCTGTATCTGGAATGAGCTGACAGAGGAGACTGTAGAAATGGGCATAAGAACAATATTCAAAATATATTTATGGATAAAAAGCCCTGGTGGGATTAGCCCAGAATGCCAATTTGGTCAGCATAGACTAGTGGGGCTGAAGGGCCTGTTCTACGATTATGACTCCATAACTCAAAGCTGTTTGCACAGAAAATCTGTCCAATGTACAGGAAAGGGTAGCTTGTTTATTCAAGGATTCTTCTTGCATTAATGCATGTGATATGTCAGGAACTGCCCACGCAGACTTGGATCACCTTGACACCACCCAAAAGGGCAACAGCCTTAAAGCAACAATTAATATGACACACTGGTGTCCTTTCTGTGGGTTAACGCCAAATGGAGGCGCATTTCTTTGCAGCTTCATCATTATAAACAACAGCTTTTTAAAAAACATGTAAACATATAGCATGGTAACAGGTCCTTTTGGCCCATGAGTCCGTGCCGCCCAATTTACACCCAAATGACCTACACCCCCTCCATACATTTTGAATGGTGGGAGGGAAACAGAGCCCCCGGGGAAAACCCACGCAGACATGGGGAGAATGTACACACTCCTAACAGGCAGCATGGGATTTGAACCCTTGTCCCAATCACCAGTGCTGTAACAGCAGTATGGTAACTGTGCTGCTCTTCAATGTGCACGATAAAACTCTTACCCACGCTGCCTTCAGCCACTGGGTCTCCAGATTGTTTCTCTCTGTACTACAATCCAGGGAATTTGGTTGGGTCCATGGCCTCACTTTCTTCATTATACAGTAGTGTTTCAAAAATCTGGCATCTCTGGGACTTTAGTACCATGCCACGACAGAACATTTTCACAGATTACACAGCAGGTGAGACTAAAGATAGCAAAGGAAACAGTGAGCATAAAGGAAGTGCAAGGAAAAGGATCCTGATGGATTTTGAAGGCAAAGGAACGGGCCCTGATCAGTTTAACAGCAGTGCTGGAATCCTAAACAAACCCATGCCCTTCCTTAAATTCATCAGGCCACAGTCCCTCACTCCTTATCAATGGGAAATAAACTGGCTCAAGAGATGGATGGAAAAGTGGTGGAGTTCAATCCAGATAAGTATAAGGTAGATGCATTTTGGAAGGACAAACCAGAGGCTGAGTCCAGGGTTAATGGTCAGTTACTTAAGAGTATGGATGAACAGAGGGATCTTGGGGTGCAAATCCACAAATCCCTCAAAGTCACCACACAGGTTGATAGGATAGTTAAGAAGGCCTATGGGATGCTGGGCTTCATTAATAGGGGGATTGAGTTCAGGAGTCAAGAGGTCATGTTGCAACGCTACAAATCTCTGGTGAGACCACATTTAGAGTATTGTGTTCAGTTCTGATTACTTCATTACAGGAAAGATGTGGAAGCTATGGAAAGGGTGTAGAGGAGATTCACCAGGATGTTGTCTAGATTGGAGAATATGTCTTGCAGGACAAGGTTAGCAGAGCTGGAGCTTTTCTCTGGAGTGTTGAAGGATGAGAGGAAACTTGATAGAGGTCCCAAGATTATGAGAGGCATAGAAAGGATGGATGGCTAATGCCTGTTTCCCAGGGTGGGAATAGCAAACACCAGAGGACATCTGGTAAGTTTATGGGAGACTTCAGGGGGTAAGTTTTTTACAGAGAGTTGTGGGTGTCTGGAAAGCCTTGCCAGGAGTGGTGGTGGTGGAGGCTGGCACATTGGGGGCAATGAAGAAAGATAAGCATACGGCCAAAGGAAAAATAGAGGGTTTCGTTTTCATTTGTAGGTATATTTATGTTGGCACAAAATCATGGGCTGAAGGGCCTGTACTGTGCTGGTAGTGTTCTATGTTCTACGTTGTTCTACGTTGTCAACTCATGAAAACACACAAAAAAAAAGATTCTGGGAATCTTGTGCGAACAACGAGAAGCTGCAGGAACCCAATGGGTCAGGCAGCGTTCATGAGTAGAAATGATCAGACAGTGCTTTGGGTGGTATCCTTTGTTGGGGGGGGGGTGGAGGTGGTAGAATGTGAAAAAGGGTTCTAAGGAAAATGGAGACTGAGCTCTGGTGAATTAAAAGGAGAGCGGGAATGGGCTTCTGGTGAATTGAATAGAAGATCTGGAAACACAGTTCAGAACTTTATTCTCACATTCCTTACAAGTCCTCGCTCTCTCAACACACAGGGACCCTAAAGATGGTTCCTGGTGAGCATGCGAATACGTTGGGATTTCTGTGCCATCGAAGAGCAGTGACTATACTGTTTTTGGGAAGTTGTGAATACACTTCTTCGCCCTCTTGTTGGGCTGTGTCAAGTGGAGTCCAAAGATTCTGGTCTCATCTTGACTTTGGCCCAAGAGCTTGTGCTGCCCAATTACAACCAATTGAACTACACCCTCTGAACATTTCATGAGATGGGGAGAGCATACAAACTCCTTACAGACAGCATGGGATTTGAACCCTGGTCTGGTCCCGAGCGCTGGCGCTGTAACAGCATTGTGTTAACCACTACACCAACCATGCCTCCCAACCTTTGGTTTGAAATCAGCTGTAAAAATGGAAACGTGTTCACCATCCTCCGCCTTAGCCATGGTTCTGTGCGGGAATGTCAAAGCTTCTAATTCTCAACATGCACAATTACTTCACAATCGGGTAGAGGAACTACAGAACAGAAAAGTGCAATCCTTTCAGAGAAAGTAAGGGTAATCACGGAATGGGTATAGGGAGCCTGTAAATTAATTTGGAACGATGAGGTGGGAGAAGGAGAATGGGGCTAAACTGGGAGGGATGCTCGATTGGGCCCTTCCATCTTTGCTTCCACTTCCTCACTTAATCTTGTTGCTTTCTCTCCTTGTCTTTCGTCTCCATTTTGTGTTTACCCAGTCAGTTGTCCACTTAAAGCATTAAATATGCTGTTAATTTTTTCAAATTTTCCTGAGAAAAATGCTGGATGGATTTAATTAACAATGATTGCATCAATTCTAAGTGAAATAAGAACAAGATTCAGACTCCCCCTTGGTCAACAGTGTGTCAGAGGACAAATTTGGCAAAATAAAATGGTGGAGTCACAACTTCTAGAAAAATGCAGAAGATGCAAGGTTGTCTGCCTGAATTCTAACCACCGAACAACCAACATGTGTCACTCCAAAGAGGTGCAGCTCTTAATCCACAAAAATCAGTTGTGCTTCCTTTCCTGCACTGGGTGCGGCTCCTGTAAGGTGTGCCTTTGACTTAGTAGCTCTTGGGTAAATTTTCCCAGCTGCTTTTGACTGTAACGTAACACCTATGTACCACTGACAGAGGGAGAATCTCCCCAATGTCCATTTTTTTGGTGTTAATTGAGCATTGTGGGTGACTCGAAAATGGTATGTGCAAACAGGGATTTCAGTTGCAAGATTCACAGAACAAGGAACATTTTGACCCTGCCAGGATTGCCTTAGTCTTGCATTCACCTCTTTTCAGATGATTGTTCCAGATGATTGTGCAGGTGGAACCATTGAAGCCATCATTTAAAAAATATCCACTGCATAAATTTCAGAACGGATGTCACAACAATGGGAGGGGAGGCAGAGTTTTCAGGGGTCATAGGTCAAGGAGAATTTGGTGAAGAAGTAGTCTGCAGGAAGCATATTTTATTTTCTTGGGCCACGGAGATCAGATAGCATATTTTTTTTTTGGCTGAATGATCGCAGTTTTCTCTCTCTCCCCCTCCAAAAATGCATGGAGTTGTAGATTAATTGGGTGTAAATCGGTGGCACGATTCTCAACAGCTGGAATTGGCTTCTGCCATGTTGTAAATAAAATCCCTGTTGGAAGGAAGTTGAGAAGGAAAATCCCTGAAGAAAGAGACGAATTTCTCAGTGTTGCCCAGCCGAAGTTGCTTTACTTGGTGATAAGGTATTTTCAACAGTAATAATATAGTACTTTCAGGAGTTGTGTGAGTGAATGTCAAGTCTGTTGAATGTGCAGGGGAAGTTGCTGCAGGCTTGTTAAACCAGATTTAACTGCACCCTGTCTTTTGGCTTACCCACTCTGCTTCATCGAACTCATGGAAAGCATTCCACCTTGTTATGCACTCACACTGTGAGCTCTTGATCATGACAAGGCTTTGCTGTGCTCATCCTCTTTTACAATTGTTGAAGTGGTTGCAGTTATAGGCTTTGAACTAAGCACTGGATAAATGCTCTTCTCAGTACTCAGAGATCCCAACAGCCTGGATCTCCTCCTATCCCCCCTCATTCTAGCCACCACCTGCTTCCAATTTCCCCTGAACTGTTGAGCATCCTGTTTTCCTTGATGTGTTTCCCTGCAAACTATCAGAGACCAGAGATGCTCAGAGTGTCATAGAGCCACACAGTGTGGAAACAACCCTTCGACCCAACTTGCCCATGCCAACCAATATGACCAACCCATATTAGTCTCACCTGTCCCATTTCCCTCTTGTGGTAATATGCTATTACACCACAAGGTCATCAGGGGCCACCACCTGACATCCTTGTATATAAAGCTGACTGGAGCTAGGCTTCTCCATTCGGACCTAGGCTTGCACAGAGGCAAGACCTAGCTGTATATATTAGTCTATTAAAACTAGCATTTAACCTGCACTCTGTCTCACGTGGTTGATGTTAGTCACACCTCTAACCTTATCCTATCCACGTATTCCTCCAAATATTTCTTAACCCTTTGGACTCTGGCCATTTTTAACCGTTCATAAGGTATACTTCAGACTAGGTTCATGGGAAAACTAAGTATGAACACCCAGTATGAACCAGCTGGTAATTGGGTATAAAACCAGTCCTGGAAAATAGGGACACCGAGCATATGCACCGAGCATATGTTGATGGCCCCTGAAAACCAGGACAAGGAGTCCAAATGGTTAAATGTTGCCATAGTAATGAATCGTGATAAGTAACCTTGCAGCCCCTCCAGATGTTATTTGCAAATCCACACTCAAGTCCAGCAGAAATGTCTCCTCAGTGCAGTGTATGTGGTGCTTCTGCCATCATACAGACAGAGCCTAAAAAGAGGCTCCGGAGATCAGGACAGCTAGAAGGTGGTCATAGGAGGTTGAAGAATGGTTACAGGACTTCCTCGAGTCAGCGGATTAGCTGGTATTCAAGGAGCCAGCTGAGGATCTGAATGATTACACTGGGGCTGTCACAGGATTTAACAAATCACCTGTGGATGAGTGTGTCCCCATCAAATCATTCAGGGTTTTCCCTAACCAGGAGCCCTGGAAGAATAATAAAATCTGGAACCTGCTGAAAGCCAGATCACAGGCATTTGAGTCTGGAGCTCCAGATCAATACAGGAGTAGGTAAGCCATCTCTCGGGTGAAGTGGAGATTACAGATGAGAATGGTAACAACAAAAGATTCCTGACAGATGTGGCAGGGCCTAAATGTCACAACCTGCTACAAACCCAAATCTGAGGCAGTGGGAGACAGCAAAGCTTCAGCCCCAGATGAACTCAGTGTCTTCTAGTCCCGATTCGACCACAAGAACGAGGAAGAACCACCATTGCACAGCCCCATGCCCTCTGTCTATATCCAAGGATGACGTGCATGCTGCCTTCAGGAGAGTGAATCCGAGAAAAGCACTCAGTCCAAACGGAGAACCTGGCCAAGTATTGAAAACCTGTGCTGACCAATATGCCAAAAGATTCATGATATCTTCAACAACTCACTCCATAAGGGTGTGGTATCCATCTGTTTCGATCAGGTGCCTGAGAAGAGTGTGGTAACCTGCCTCAAGGACTATCGACCAATGGCAATCACTTCAACAGTGGTGAAGTATTTTGAAGGCTAGTATTGAAGCATATCAGCTCCTGCCTGAGCAGTGACTTGGATCCATTCCAATTCACCTATTGTAGTAATGGGTGTGAGGGCGATCTGGCTGCAACATCTGTCACCCCATTGATCGCTAGGGATGATCTGGCTGGCTAGGCGGGCGTCACCCTTCCCTCACAGCTCCATGTGCGTCCCTCCCGAAGCTCAGCGCTCGGTCGCAGAGGATGGCCCCCTAGAAGAGGACCGCTCCGCCGGTCTAGGGTATATGACGTAGCTACTCCCCTGCTAGTCTAAACCTCAAAGACCTATTGTAGTAACAGGTCTACAGCAGATGCCATCCCACTGACTCTAGACAAGGGCCTGGAACACTTGGACAGTAAAAGTGCATTCAACAGGATGCCTCTGGGTGACTGCAGTTCGGCATTTAACAGCATCATCCCCTCAAAACTGATCAGCAAACTCCAAGACCTGGGCCTCAGTCCCTCACTGTTTAATTGGATCCTGGATTTCCTCACCCCCCAGACCCCAATCAGTGTGGATTGGAGGAAGAGAGATCAGATGACCTGAGGAGTAGCAGCAGTTAGAATTTAAAAAGAGGCGAGGCAACAGCAAGAAGCTGATTGGAGGAAGAAGCTGATGGGAGGAAGAAGCTGATTGGAGGAAGAGAGATCAGATGACCTGAGGAGTAGCAGCAGTTAGAATTTAAAAAGAGGCGAGGCAACAGCAAGAAGCTGATTGGAGGAAGAAGCTGATGGGAGGAAGAAGCTGATTGGAGGAAGAGAGATCAGATGACCTGAGGAGTAGCAGCAGTTAGAATTTAAAAAGAGGCGAGGCAACAGCAAGAAGCTGATTGGAGGAAGAAGCTGATGGGAGGAAGAAGCTGATTGGAGGAAGAGAGATCAGATGACCTGAGGAGTAGCAGCAGTTAGAATTTAAAAATAGGTGAGGCAACAGCAAGGAGGAAGAAGCTGATGGGAGGAAGGAGCTAATGGGAGGAAGGAGCTAATGGGAGGAAGGAGCTGATGGGAGGAAGGAGCTGATGGGAGGAAGGAGCTGATGGGAGGAAGGAGCTGATGGGAGGAAGAGAGATCAGATGACCTGAGGAGTAGTAGCAGCAGTTAGAATTTAAAAAGAGGCGAGGCAACAGCAAGAAGCTGCTGGGCGGAGGGCGCTGCTGGGCGGAGGGCGCTGCTGGGCGGAGGGCGCTGCTGGGCGGAGGGCGCTGCTGGGCGGAGGGCGCTGCTGGGCGGAGGGCGCTGCTGGGCGGAGGGCGCTGCTGGGCGGAGGGCGCTGCTGGGCGGAGGGCGCTGCTGGGCGGAGGGCGCTGCTGGGCGGAGGGCGCTGCTGGGCGGAGGGCGCTGCTGGGCGGAGGGCGCTGCTGGGCGGAGGGCGCTGCTGGGCGGAGGGCGCTGCTGGGCGGAGGGCGCTGCTGGGCGGAGGGCGCTGCTGGGCGGAGGGCGCTGCTGGGCGGAGGGCGCTGCTGGGCGGAGGGCGCTGCTGGGCGGAGGGCGCTGCTGGGCGGAGGGCGCTGCTGGGCGGAGGGCGCTGCTGGGCGGAGGGCGCTGCTGGGCGGAGGGCGCTGCTGGGCGGAGGGCGCTGCTGGGCGGAGGGCGCTGCTGGGCGGAGGGCGCTGCTGGGCGGAGGGCGCTGCTGGGCGGAGGGCGCTGCTGGGCGGAGGGCGCTGCTGGGCGGAGGGCGCTGCTGGGCGGAGGGCGCTGCTGGGCGGAGGGCGCTGCTGGGCGGAGGGCGCTGCTGGGCGGAGGGCGCTGCTGGGCGGAGGGCGCTGCTGGGCGGAGGGCGCTGCTGGGCGGAGGGCGCTGCTGGGCGGAGGGCGCTGCTGGGCGGAGGGCGCTGCTGGGCGGAGGGCGCTGCTGGGCGGAGGGCGCTGCTGGGCGGAGGGCGCTGAGCATCACCATAAAATGAGGATCTGTGGAGTGGAGTCGTAATTGTCAGAGTGGTAAAGTGTTGGCTCAACACGCTTCGGTGAAACCAGGTAAGAGGTGCGGGTAAGTGATTGTGTATTACTTATTAAACTGTTGACAGACTAGACAGGATGTCTGTCGGACTAGTGCTCTGTGGTGAGTGTCATATGTGGGGTTCCTGGGAAACTCCAAGCCTCCTGGATGCCTATATCACCACCAGGTGCAGTGACATGCAGCTCCTTATGGTCCGTGTTAAAGAACTGGAGCTGCAGCTTGATGCCCTACTGCTCATTACGGAGAGTGAAGGGATAATCGTCAGGAGCTACAGTCAGTTAGTAGAGAGCACCCCTGTGGCTGACCTCTTAGCAACCTGTATATCATCCTGGATAACATTGCTGAGGATGACCTACAGAGGAGAACCATGGTGACCAAGTCTCCAACAATGAGTCTGGCACGGTGTCACAGAAGGTAAAGAAGCAGGTAGTTGTGATCAGCGATTCTATTCTGAGGAGGATGGAAAAGAGATTCTGCGGGGCTGGTGAAGACACTCAGATGGTGTTGCCTCCCAGGTGCCAGGATACGGGATGTCTCCAAAACATACTGAGGAGAGAGGGTGAACAGCCATAAATCTTGGGACATGTTGGTACCAATGACATAGGGAAGATCAGTAAGGATGTCCTGAAGGGTGAATACAAGGAAGTAGGAAGGGAGCTGAGAAGCAGGACCTGCAGCATGGTCATCTCAGGATTACTGCCTGTGCCTTATTCTAGTTAGGGCAAAACTAGCAACATCAGGCAGATAAATATGTGGCTGAGAAACTGGTGCTGGGGGGCAGGGCTTTAGATTCTTGGATCACTTTTGGGGAAAGTACGACCTATACCACAGGATGGAATATCCCTGAACCCAAAGGGGCCCAATATCCTGGCAGGCAGGTTTGATAAGGCTGTTAAGGAAGATTTAAACTAATTTTGCAGGGTGATGGGAACCAGCGTGTCAGAGCAGATGAAGGGCAAAATCAAAATAAGCCAAGGATAATGTGCAGCAAGAATGACAAGCTGGTGATGGTCTAAAGGTTTAAAAACTGAAATGCACGGAGCTCTGGAAACAAGGTGGACAATCTTGCAGCACCGTTACAGATTGGGGGCTACGATATTGTGGCCATGACTGAGTCGTGGGTGAAGGACGGGTGTCAGTGGGAGCTGAATGTCCAAGGATACATGGTGTATCACAAGGATACGAGGGAGGTAGAGGGGGTTGTGGGGCTCAGCTGGTAAACAACAATATCAAATCACTGGGAAGAAGTGACATAGCATCAGAAGAGGTAGAGTCCTTATGGGTTGAGTTAGGGAATGGTAAAGGTAAAAGTCCCTACATCCAGGCCGCCCAAACACAGTGGAATGTGGATCACAAAATATAACAAGAAATACAAAAGGCATGTTACAATAATCACGGGCATGTTACAATAATACTGTACTATCTCTCCCACTGTTGCTGGCAGCACAGTCCAATCACCCACTGCTCTCTGTATTAACTTTTCTCTTGCATCCCCCTGTACATACTCCAAAGCACCTCAAAACTATGCCCCCTCGTGTTAGCCATTTCAGCTCTGGGGGCAAAAGCCTCTGGCCATGCCTCTCATCATCTTGTACACCTCTATTAGGTCACCCCTCATCCTTCATCACTCCAAGGAAAAAAGGTTATGTTCACTCAACCTGTCTTCATTAGGCATGGTCTCCAAGCTGCGCAACAACCTTGTAAATCTCCTCTGCCCCCTCTCTGTAACATCTCCATTTTTTTACTGCAATGAGGAGACCAAAACTGAACACTATATTCTAAGTGGGATCTAATCAAGGTGTTGTATAGCTGCAACATTACCTCACAGGTCTTGAACATGATCCCATGGTTAATGAAGGCCAACACACCATACACCTTCTGAACAACACTATCAACCTGTGCAGCAGCCTTGAGTGCCCTGTTGACATGGAACCCATGATCTCTCTGTTTGTCCACACTGCTCAGAGTATTCCCATTAACATTATATTCCACCTTCAAATTTGACCTAGTGAAGTGAACCACTTCACACTTTTCTGGGTTAAATTCCATTTGTCACTTCTCAGCTCAGCTCTGCATCTTGTTAACCTCTAACTTATGGCAACCCTCCAGTCTATCCACAACACCACCCATCTTTGTGGCATCTGCAAAGTTACCAACCCACCCTTCCACTTCCTCATCCTGGTCATTTATAAAAATCTCGAAGAGGTGGGGGTCCCATAACAGATCCCTGTGGACCACCACTGGTCACCGATCTCCATGCAGAATACAAACCAGCTACAACCACCCTCTGCCTTCTTTGGGCAAGTCGATTCTGTATCCACAAAGCAAGGCCTCCTTGGATTCCATGCCTCTGTACTCTCTGAATGAGCCTTGCATGGGGAACCTTATCAAATGCCTCACTGAAATCCATATACATGACATCCACTGCTTTACCTTCATCAATGTTCTTTGTTACATCCTCAAAAGAATTCACTCAGTTTGTGAAACACTCTAAATGTTTGTAAATCCTGTCTCTCAGGATCTTCTCCACAGCTGCCCACCACTGAAGTAATACTCACTGGTCTATAATTTTCTGAGTTATCTCCACTCTCTTTCTTGAACAGAGGAACATTTGCAACCCTCCAATCCTCTGGGACTTCTCCTGTCCCCATCTCCTCCCTTGCTTCACACCGTGGTCTTTGGCAAATCTTGTCTGGTCCTGGCAATGTATCTAACTTTGTGTTTTTCAATAGCTCCAACATATCTTCTTTTTTGATGTAAATGTGCTCGTGTTAAGTCATCCTCACAATTGCCAAGGTCCTTTTCTCTGGTGAATACTGAACCAAAGTATTTATTAAGAACCTTCACTACCTCCTGCAATTCCATACACACATTTCCATGTTCACCCCTGATGGGTCCTGTCCTTACATGACTCAACCTCTTGTTCTTCACAGTCTTGAAGAATTCCTTAGGGTTTTCCTCAATTCTTCTCGCCAAGGTCTTCCCATTTTCATTCCCCTAAGTCCTTTCTTAAGCTATTTCCTGTCAATCTTCTAATTTTCTAGAGCACTTTCAGTTCCTATCTTCTTAAACCTCTCATAAGCTTCAGATCCTTCCTCAGAACTGGGTTCTCTCTCCAACAGCTGTTTGACTGGCTGAGCTCTTCTAGAATTTCTACTTTGGTTGAAAATTCCAGCAGCTGACATTTTATTTGCTGGTTAAACTTGTTGAAAAGTTGTTAGGCTGTGGGCCTAACCTAACTGACTCACTATTATTCTTTCAGAAAGGAATGTGCCAACTTAACCAGTTTATACATGACTCCGGTCACACTCCGAAGTTGTTGGCTCTTGACTGCCATTGGTGGAAGTGCAATGAGGCATCTTGTAATGGAAAAATCAGTCACAACCTCCTTCTCAGGTGCTTAGATAACCCTCAACAAAGAAATATTCCATTATTTATTTTATCCTTGATGGAATAAGGCTGTGCCTGATCTGGTTCTCACCCAGTACCTACCTGTAGATCCTTCTGTAAGTGTTGATGTCAAGAAGCTGGATATTGCACCTTGTGGGATGGTAATCTATAAAATCATTGAGGACCCATTCCACCCTTCGTACAGCATCGTTCAGCTGCTCCCCTCGGGGAAGAGATACAGGAGTATTAGAGCCAGCACCGCCAGGCTGAAGAACAGCTTTTCCCCACGGGCAGTGAGAATGCTGAACGACCAAAGGAACTGCTCACACTGACCATCCAAGACTTCCATATTCATGAAACAATATTTATTAATTGTCCTGCGTATGTATTGTCTGCCTGTATGTGTGTTGTATCTAGTTGTGTGTCTGCGTGTTTTACACTGAGGACAGGAGAACACAGTTTCATCTGGTTGAACTTGTACAATCAGAGGACAATAAACGTGACTTGATTAACAAACAATTTCTGCTGACATGAGTATCCTCGATTTTCTGTTTTTGGTGTAACATAAAATGAATCAACATTTTCTCCAAATGTACAGCGCACTTCAGCTCCTGCCATTTCGTCTTTGTTCAGATGCCCAATGATCTGCTTGTCATGGGATTCATCAGAGTTTATTCTGTGCATTCTTTGCGGTGGTTTCAACGTGTCCCAGCTGTTCTAACGATTGCACCTCCTCTAAGAAATTACGGGAAGCTTGGAATCATTTATACTAAGCTTAATGTAATTAATACAAATGAAAAAAAAAGCTGAGCATTCGTTAAATAAATATTAACAGGGATTACCTTAATGTAAAATGCTCAGGTGGGGAGAAGGGAATTTTTGAGGTGGATTCGGGAGAGGTTTTTGACACAATATGTAGAAAGACATGAGGGAAGGTGCATTTTAATGCACAAAATTCAGCAGGTCACGCGGCATTCTTTACATCCAGCGTAACCAACTGAAGCTCAAGCAAAAAGTCATTTCATTTTGCAAATTCTACTTAATTTTCCAGGAATGCAATCCTTTGGTAGATTGAGGAATGGCTGCACCTGGCAGGCTTGTAAATGAGGCCCATGCCTCAAGAATGAACACTTAATGATGGGGAACTGGTGTCTTGCTCTCCACCCACTGGTAGCTTTCATCGGTTTCTACAAAGCCGCAGCAGTTATGCAGCTGGGAGCTTGGAGACAGAAGGTCAGTGTAGCGATGACTCAGAAAACGTTGCCTTAGCAGAGGTGATAGTGAAGTCTATAAATCTGTTGGTGAGATTAGGTGAACTTTGTTCTATATAATAATGATGCTGCACATTTTAGAACAGGTTCCAGAGAAAGGAAAGGGGTGTGTGTGGGAATTGCCAAACAGCTACACCTTTGGAAGACGACTGTCCACCAAGGAGCTGGAGAAGGAACCCATCCAATGCATTTTAACCCTTAAACTGCTGCAGCAAACAGTAGATGTTGAATTTGCCCTCCTATAACCCACTAAATAGGTTCCTTGTGTGGTGGTAATGCTCAGTTGGAGACTCTGGTAAATGAAATGAAACCTGTTAAAGGAACATTTGTGTAGCTTTCACCCTCATTCTCAGTAAGCCTCCTGAATTGTATTCAGGAACATACTGATAAGTTGTATTCGTGCCACAAGCATTCAACTGATGGTGAAATGTGCAGCAGAAAATGTGTGGAGGAGCAGCGTCAAGAAAACAGTTGATGTTTCAAGTCAAGACACTGACAGGTGAGAGCTAGCTGTGAGACTGAGTAAGAATGGGTCAAAGAACTTGAATGTAAAAGAATGAGAGGGGATCGTATAGAAATATCTAAAATTATGAAAGACAAAGATCAGATAAAGGGAGGTAAGTTGTTTCCATTGGTGGGGGAGACCAAAACTAGGGGACATAGCCTGAAGAACTAGGGTAGTAAATTGAGGACAGAGTTGAGGAGGAACTGCTTTTCCTGCGGTGGGGTGGGGTGGGGAGGGGGGGGGAAATCTGTGGAATTTAATGCCCATTGAAGCAGTGGAGGCAACCTCAGTAAATAAGGTTGAATATATTTCTACATAGTCAGGGAATTAAGAGATATGGGAAAAGGCAGGTTGGTGAAGATGAGTCCATCAGATCAGCCATGATCACATTGAACGGCTTCATGGGCCAGACGGCCGACTCCTGCTCCTATTTCTTGTGTTCTTAGTAAAAGAGCGGTAGGAACCAGAGAGGCATTAACACCTACAATGCAGTCGCAGAGAGTCCCAGGATCTCAACCTAGCGACAGTGGAGGAACGCTGATGCACTTCCTCACCACTGTAACAGTCCAAGATACACTACCAACTTTTCAAAGGCAATTAAATGTTAGCTTTGCTAGTAACACCCATATCTGGAAAAATAATTAGCATAGAATGTTACGTGGGCAGCTGCCAAAAGCAACTCCTGCAGGTATCATGGGAAGCCTGAGGGTAATTGCCCTGGGAGTGACTGTGAGCATCCTATAATATGCACAAACTGGTTGAGTTCACCATGTCTGCATCAAAAACTGGCACCAATGGGTTCCAATTTCCAAGAGATGACAGGAAACAAGAACAAACTGGGGCTGAAGCCCATGTGTGAGTGAATTTTGGGGTCTGCAGCATTACCATTGACCTAGTCTGACCAGAAGGATGGAAGCAGTTCATTTAGCCAGATTTAACAATTCCCTGGATACATTTTATTCTCACAGGTTGAAGAAATGCACAAAAGGCCAGAAGTGGAATGATACTGAGGTCCAAAAGCCAGATACGAAAGAGCACAGAAGACAAGAAATAGGGCCAGTCTTGGTCTGGGGGGAGTTTAATGTTCTGAAGGTGCAAGGTTAACCGTGTACATCTGCAGGGCCTTGGTATACTCACTGCTCTGACCCAGTGTGGGCATAGAGTGAGAGGCTTGCCTCAAGTTCATCTTCTCCATTCTTTCCCCACTGGCATTTAGACCAGACTGCAGCCTGACAACACAGGTTATGGGCTGTTTGTTCATAGACATATCTTGATCTACAAATAGGAGCCGGTTTGCCGCAAATCCATCTGGAACCGTCAAAGAAAAGGAAATCTAGCTCTAAGCAGCCTGTTAGCAGAGAGCTCCTCTAAATTGAAGACTGCTCTCCTGGGTAAGGAAGAGCCCCAGCACAGCCTTGCTCCCTTCTTTTGTGGAGGAGAGGACCCCTGTCAGGTCAGAGCAGAGCAGTGAGTATCAACAGGCCCTGAAACATTCTGGATGTGGGATAGGTGGCACCTGGCACTAGAAAACCAAAACAAACATTGAGTTTTGTAGATGCAAGGGTTGGAGACTAAATCAGAGAGAATAAACAATCTGATCTCAGTCCAAGTTCCTCAGAAGTCCTTATACATGTGCTGACACGCAACCTTGGAGTGTGAGCACAGGGAGAAATTGTTCTGCTCTCACCTGACAAGCAGAAGTCTGACACACCTAAAAACCGTGCATTCACTGAACGTGGGTTCATACAGAGCAGAACTGGGCCTCTCAGCCCATTGTGTCCAGACAGCCCTCAATTACATGACGCACATCCCATTTACAGTACCTTGTGTACCACATCTTGGCACATTATGCACGCACTCTTCCACCTATGGTCTAACTATTCTTTGTATAGTTGTACCATAACCAACCTGCTCTGATAGTCTTTTCTGGGTTCTATTCTATACCTATCATATGGGAAAGTTTCCTATATTCCATATAGGAAAGTATCCTATATATTTCATAATAATCTGAAAGAGACATGGATAGAAAAGGTTGTGAGGGAACTGATTGAATTACTGGTTGTCGTCAACTTAAGACTATGCGAGTTACATCCACCCGCTCATGTGACCAAAATTTAAAAAAAACATTGTACATATGCTGAGATTCTTCATTAAAGGTTCATTTGTTGTATTTTATTTTTTTTTAAATTGCTTTAATACCTCGTTAAGATATGCGACTTACGACCAGTCCTTCAGTCCCAAATACGATTAAGTTGAGGATGACCTGTATTTATTGTCATGTCTGTGTGTGAGAGTTTATTGTCAAATACAATGTATAGATTGGACTGAAATGACATTGAACATCGAGCATTGCAATAACAAGCTCTTCAGCCCACAAGATATCCAAATTCTTACAGAATGTAAGATGCACCAATAATAATGGTATAATTTAAATTATTACAATATGTCATGCAGCAGAAAAAGGACAATGAATATAGATAATAAGGGGCAGCATGTTTGGCATAGCAGTTAGCGCAACGCTATTTCAGTGCCAGCGACCGGGCCTGCGGCTCGAATCCTGCATTGTCCAAGGAGTTTGGACGTTCTCCCCATGTCTGTGTGGGTTTTCTCCAGGAGCTACAGTTTCCTCCCACCATTCGAAATGTACTGGGGTTGTAGGTTAATTGGGCGGCATGGACTTGTGGGTTACAAGAGCCTGTTACCGTGCTGTATGTCTAAATTTAAAATGTAAATTTTGAAAGGATAGACATCAATAAATAAACAGTAAAAAAAAAAGTTTTATTTTGTGTAAAATCCAGGTAGTGCAATAATAACAAATCAATAAATAACAGTGTAGGGATTGGTGATCCAGGAAGTCACTTTGTGCAGGGTATAGGGAACCGTACAAAATAGAATCAGGGTATGGAGAAAAGTCATTAGAAACCATGGAAGGCCAATTATCATTTACCAGGGAGAGATTCAGTTAAGCGGGACTAGCTTAGGGAGAGAACTCGGCCAGCCGATACACGTTACATCAAAGGATCTGCTTCATGTTATAAAATTCTATGACTCAAGTAAGGCTTTGAGCAAGATCCAGAAGACGTGTTAGTGAAAAGTGGCTCGGTGATTGGAAACTGAGAGTTGTGGTGGAGGAGTTGTAGCTGATCTTTATTTATTGTCATGTGCTCTGAGAATCAGTTAACCATTTTACTTTGTGTTATCCAGGTAAGTCAACCCATGCTTAAGTGCAAAATGTAATACAAAATGAAACCAAAAGTGCAGAGTATAGTGTTACAGAGAAAAGTTCAGTTAAAACAAGGGAAGAGCCACAATGGGGAACAGTTTGTGAGATCAATTGATATTTTTTTACATATGAGAGCGCCACTTAAGTGTCTGATAATAGTGGGGAAGAAACAGTCTTTGAATCTCAAGGTTTGTGTTTTCAAACTCGTATCTTTGGCCCAATAAAGTACAATCTATCCAACTTCCTGCATTTATCTTCCACCCAATGCCTGCCTTTCTCACAATCTCACTACACCTAGCATTTACCATTTCGCCAACTGCTCCATCATTGGACCAAAACTCATTCCCATCCCCTTGCCTAGATGGTTTAAACAATCCTCAACAGCTCTCTCGAACCTGCACACAAGAATATTGGCCCCTTTCCATTTCAGGTGCAGTGAAAACACACAAATGGCAGAATTCAGCAGGTTTGGCAGAATCCATAGCAGGTGAAGATGTATATTTCATCTCGGCACCCTCCAAATGGATGGCATTAAGACCAACTTCTCCAATTTGTGCGAGGCCTCTCTCCATTCTTCTTTGTTTCCCTCTGCTCCATTCACAGAGCTATCCCCTCCCTCTGTTTCCTGTGGGCCTGTGTTTCTTCCCCTTTTCTCCCCCACTAATTTATTCAGGCACCTGCCCATATTTTGCTTTTACCGAGATGAAGAGCTCAAGCCCAACATGTTGGTGATGGATCTTTATCTTTGCCATATACCTGCTGAGTTTCTACTTCATCACTGCATCTGCAGACTTTCGTGTTTCACTCTATTCAATCCTTAATACTTTGATTTATAAAGTCCAATGTGTCAAACTCCTTTTTACAACCCTATGCACGTGTGACATCACTTTCGAGGAATTATGCATTTTTATTCCCAGATCCTTCTGTTCTTCCACTGCCTGCAGCTCCCAACCGTTTACCGTGTATGTCCTACCCCGGCTTCTCCTCTCCAAATGCAACACCTCACCCTTGTCTAAATTCCATCTGCCTTTTCACCGTCCTCTTTGTAATGGATTGTTTAAAAGTCATTTAGGCAGGTACATGGATAGGAATGGTCAGAAGGAAATGGGCTGAATGCAGACAAATGTGACTAGCTCTGACTGGCATCTTGTTCAGTATGAATGAGTGGGAATGAAGAATATTTCCTTGCTGCACAACTGTGAATCTAAAATGCTGTGTCTATGAAATCTCTTCTGTGGCTGACCTGCCACCCCAGGTATCGACCTGCCACCCCAGGTATCATCCCGCCACCCCAGGTATCGACCCGCCACCCCAGGTATCGACCCGCCACCCCAGGTATCGACCCGCCACCCCAGGTATCGACCCGCCACCCCAGGTATCGACCCGCCACCCCAGGTATCGACCCGCCACCCCAGGTATCGACCCGCCACCCCAGGTATCGACCCGCCACCCCAGGTATCGACCCGCCACCCCAGGTATCGACCCGCCACCCCAGGTATCGACCTGCTGATTCTTCACTGTACTTCACTAGAGCACCTTCTTGAGAAGCAGTCCTAAATTATAGAAATGACTCCAGCTAAAGCAGGGGTGTCAAACTCAAATTCACGGAGGGCCAAAATTAAAAGCTTGGACTAAGTCGAGGGCCGAACTAAATATTTATTGAAAATTTTCAACAACATCTGCATGTTTTCTCTTCTTTCAACATATGTAATGTTAAACTTTAGGATATAACTTTAGGAGGATAATGTTACAGGTCAGGAGGAGGTAGCTCAAGTTCACCCTTTGCTTGACCTGAGGGAAACCTATTTGGTCCCTGTGGAGATGTAGTCAGCATTCACAGGCTGTGTCCATTTTGGCCTGCATCAGGACTCAGCATTTCCTGCTCACTCCTCAGGCTCTAGGCCTCTATTCACCCTCGACCCACCATCCCTCTACCTGACCAGTCCTTTACCCAACCTCTACTCACCCCTCATTCCACTCGCTCTGCCTCTACCCACCCCATCCTATACACGCCCCTCTACTGCCTCTCCCCTCAACCTGTTCCTCCCTCTACCCATCTCTCACCCTCTAATCACCCCTCCCCACTCGCCCTGCCCCTCCCCTTTTACCTTTTCCCTATCCACCCCTCCTTCTACTCATCCCTCCCTCTAACTGCCCCTCGCACCACCATAACTTCCCCTGCCCATTACTCCTCACCTACACCCTCTGCCCACCCCTGCTTATCCACCCACTCAGGCTGCCGATTAGCCTTTGCGGACAGCCACCATCTCTCTTCACGTGCAGGGCTGAACCAGCCGTCCCTGGGGTCCGCGCGGGTGCAAGCGCTGAAGGCCGTGGCGACCGGGAGAAGTGCGCTCGCGCTGTGGAAGGGCCATCCGGTGCCAGTCGCGCGGGGCTCGCGCTGCCCGGGGGCCGTGCGCAGCCTGCCATGTCCGTCACGCCGACAGGAAATCACAGGCGCTCGCCCATCCGCCGCACCGCTCGACAGGTGGGAGAAGTAACTGGTTGTGCGGGGAGCCTTCCAACTGGCTTGCTGGCTGATGACATCGACAGACTTCTCGTGTTACAATTACAATGGGGAAGGATGTGCAATGAAGGGGGAGGATGATGGGGGTGACATGACCAAAAAACAGCATTGGCTCTCGTTGCAGGGCGGGCCACCTCTAATACAGGCCAAATATAATTATATCGCGGGCCAAATTTGGCCCGCGGGCCAGAGTTTGAGATGTGTGAGCTAAAGTCTCTCTATGGCCCTATATAATCATTAGGGCATAGTTATTCTTGCAATAAAGGCTGATGTGTCATTTGTCTTCCTAAGTGCCTTTTACACCTTCGTGTTATCTGTCAGTGACTATAGTGTAGAAGGCTTACTCAGATCCCTTCAAATATCAGCTTGTCCATATCATCTTGAAGCTTCAAAACGATTCCTATTTACTTTTATGTCACCGGAGAACTTGGAAGTTTACATTTGATTCTCTTGCCCATATTGCCAAAAGAGATTGTGATCTGCATACTGAACACTTGCCAACCTGAGAAAGGTCCATTTATTTCCACTCTTTGATAACTGATGTTCAACCACACAGATACAACAGCCCCAATTCTTTAGGTTCAAACTTTCTTCATCAATCTCCTGCAGGACCTTATTAAGAGCATTCTGAACGTCCAAAATACACCACGTCCACTGAATAGAGTACATGGAGGAATCGGTGATCAAGGGACAACAATAGATGAGACAAACATGGGCTCCCTTTCACAAATCCATAATGATTCTGATTCACATTATTACCTGCCTTCAAATCCCAGGCTTGTAATGTAAGTGTCTGTGCTCACAAGAGCTACAGTGCAGAATGAGAAAGACAGAGAATGTGAAACAGTAAGCGAGAATGTCAGTGAGAAATGTTGAGCAGGAGAGATGCAGGAAACAATTCTAATTGCTGTAAAGGAGATACTATGTTTAGTGTAGATAAAAGCTCACCCTCAACTGGAAGGAGAACTAGCACTTTTATTAGTTTACAACACAGGTAGGGTTCATGAACAAGCTTCAGAGGGCTTCTAGGTTTAGGCGGGAAACCAGGGTTATATACAGGCCCCGGGGTGGGGTGGGGCGGGGGGGGGGGGGGGGAGCTGGGACCAGTCAGCAGAACAGCACAATTTGAGAGATTTCCAGTTCACTGCACTGTGTTAAATAGCAATGGAAGGAAAGGGTGAGAAAGCCAGTAATTCTGACAGTATCAAAAACATTTCTTCTCAGAGTTTGCATTCACTAAACATGATCCAGGAGTATTGTGAAACATTTCACCATGTATGTATTGACAGGATACAATTGATGGTATAATTGGGAACGCCTGGCCTAATGAGGAATTTGGTTTACGTCCAAGCTAAATTCAGAAGCGCGCCTACAATTACTTCTTCATCCCAGTTAATCATACTGCGTAAGCCAAAAAGCATCTTTAATGTTCTGGAAAAAATGTTGGTTCTTTCACTGATTATGAAGTGTTCCTGCTAACATATTCAAGGTAGAAGCAGTAGGAGGGGATTCTATTCCTCAAGCAATTCAACACAAGAAAATTGGATCAGGAATAGGCCTCAGGCCCATCAAACCCATTGATTGTGATCATGGCTGGCCTCGATCTTTCAAACATTTAGCCCCATCTTAAATATATCTGACCACCACCAGAAAATTCCAGAGATTCACTACAGTGTGGGAGAAGAAATTTCCACACATCTCAGTTTTAAAAGTCTCCTTATTTCTGCAGTTATGTCCCTTTGATTATAACTCCCCCACGAGCAAAAAAATGTTTGAACATCCACCTTCAAGTTTCTATAGGATTTTAAATGTTTGAGTAAACCAGCCCTCAGCCCTGAGGAACGCGGACCCAAGCTGTCTAATGTTTCTTGCTTGGACAACCCTGTCATTCCAGGAATTTGCTTGGTGAATGTTCTTTTGTCTACTTCTGATGCAACTTTATCCCTTTTTAGATAAGTAGACCAAAACTGTGAGCAGTGTTCAGATGTGGCTCTCAAACACCCTCCAAACTGTATCAAAACCTTAAACCTCAACCCTATTGCAAACAAAGACAAATATGCTGTTGGCTTTTTTCATGTATTGGCTGAGAGAAAGGCAAGTCGGCAACTCAGTATTCCAAGATAAATGCTGCAGGTGTGATAGAGGTTCAATTAAGTGGCAGAGGGGAGAGAGAGGGCCTTGCCAGTTTGATGATGGAAGACATAAAAACAGATATTCTTGGGATTCTCCAGTCAGGCTATAGTGGTAGAAATTAGCAACAAGAAGGGAATGATAACATTTATGGGATTGTATTGAAGGTCCCCTAAAAGTCAATGGAATTAGATAGCTGTAAGAATAATAAAGTGGTATTGGTGAGCAATGTGTAGAGGGACCCACAAGGGAGAGGAAGGGCAAGTGGATGACGGTCTGTGGAAGAACCTTTGGGACCAGTGAACATTGTTCTATTTTATTTAAGATAGCTGTGGAGAGAAACAGGTCAGGAACATGAGTTAAAATTTGAGATGAGTAGCAGAGAATCATGGAGTACAACATAAGAATCTGTAGACACTGTGGAAGGGCTCAAGTCCAAAACATTGGTGATGTATCTTTACCTGTTAAGTTTCTCCAGCATTTGCATGTTTTTTTCAGTCTTAGAGAACAGGTGCATGGCACCTTGGAAGAGGAGGCCCAAGTGGTCAAAAAGGCTGACGGCGTATTGAGTACAGAAGCTGGGAGGTCGTGTTGCAGTTGTAAGATGTTGATGAGGTCCTGTGTGGAGGATTGTGTTCAGTTCTGGTCATTGTGCTACAGAAACGATGTCGTTGAGCTGCAGAGGGAACAGAGGAGATTTACAAGGATGTTGCCAGGACTCGGGGCCTGGGCTAGAGGGTTGAGCAGGCTGGAACTTTATTCCCTGAAGTGCAGGAAGATGAGGGGTAATCTCAGAGATGAAGAGAGTCATGAGAGGAACAGATCGGGTGAACACAGAGAGTGATCACGTCCACACACGCTTGCTGCTCCTGGGCTTCTTGTGTTACAAGGAGCAAAGAATTGAGATTAATAAGCTTTTAGTTGTCAACAAATTAAAAATATAGGAAATTTCAAAAGATATTGTGAGGGTTCATGAAAGTTGAAACTATATATAAACAATCAAAGAAATAACAGGATTATTATAATTAAAATGATTAATTTGAGTTTGATCACATAAGAGTAAATAAATTGAATGAAATCCGCTGAAGTTACTTTGAGTGAATTGAACAACTCGTTAGTGAAAATAAAAGATCTGGACCTTCCAGGACTCACTTGTTCTATTAATTTATATGGTTCTAAAGATGAATAATTCCAGTTAAGATTTCTAAGATTTTTCTTCATGTAGCAAACCCTCGCCCAATGTCCTTTCTTGCCATAGCAGGAACACACTGAGTCTTTAGCCTGGCAACGAGATCGGGGGTGCTGGCTCTTGCTGTAGAAAAAGCTCACACTAGTGCGGGAGCATTGCCTAGCATGGGAAGCTGCAGCCATTAGCTCAGGGGTAGCGGAAGCAACAGGTCCTTGGATGGGGTCACCTGGATGAGCGAGTTTGTTGGCTTCGAGGTCATCATTCTTGAGCTTGGCTTGTTCCAATGATTTGGGCAGTTCAACGTGGCTAGCCAGGTCCTTCTCACCCAACTCAAGTAGTCACTGCCTCATGTACCTCGAGCGGACGCCCATGACTAGAATGTCCCAGATCTGTTCTTCCTCACGAACATGGCCCTTAGCTGCTGCACACCTGCACTTCTTGGCAAGCATCCACAGATCCAACAAGTAGTCATCGATGGTCTCACCTGGCCACTGGCGACGTAGAGCGAGTCAGTGCCTTGCTAGGACCTCATTTTGCGACTTCAGGTACCGAGCTTTCATGCCTCGATGGCAGCATCATATGTAGTGCAGTTCCTGATGATTGCATACCCTTTCCTTCCTACCCTCGAAATGAGTGCAGACCTCCTGAGTTCACCAGTGTGGAAGATGTCTATGGTCGTGTTCAGGTAGGCCTGGAAGCAGTCTAGCCAGTACGTGAACGCCTCATCTGGGTCGGGGGACAGAGGGTCTATCAATAGCACATCAGGCTTGAGTAGTGCTTCCATCATTTATGGAATAAGCTAATAAAATTGTAGCACGAATAAAAGCTCTCAAATAACTGGAAGGAGAACATACACTTTTATTATAACTGACGGTAGGGTCTTCAGAAGGGCTCAGGGTTTAGGTGGGAAACCAGGGTTATATATGGGTAGATGGGGACAGAGCCAGCCATCAGTATAACACACCACCAGTGAATCTCAGTTCACTGCACAATGTATCATGTGAACCTTATAAACTGCTTTACTAATTTCTATGTAAATCACATCTAATGACCCATTCTCATTGTTTCCTCTTTAAAAGAGTCAGACAGGAGGGACCCTTGACAAAGCAATGATGGATGATTCTCATTAGTTTGTCTTTTCACATGATCTTTAAAGCTTCCATCAGGAAGATTTTCAAGTATCCTTCCCCCTCCCCCCATCACTGATGTTAGGGTCAAGGTTCAACATAAATTAAACAGTCACTTAAGGAATTTACATATGTGGCCTGCTGCATCAAACTCTTAATTGGGACGACTGATTAATACCAAATAATGAATTCAGAAGAGGCTCACACAGCTAGATTACCAAAAGCCATGTGACCTTACCAGAACCAGCCTGAAGTCTGAAATTCTTGAAGCTCTAATGCCATTCAGTGAAACCATGGTAAGTGTTTCTATATATTTATGTGGATGTGGCTGCCAAGCCCAGCATTTGTTGCCCATCTTGAATTGGCCTCAAGAAATTGGTGCCATTCTTGAACTACTTCAGACTGTGTGCTGAAGGCTCACAATGGCATTGGAGAGACAGTTCTTGGAGATAGACTCAGTGATAATGAAGGAATGGCAATTTATTCCCAATTGGAATTTGAATGCTGCAACACAGGAACAGGCCCTTCAGTTCACATCTGTACTGAACATGATGCCCAATTCACATTAAAACCTTTCTGCCTGTACATGGTACTTGATACCTATCCCTCTATTCCTTGGATATTCATGTGTCTTTCTGGAAGCCTCTTAAAACCTACTGTTGTACCTGCTTCCACCACTACCCCTTTATCAAATGTCTTGCTAAAGTCCAAAAGACCAGGCTAATGTGCTCCAGCATGTTGAGGTTAAGAAAGCAGAAGTACTAGATCTACTTTAAAAATATTTACATAGGTAAGTCCTGACGACTGGCATAATATACTGTTACAGAAAGTGAGGAAAGCGATTGCTGGGATATTACCGAGGATCTTTGCTTCCTCCCTGGTCAAAGATGTGGTACCGGAGAATTTAGAATAGCAAATGTAGCCCCCTTGTTTAGGAAGATTAAGCAGGTTAATCCTGGGAATTATAGACCAGTGAGTCTTGCGTCAGAGGTGGGCAAACTATTGGAGTTTGTGAGCATTTAAGAGAAGCGTAATCTTTTCAGGAATCATAAGCTTTGTAAAGGCCAGGCCAGGCCAGGCCAGGCCTCACAAGCCTAATTGAGTTTTTCAAGAAGGTGACAAAATAAATTAAGGAATATTGTTCTAAGATGGATGGTGGATGTGGTGTACATGGATTTAGTGAGGCATTTGACATGGCCCCTTGTGTAGGATCATTCAGGATGTCATGAGGCATAGAATCCATGGAACCTTGGCTGATAAGATTCAGAAATGGCTTGTCTGCAGAAAGCAGAGGGTAGTAGAAGGTGAAATATAATCTGTCTGGAGATCAATGACTAGTGGAGTTCTGCAGGGATCTGTTCTAGGATGCCTACTCTTTGATTTTTACAAATGACTTGGATGAAGCAGAGGAGGTGTATGTTTGCGCACTGCAGCCCCTTCAGCCCATGATGTTGGGCCAACCTCTAGAAACCTATTCAAAAAAATTAAAACTTCCCTACATACCCACAATCCTCTATTTTTCTTTCATCTGTGTGCTTGCCTAAGATTCTTTTAAATGTCTCTATTGTACCATCCTCCACCACCACCCCTGGCAATGCATTCAAGGTCCCCACTATTCTTTATGTTTTTAAAAAAAAAATGTGCTCCTGACATCTCCCTAAGATTTCCTCTCCTCACTTTGTATGGATGTCCTCTAGTGTTTGCTGTTCTCACCCTGGGAAACAGGTGCTGGCCATCCACCTTATCTATGCCTCTCATACCCTTGTAGATCTCTATTAAGTCTCCTCTTGTCCTTCTTCACTCCAAAGGAAAAATCCCTGGCTCTGCTAACCTTGCGTCATATTTTCCAATCCAGGCAACAGCCTGGTAAATCTTCTCTGCACCCTCTCCATAGCTACCACATCCTCCTGTAATGAGGCAACCAGAACTGAACACAATTCTCCAAGTGGGGTCTGAGCAGAGTTTTATAGAGTTGCAACATCACCTCATGGTTCTTGAACTCAATCTCCTGATGAATGAAGGCCAGGGTTCCAGCAGCCTCTTAACTACCCTATCAACCTTGAGTAATTGAACCCCATCTGCTACTTTTCCAACCAACTCTGCATTCTGTCTATATCCTGTTATAACCTACAAAAACCTTTGACACAATCCACAACACCTCCAACCTTGGTATCATCTGTAAACTTACTGACCCATTCCTCTACTTCTTTGTTCAGGTGATTTATAAAAATCATAAAGAGCAGGAGTGAAAGGATAGATCCCTGCAGAACTCCACTAGTCACTGACCTCCAGGTAGACTTTCTGTCCACTACTACTCCATGATTTCTGCAGGCAAGACAATTCTGAATTCACACAGCCACGTTTCCATGGATCCCATGCCTCATGATTTTCTGAATGAGTTCACCATGGTGGACCTTTTCAAATGCATTCTTAAAATCCATGTACACCAAATCTAACCTCTACCTTCATCAATTTCTTTTATCTCCTCAAAAAAACACAAATAGGCTCACGAGGCATAACCTATACCTCAAAAAGCCATGCTGATTAAGGTTGGAGGCATTGGTTAGTGTCAAAAGTTGTCATAGGTTATATCAGGATATAGACATGAGACAGCATTGTGCAGAGGTGGAAGATGGAGTTCATTCCAGATATGTGTGAAGTGATGCACTTTGGAAAGTCAAATATGAAGGATGATTATGCAGAATTTTTCAGTGTAGATGATTAGCGAGTTCTTGGGGTCCAGGTCCATAGATCCCTTGAGATAACTGCGCGTTAATTGGATGGTCAAGAAGGCATATTGTGTGTTGGCCTTTATTGCTCGGGAGATCAAGTTCAAGAACTATGAGGTAATGTTGCCACTCCAGAAAACTCTAGTTTGACCCCATTGGAGCATTGTGCCTCATTACAGGAAGGATGTAAAAGCTTTGGCGAGCATGCAGAGATTACCAGGATGTGGCCTGGATTGGAAAACGTGCCTTATGAGGTTGACTTTCTCTTTGGAATGATGAAAGGTGAGAGGTGACTTACTAGAGGGATTTAAGATTTTGAGGGGTATGGATAGGGTGGACAGCCACTTTTTTTCTTGGAGCACGAAATCAAACACCAGAGGACATCTTTTTAAGATGAATGGAGATGAGGTGCAGTTGCTAACAGACTGGTGCAGAGCCAACAACCTGTATCTGATCATTAATAAAGCAAAAGAAATGGTTGTTGACTTGAGGAGGGCACAGGGGGATCATTCTCCATTGATGGTTCTACTGTTGAGATCATCAAGACTCAAGTTCCATGGTGTGCACTTGGCAGAGAATCTCACCTGGTCCCTTAGCACCAGCTCCATATCTAAGAAAGCCCAGCACCACTTCTACTTCCTGCAAAGACTGAGGGAAGTTCATCTCCCACCCTCCATCCTCACTACATTCTACAGAGGATCTATTGAGAGTATTCTGAGTAATTGCATCACTGCCTGCATTCGAAACGATCATCCCAGACCATAAGACCCTGCAGAGGATAGTGAGGTCTGTGGAGAAGATCACTGGGGCCTCTCTTCCTACCATGATGGACATCGACAACACTCGATGCATGTGGAGGGCAAATAACATTGTGAAGGTCTCTTCACACCCCTTGTAAACTTTTCTCCCTTCTTCTCTCTGGAAGGAGGTACCGAGGCACTCGAGCGCATACGTCTAGATTGTGCAACAGTTTTTTTTTCCCTGAGCCATCAGGCTCCTCAATTCCCAGAACATGTGTGTACTGGTATATCATAGATTTTTATTGTATTGTGTTTTAATATTTAACTCTTATTTTTGTAAATCTGCTCCATGGTCCTGGAGAAACACAATCCTTGCTGTACGTTGTATTACCAGTTATGGTATGAATGACAAATAAAAGTGACTTGTAGAATGTTTAGGGGGGATGTCAGAAGTAGTTTTTTACAGAGGGTGGTGGTGAAGTCTGGTATAATAAGGATATTCAAAAGGCACTTAGACTTGTGGGTGTGAGGTAGTTAAAAATTGGATTGTTGTGGAGCAGGTTTCTATAGGTTGGCACAAGGTTGTGGGCTGAAGGGCCTGTACTGTGCTGTAATGATCTAAGTTCAATGGTGACAGATGGTGAGACTGTTCCATTCACCTCTGGGTGGAGCTTAAAGTGTGACCACTGGCTTCTGCTGGGGTAGAGCCGAGGTCAACCTTGCACATGCAATCTTAGTGCTGCGAGAAATTACTTTTAAAAAGAACGAATGGTGACAATGCTCAGAAGTGGGATGGAGTCCAACTTGATTTGGAAGTTTACAAGGGCTAATCTTTCAGACACTACATAGGATATAAATATATGTGGCTGCCACAACAAGAAAGCCTGACTGACAGACTTGTAACTATTAACTAATGATACGAGAAACTGTGTACAGAGAGAGATGGACTGGAGCACGTTACTGCTGGTATTCATGATCTGCTTGACATTGTTGGATGATATCAGGGCAGCTGCAGAAAGGAAACCAGTCATCCTTAACAATGAACATCATCGGGACCAAATTCACTATATTACAGAGAATTTTTTAATATCAATTTTTAATATATGCTGAGAAATCCACATGTCACAACATTTGTTTACAGTTCCTGATCAGGAAACTGGATTAGAAGGGAGTTCTAATCTCTGGGATCAGTCATCCCTTGGATAAGGTGAGACTGAGTGTTGGGCATTCTCGGCCCTTGATCACTCATTCTGCAATTGTTGCAACAATTTGGAATTTACAAAGACTCTGACCAAGTTCCACAAGTTAAGCAGATCTGGTGGATTAGATTGCATGGCATCTTGGGTGAGCTAAGCAATTGGTCACAAAATTGATTTGGCGTTAGGAGATGGAAGGTGGGAGTGGAGGCCAGAGATGAGTGAAAGGCAGCAAGGATCTGTGCTCCTTTGCTCTGTGTCAATGAACTGGATGAGAATGTATGTGGCATGGTTCATCAGTTGGCAGATGATGTTAAAATTGATGGGATACGCCACATGAAGAAGGTTATTCTTGGGTCACAACGGAATCTTGAGCAATGGGCAGATGGAGTTTAATTCAGTTAAGTGTGAGGAGCAGTACTTTTAAAAAAGAGATTCAGACCAGAAGCCAGCCATTCAGCCCATTGAGTTCCTGCTGATTGCCATCCACCCATTTACACTAATCTAACATTATTCCTTTTTTATGATACCCTTGGAATGATGGAGATTGAGAGGTAACTTAATAAAGGTGTATAAAATTAAGAGGGACCTAGATAGAATGGACAGCCACAACCTTTTTCGCAGGGCAGCATTGGCCAATACCATGAAAGATGTGTGTGGGAATGTTTAGGGGAGATGTCAGAATAGGCTTTTAACACAGAGAGTGATGGGTGCCTGGAATGCATTGCTGGGGATAGTGGTTGATGCTAATACCTTAAGACAAAGGAGCAGAAATCGGCCATTCAGCCCATTGAGTGTGGCTCACCATTTAATCATGAGCTGATCCATTTTTCCACTCAGCCCCATTGCCTGGTCTTCTCCCCATTACCTTTGATACCCTGACTATTCAAGATCAATGGAGACTTTTAAAAGACTCTTGGATACACACATAGAAATACGAAAAATGGGAGGGTTATGGATTGTGAGGAAGGGAAGGCTTAGATTGATTGTCAAGTAGGTATACATAGGTTGACACAACATTCTGGGCCAAAGGGCCTGTACAGTTTGGTCTCTGTTAAAACCAGGGGCAGGACTCGCACAGTAAATGGAATGATCCAGAGAGTTGAATGTTGCAGAATCTTGGGGTACAGGTAATAGATCATAAGATATAGGAGCAGAATAGGCCATTCAGCCCATCAAGTTTGCTCCACCATTACATCAAGAGGTGATCCATTCTCCCACTCAGCCCCACTCCCCTGCCTTCTCCCCATAACCTTTGATACCCTGATTATTCACATAGTTCCTGAAAATAGCAACACAGGTAGACACGATGTTGAAGAAGACATTTGACACACTTTCCTTTACTGTTTGGATACTGAGTCCAGTAGTTGGGATGTGATCATATGGTTGTGCAAGACATTGGTAATGCCACATTTATCTGGACTTTGCAATCAAGAACCTATCTACCTCTACCTTAAATATACCCAATAATTGGCCTCCACGACTACTGCAGCAACAAATTTCATCTGGGTAAAGGGGACCAATTTTATCCCTTGCCAGCCTTTTGCTCTTAATATATCTGTAGAAACTTTTGGGATTTGGAATAAACATAAAGTTTGCAGATGCTGGAAAACTGGAGCAATACACAAAACACTGAAGGTACCAGTGGTCGGCAGCATCAGGAATTAGCAAGAATCAGGCCAAATAAAAAGGTCTGTGTGGGTGGTGGGTGGGGGGGGGGGGGGTGGTGTTATTGGGAAGGAGCACCGGCTCCAACAAATATAGGACCTCTCATAACCCTGACAGATGCACAGGTGGCTTCACTTGGAATGGCTGTTTGGGGCTATGAATAATGGTAAGAGATGAAGTGTAAGTTCAGGTGGATTATTTAGTGCGGTCACAGGGATAAACTCCAGGAGGGTGCTTGGTAAGAAGGAACAAGAGGACAAGGGAGTCGCGAAGAGACAGATTCCCATGGACAGCTGGAAGGAAATGGGTGTTGTTCAGTTAACTGTGGGAGGAAGTAGGTTGTAAAAGGTCTTGGTAGACATACTATCTCCTGAAAAGGAGACAGAGATTGAAAAAGGAAAGAGAGGAACTGGAGATGGACTAAGTGTTAAAATCAAGCCTGCATTCATCATTTCAGCTGGCAGCTTGTTCCACACCCCACCACTCTCTGTGTGAAGAAGGCCCCCCTCATGTAGTCCTAAACTTTTCCCCTTTCTCCCTTAACCCATGTACTCTGGTTTGTATCTCACCTACCCTCAGTGGAAAAAGCCGACCTACATTAATTCTGTTACCTCTATCAAATCTCCTATCATTCTTCTACGCTCCAGGGAATAAAGTCCTCACCTGTTTAACCTTCCCCTTTATCTCAGTTCCTGAAGTCTGATCAACATCTTAGTAAATCTTCTCTGCATTCTTTCAATCTTATTGATATCTTTCCTGTCGTTATGTGACCAAAACTGCACACAATTCTCCAAATTTGGCCTCACTAGTGTCTTATACAACTTTACCATAGCATCCCAACTCCTGTACTCAATACTTTGATTTATGAAGGCCAATATGCCAAAAGCTCTCTTTACAACCCTGTCTACCTGTGGCACCACTTTCAGGGAATTCTGTATCTGTATTCCCAGATCCCTCTGTTCTTCCGCACTCCTCAGTGCCTGACCACTTACCGTGTACGTCCTTTCTTGGTTGGTCCTTCCAAAGTGCAACATTAGTTTCAAGTTAATTATGGATAAAATCTGGTCCTCGGATTGAGATTCTAAATTGATGAATTGCCAATTTTGAGGAAATAAAAGAAGGATCGAGAAAGCTTTTATTGTTTTCTGGCAAGGATGTGCTTGGTAAGTGAAATTTTAAGAGTACAGAGTTTCTATTAAATACTGAATTTCAGGATTAAAGACAAAGTTAACAGCCATAGGGAACCTTGGTTCTTGAGGGATTTGGTTATGAAGAAGAGAGGTGTATAGCAGGTTTAGGCAACAAGGAGCAAATGAGGTATTTGAGGAGCAAAAAAAAATGCAAAAAATAACAAGAAAGGAACGAGGAAGGTTAAAAGAATATGTCGTTGCTTTTGCAGACAGGGTGAGAAAAAATCATAAGGGCTTCTGCAGGAAGCAAAAGGATAGAAATGGATAAAATCAGTCCTAATGTGGTCAATTGGTCAATAGGTTTGCAGATTACATTTAGATTGGAGGTGTAGTTTGGTGGAAAGTGAGGAAGGATTTCAGAGGGATCTGGACCAGCTGGAAAATTGGTCTGCAAAGCGGCCGATGGAATTTAATGCAGACAAGTGTGAGATGTTGCATTTTGGAAGGAGAAACCAAGGCAGGGCATAGGAAATGGACGGGCAGAAGAACAGTGGGCTCTGGGAATGCAGATACATAATTCCCTAAAAGTGGCATCACAGGTGGGCAGGATTGTAAAGAGAGCTTTTGGCACATTGGCCTTCTAAGTATTGAGTACAGGAGTTGGGATGTTGTGGTAAAGTTGTATAAGATGTAGGTGAGCCATATTTGGAGCATTGTGTGCAGTTTTGGTCACTTGCCATGTAACTTTGTGTGCCATCATCACACTCCCCCCCCCCACCCCCCCCATCGCACATGGGCTTGCAGCCCTCAGGATACTGCACTAAACAGATAAGTGCCCTTTCTGCCCCTTAATTTATCCTCCATTTCGAGGTATAGAGCCTACATCCAAAATAGAGGGCAAATAATGTCTGGCTCAAGGTAGTGCCAGACAGAAGACAGGGCTTAAAAGCTGGACCGTCCAGCCTAAAACTGGACATCTGGCCACCCTACCCAGCATCTCCTCCCCTGTCCAGCACCCAGTATTCCCCCCCCCCCCCATCTCCCTATCCAGTGCTGGGATTTCATGCCTGAGGGTCAATGAGGGACCACATAGTCTTGAAGGGTTCCACAGTCTAAAAGGTCTAAAAGGAGGCCCCTGCTGTAGAACATAGAACTCTACAGCACAGTACAGGTCCTTTGGCCTTCAATGTCATGCTGACCTATATATTCTTACCAAAAAAAATGAAACCCATTCTACCCCATAACCTTCTATTTTGTTTTAATCTATGTGTTTGTCTGAAAGTCTCTGAAATGCCCCTAATGTTCTGGCCTCCACCACCATCCCCAACAAGGCATTCTAGGCACCCACAATTCTCTGTGATTTTTAAAAAAACTTACCTCTGACTTCTCCCCTAAACTTCCCTCCCTTCACTTTGTACACATGTCCTCTGGTGTTTGCTGATCCTGCCAGGGAAGCAGGTGCTGGCCGTCCACCCTATCTATGCCTCTCATAAACTTGTGGACCTCTATCAAGTCCTCTCTCATCCGTCTATGCTCCAAAAAATCCCTTGCTCATATGACATTTTTTTCCAATCCAGGCAACATCCTGGTCAATCTCCTCTGCACCCTCTCCATAGCTTCCACGTCCTTCCTGCAATGAGGTGACCAGAAATGAACACAGATTTTCACAATTACAACATGATCTCTCTACTCTTGAATCCCAGCATTCCATAGGCCTTCTTAACTCTCCTATCAACCTGTGTGGTAACCTTGAAAGATGTATGGATTTGGACCCCAAGGTTCCTCTGTTCTTCCACACTGTTAAGTATCTATCTTTCCTTCCCAAGAGGATAACCTCACATTTGCCAATATTGTACCCTTGCCCACTCACTTAACCTATCTACATCTCTCTGCAGCCTCTCTGTATTCTCTGCACCATTCTCTTTTCTACTCCATTTAGTGTCATTAGCAAATGTAGATACACTACACTCTTTCCCTTCTTCCAGATTGTTATGAACAGTTGCAAACCCAGGTCTGGGTGCAGGTCAGTGGGACTAGGTAGAATAATATTTCAGCATGTCCTTGAAGGGATGAAGGGCCTCTCTATGCTGTAGTGTTCAGTGGTTCTCAACCTTTTTCTTTTCACTCACATACCACTTTAAGTATTCCCTATGTGATCGGCGCTCTGTGATTAATATGGGATTGCTTAAGGTGGGATGTGGGTGGAAAGAAAAATTTGAAAAACACTGTTTTAATCATCCCTCATTGACTCATTATGTGTATGGTTTCAGAACTCTAAAGGAAAAGGGCCAATGACAATTTTTCTCAAGCAAAATTTTTCCGTAACAATTGGGTCTAGAGCAGTGGTTCTCAATCCTCCCTTTTCACTCACATCTTAAACAATCCTTTACTAATCTCAGAGCACCAATGGCATAAGGATTACTTAAGGTGGGATGTGAGTGGAAAGAGAAAGGTTGAGAACCACTGTTCTAATGTGTTCACCCACTTCTCATTCTTAACCCTTATAGCCTCACTCAATGAGCCTTCTCATCCATCCATTCTCAATGGGGGCCTTGTGACCCCCTTCCTCCTCCATACTCAGTGTTCAGTTAAGGGGGGCACGGACTGAAATCATAAAATATTTTTTATGTAGACATTAGAAATACGGAAGAAACCAACTGAACTTGACTGCTTCACAGGCAAGGGGGCCCATAAACTGTACCCCTAGAGTCTTAAGAGGCCGTAGCATGACATTTTCCCTGACTAGCAACACTACCCATCCCCCTTTCATCCGTCCCTCTCTAAAACAATGGAACCACAGAACATTAAGCTGCCAGTCCTGCCCCTCCTGCAACTACTTGGTATTAGCCACAATTTCATAATTACACATGCTGATCCATGCTCTAAGATCATCTCCCTTTCCTGCTATTCTCCTTGCATTGAAACAGAAGCAACTCAGACCATTATTTCCACCAAGCCAGACCTTTTGATTTCTGTCTTTGTCTACAGGCTTAACTACATCTTTTTCCACTACCACTTCACTATTTTCTCTGACATTCTGGTTCCCATCCCCTTGCAACTCAAAAAAAAAATCAAGGTTTATATGAATCCCATTGTGTACTTCTCATATTCCTGTCAACTCCCAATCACCTATACTCTAGGGGAAATGTACAGCATTCAATTAACCTACCAACTACCAAGTCTTTGGGACATGGAAAAAAACCATGAAGTACTCTGGAAATCCATGAGATTACAGAGACCATCCAATAGGTTACATTAGTGACCATTATTGTGGACACACATCTCCTCACTTATCAGGAAGGTACAACAGTGACAGGACTCCTGATATGACTGGAGGTCTGCCAGACCCTTTCTGCAGACCCTGCACAATTTGCTTTTCATTACCCTTGATCCCTTCTTCCAAATCTATATTGCAAATCATGTTTCTTTTTACAAATGACTACATCCCATAAAATAACACTGAAAGTTATGTGATTGTAACTTGCAGCCGTTTATCAGAAAGCGTAACTGTCCTCTTGATTTTCTTATGTCTGATTGGGATTTCCATCCTCCCCTACCTCTGATAGGAACTTGGTATCCAGTTAAAAGAAGTAGCTTGCCAATGAGTGAAAATTGAGTAACTGAAGTAAACAGGAGTTAAACTCTGGGGAAAAACAGGAGGTCAGTATCATAGTCCATCTATCAGCACTACTTGAGTGTATTTCAACCCCACCATCTCATTTCGATCACAACCATGTTGACCACAAATACAAGCTAAAGCAGTTCCCTTGACTGTCCTGTCTAGAAATAAATTATTTATTGATCACTTTACATATTTATTTTGGTTCACTTACTTGGTCTTCCATATTTTAAATAAAATCAGTCATCAGTTGATATTATCAAATAGATTTCACAACATGTCTTATTTTTCTTTGATCCTTAATCTCCTTCCTAACTTTACCCCAGGTTCTGAGAGTTCCGCTGCCTCTCTAAAGCCCTGAAGAAAATCTTGTTCTTCCTTTGAGGGTCCGTTCATTAATCCTTGGATGTTGCTGTATAATTATCATGGGCTCTCTTCCAGGATTTTTGCTGGATCAGCTTGATGTATTGCCAGTTAAATCCTTATGCTTAAAAACCATCCCAAAACATTTATATAGTTTGGCTCACTGCCATGGAGTTCCACTGCTAGTTCAGTGAACTAATCAGTGTGGAGCAATGAGATGGGAGATGTTGTAATTAAGAGCTGAAGCCAGGAATTATAAAGGCTAAAAGGAAGCATAAAACGTCCTGAGTGAGAAGGAGTAAAGAAAATCCCAAGGCCTTTTAGACGTATGTTAAAAAGGCAAGAAGATGACTTGGGAAAGGGTAAGCCCTTTCAAGGACAAAGAAAGAAATTTATGCTCACTCAGGAAGTCGGTGAGGTATTTACCGACAAGGGGAAGGACATGGAGGATAGAGACCGAGACCATAGTATGAAGATTGCTACAGTGTTGGGGCATTTTGAGATCAAGAAAGAGATGATGCTGGGTGTTTAGAACCTCACTGACAAAAGGCAAAGGAGGAAAAACCCAACACCCAACCCCAACCAACCAATTTTCCCCTGCAACCGCTGCAACCGTGTCTGCCTGTCCCGCATCGGACTTGTCAGCCACAAACGAGCCTGCAACTGACGTGGACATTTACCCCCTCCATAAATCTTCGTCCGCGAAGCCAAGCCAAAGAAGGTGAACAAGTCCCTGAAGCCTGATGGGACAGATCCCCGACTATTGAAAGAAGCAAGTGAGGTGATTGGTGTGGCCCTGAGAAGACCATTGAGCCCTTACTTGCAACAGATGTAATCCTGGAGGACTAAACAGTAGCCAATATTGTTCTCCTGTTCAAGAAGGGAAATGGGGATAATCCAGGAAATTGTCGGCCAGTGAGCCTCACATCAGTAGAAGTGAAGTTATTAGAGAGGATACTTAGGCAGAGGATAGGTGCACATTTGGAAAGACATAGTCAGATTAGGGACAGTTGGCATTGATTGAATGTTTTGAAGACATGACAAGGGTGCTTGATGAAGGTAGGGCAGTGAATATGGTCCACATGGACTTCAGTAAGGCATCTGACAAGGTCATGTATGGTAGGTTGATCCAGAAAGCAAAGATGCTTGGGCTCAGCAAAGAAGTGATGGTTTGGATCACAATTGGCTGGTCGAAGAACACTATTCCAACTGGAGGTCCGTGACCAGTGGAGTTCAACAGAGATTGTTGCTTTGATCTCTTAAGTTTGTTTGTATCTATATCAAAATCTATCTTTCATTCTATCTATTTATACCTATGTTGTCTTGGATGAAAAGTGGATGGATTTGTTGGTACGCTTGCAGATGATTGGCTGAGTTGTGGACAGTGATGGGGAATCGATGGGTGCAGCAGGATGCAGGTCAATTACAGCCATGGACAGAGAAATGACAGAGTTTAGTCTGAACAAGAGTGAAGCTTTGCAATTTGGCAGATCAAATGTAAGAGAAAAGTATATGGTTAATGGCAGTTCCCATAACATATAGAAGCACATAGTCATTTATCACATGGAAATAGGCTCTTAAATCTAACTTGTCCCTGCAGACCAAGCTAGTCCCATTTGCCTGCATATGGCCTAGATTCCTCTAAATCATTCCTGTCTATCTAATTGTATAAACGAGGGTGGTAGTATATGAAATAAGCTTCCTCTGGCAGCTCTTATCAAGTACCCAGCACTCTACTTGAATTCAGGAGTCCTTTTAAACCTTTTCCCTCTCACCTTAAACCTACAAGTTCTGGTTTTAGATTTCCCCTACCCTGAGAGAAAAGCTCTGTGGGGGGTGGGGGGGGGGGGGGTGGTTTATAAAATCTGGCCTTCAGGATGTTATATACCTCCATAAGGTCCCCCTCAACCTTCTATTCTCTGGGAGAAAAGACCCAACTATTCAGCCTTCTCCTGATAATTTGAGCCCATCAGTCCTGGTAAATTTCTAAACTGATCACTCACTAATTTAAAAGGGAAAATGGAATATCTTACAAATGGTATCTGTTTAGGAAAAATGGAAATGCAGCAAGTTGCTGTGCATCAGTCATTGAAAGTGGGCATGCAGGTACAGCAGGCGATGAGTAAGGCGAATGGAATGTTGGCATTCATATCAAGAGGATTGGAGTACAGGCATAGGGAGGTCCTACTGCAGCTGTACAGGGCCTTGGTGAGACCACACGGAATACTGTGTTCAGTTTTGGTCTCCTTATCTGAAGAAGGACATCCTCTCCATGGAGGAGGTGCAGAGAAGGTTCACTCAATTAATACCAGGAATGGAAGGACTTGCAATTGAAGAAAGGTTGGATCAACTAGGCTTGTATTTGCTGGAATTAAGAATATTGTGGTGGTGGGGGGGGGGGGGGGGCGGGGGGGGGGGCGGGGATATCTTATAGAAACAAATAAAATTCTTAAAGAATTAGACAGACTAGATGCAGGTAGGTTGTTTCCGATGCTGTGAAAACCAGAACCAGGGGACACAGTTTAAAGATAAGGGGAAAGTTTTCTTAGGACTGAGATGAGAAAAACATTCTTCTCTCAGAGAAGGGTGAATCTATGAACTTCTTTGCCACAAGAAGTAGTTGAGGCTGGTTCCTTCAATATTTAAGAGGAGGTTCTATTTGGCCCTTGTGGCTAAGGGGATCAGAGCGTATAGGGAGAAGACAGGAACCGGGTACTGATCAGCCATGATCATGATGAGTGGCGGTGTAGGCTTGAAGGGCCAAATGGCCAACTCCTGCACCTATCTTCTATGTTTCTATGATTCTTGAATCTTTTCCACCACCTTTAGACATAATAGAAATCCTAAATGTTAGTATTTTGTTATTTAACTCCAGGAATGAATTACATTTGTCTTTTTTCTTTCTCTAACCAAGGAATGATGGTAAGGGGATGGGTTTAGAGACAGGCTATCTGTGTTTAAAATTATTGGATATGTCTGTGTTTTACATATTATGGATGTGCTCTATATGTCTTTACAATTTGTTGAGTTAAGTCTGAGGTGTTGCATTTTGGAAGGTCTAAACCAGAAAGGACATGCATGGTAAATGGTCAGGCACTGAGGATTGCGGTAGAACAGAGGGATCTGAGAATACAGAATTCCCTGAAAGTGGCGTCATGGGTGGACAGGGTGTGATAGTACAGATTCTATCACCAATGTGTATATGTACAGATGGTAGTGTAGGATGACTATGATTGGCTGAGAGTGTAGCCACACCTACTGGCAGGTCTTAAAGGATTGCTCCGAGCCAGACCAGGTCATTCTGGACTGGTCGACCTACTTGTGATATGGTCCACTCTTTTAGTTAATAAAAGCCTTGGTTTAGATCAACAAGTCTTTGGTTCTTTTGACGCGCACCACACAGGGTTGTAAAGAAATCTTTAGGGGGGAAATGTTAAACAGACTTTATTCCCTGGAATGTAGAAGAATGAGGGGAAATTTGATGGAAGTATTTAAAATTATAAGGGGGACAGACAGAGTAAATGCAGATCGGCTTTTTCCACTGAGGCTGGGTGAGATACAAACCAGAGGACATGGGTTAAGGGTGAAAGGGGAAAAGTTTAGGGGGAACTTCTTCACACAGGGAATGGAGGGAATGTGAAACAAGCTGCCAGCTGAAGTGGTGAATGGGCTCAATTTTAACATTTAAGAAGAATTTGGACAGGTACGTGGATGGGAGAGGTACAGAGGTTATGGATTGGGTGCAGGCCAGTGGGATGAGGCAAAAAAAATACTTCAGCACAGACTAGAAGGGCTGAAAGGGTCTATTTCTGTGCTGTAATGTTCTATGGTTCTATCTGCCAAAGTTAATCCATGTTCCTTTCTTGCTGCCCTGATTTCCCTCTTGAATGCAGTCCTACATTGCCTATACTCCTCTGTGATTCATGAGCCCAGATCCTGATTCCTGACATTGGCCTTTTTTTCAATTCTCTTGTCATCCAGGGTTCCCTACTCCTGCCAGCCTTTCCCTCCACTTTAAACAGGTGCCCCTGAACTCAGTATCATCTTTAAAAGTCTCTCACTTGCCAGATGTCCTTTACCTGAAAACTGCCTCTTCCAATCAACCTCTGCAAGTTCCACCCTGATTCCTGAATGTAACTGTTTCTCTGTGGCTGTAACCTCCAGTTCCCGTCCCCCTCAGCCAGAAAAAAAAATCATCCAGCCTGTAAACCCTTTCAAATGAATTTTTTCAATAAAATCTTCTAATTCTAGAGAATAGAGGCTCTTCATATCACAATCCCACCATCCCAAGAACCAGTCTACTGTAACTTCACTGCATGGCATCAAAGGCAAACACATACAATTTTAGATAAGATCAATGGAATAAGGTGGGAGAAAGTGTTCAGCATGGACTAGAAGGGCCGTTGGCCTGTTTCGGTGCTCTAATTGTTATATAGTTAATAGTTAAACTTAACAACTCAACAGTGACTTGTACAAACATTCCAAGAGCCTTTTCCAGAGGGTTGGATACCCTCTGTCTGACCCCTGGCAGGAACGTGTCTACTATGTGGATAGGCTTGTGCCTGATGTCATTGTTTAGTTATAAACTGCCGTCCTCTGCACCTAGTGTAACAAGAGTGTCTCTTGTGTTGCAAGGCAGATGCAATGGATGAGTTACATTTGGCCTAGGGGGTTGTCACACTGTGGACAGCTGGATGATGAGATGACCAGGTGCCTAGGCTTGAATGAGAATGCTCAGCAGTCGTAAACAATTTAACTTGAAACGAGAATTTATTCCAACAGTGAGTGCATAACTCACTGGTCATGGAATGTGGTTAAAAACAAAACAAACACATAGTCCACACTCTTCTTTTCTTTGAAAGCATTGTCAACTGTTGTAATAATGGACAGTTGGTGGCATGGTTAAAAAAATCTCCCATGTGATATACAGGATGGTAAAAAAGAATTCAAAAATAAGCTGCTGTTTGTTGTTACTTCCTCCTTGGGATTCCACTTTCGAGCATCAGCTTCAGAATAAACACAACACAAGGGACAGAAACCCCTCCCTCGCAGCTCGTGAGTTATCAGTGCAACATGAGGGCAGGAAGGCATTCAGTCCCAGCATGTGTCACCTTGTCACATCCCTGACTGTGGGCCAGCCAACCTGTTGCAGGATTGATCTGTACAAATGACATCATATCAGTTGGCATTTGTGGGAAGAAATACCAATTTTTATTGCCCTCAGCGTAGAAGTGTCCCGAGTTGACTTATGAAAGGCATAAATAATTTTTTAGACATCCACCTGTTGTTAGATTCTTTCAGAATCCGCTGCCCTCATTATAGAGCCAACAGAGAAGAGTCGCAAGGAGCAGGCCCTTGGACCCATGTGCTGAGCCAAGCACGATGCCCAAGTCAAACTAAGCAATACATAGATTTTGATTTCAGATATATTGTCAGAGGACATACATGATATCACATACAATCTTGAGATTCTTTTCCTGCAGGCAAGGCAGAATTACCACTTATTGGCAAAAAAAACCCTGTACACCACATTCACATGTAAACAAATAAAGAATAATAAACAGATAATGATTGTAAATGAACTGTGCAATACAGAGAAAATAGAAAATATCAATAAAGTGCAAAAGTGGGGGGGGGGCGGTATGGCAAGGTGGCGTAAAGTCCAGACGTGCAATCTCGACTGCTCTGGCCAGACTTTTAAATACCCATTTTTTAACTCTTTGCTTTCAAGTTTAAACTTTTTAAATTTTAGTTTAAAGTATTAAGGAATTATTATGGCCACTAATGGTTAAAAGATTAAACCTCAAGTTCAAAAGAAGTTACATTTTCGAAGTGTTGAAGATTTGGGGCCGAGACGACTTGATACTGCCCCAGGCTCAATCTCTTCATTGTCTAAACCTCAAAGATCGCCTGTGGGGGCTGAAAAAAAAATCTATTACTCACCAAATGAAGGATGGTGCTGGAATTACCCGTTCTCCAGAAGAAGGTGCGTGTTCCCAAGTAGTGGACCCCGATTTGGAAAGCCTTTCGATTTCAACGGAGGGAACACACATCAGGTAGGATTTCAATCTGAAGAAATCGCTTTTCTTCACGAATTGATGAAAAAACAATGAGATACAGGGGGAGACCAGCGGCGACCCCCTGAGGAAGTCGGGGTGCCGTTGCTGGGAGTCCAGACCCGCAGTAAAACTTTTAAAATGCCTTCTGTTGAGTTGCAGCAGGAGCTGCAGTTACCTTGTTCTGCCACTATGTCAGAGAGAGCAGAGCTGAGCTTTACTGAATCACAGTGTATGCAATTGAATGTAGTTATTCAAGCTGTTATAAAACCTTTGTTGACATCTCAAATGAATGAAATGGTTCATATGAATGCTGGTATAAGTTCAGAAATAAATATGGTTAAGACACGTGTGGATGTATCCTATGAAGAATTTTAAAAATTTCAGACTGCTTTTTTGGACTGTAAACAACAAGTGACTTCTAACACAGAAAACTTGTTGAAGGTGGAAAAATCAGTCATAGAATTAGGAGAATGTGAGAAGGAGCTAGAAAGAAAAATAGATTACTTGGAGAATCAAAGCAGAAGGAATAATGTGAAAATTGTCGGTTTGCCAGAAGGTATAGAAGGACAAGATCCTCTTCGTTTCTTTAAAGACTGGATTCCGCAAGTATTAGGGCAAGAATTTTTCTCTGGGGGATTGGTACTGGAAAGAGCCCATAGAGCTTTAAAAAGAACACCCTCAGCTGGTCAACCACTGAGATCGGTAATAATTCAATGCTTGAATTATTTGGATAGAGAAGCAATTCTTCGACTTGCAGTACAAAATGTAAGACAACGACAAGCCCATTATTGATTCAGAATAGCAGAGTCTTTTTTTTATCCTGATCTGAGTCAATAGGTGATTCAACGTCAACGTCGATTCAATCCAGTTAAAGAAGTTTTGTGGCGTAAAGGTTATAAGTCTACTTTTCGTTATCCTGCAGTGTTGAAGGCGTTTTATGGAGACTATCAATTTCAGTTTCTTGAAACTGATCATAAAGCAATGATTTTTGCTGATTCATTGCCAAATATAAGAGGACAAAGACGTAGTCCAGCATTATCTCCTAAAGAAAAATCTGGTTGTTCTGGAAAGAGAAGAAATGGCAGAAATGGGAAAAACGGGAATGGAAAGAGTCTACCTCCTTCTGAAATGGGATCTTCGAGATTGGAATCTTCTGGTTGAAAAGAAGAATTTTCTTATTCTATTTTTCTTCTTTTGTTATGATATTTTGATGTTATTGATTTGTTTGGCTGGTTAGGGAGAGATTTGCACTAAGTTCTTTACTAGTCATCAGCCTCTGGTGGGTGACCCACACCAAATTTTGTTTAGAGGATTACTACCTTTTGGTAGTTTTTTTGGGGGGCTGGGGAATTTTCTTTTTTTTTTCTTTATTATTTTATTTTCATTTTATTTAGTTTTTAATTTGTGATTTTTCTATTGGAGGGTCTATATACATTGATTTGAGTTTTTATATAAAGATATTATTGGTATTTAGTAATAATAGAAGATATGTCAAAGTTGAGGTTTGCTACTTTTAATGTTCGAGGATTAAATAGTGCGATTAAGCATAAGTGAGTCTTGGCGTATATTAAGAAAATGAAAATTGATATTGCCTTTTTACAAGAAACACATTTGAATGTGAAGGAAAGCATGAAATTAAAAAGGGACTGGGTTGGGCATGTATATTCTTCTTCATTTAATTCTAGATCTAAAGGTGTAGCAATTTTGATACATAAAAATTTATCTTTTGAATTACAATCAATGGAGGAAAAGGCAGGATGTATTCTTAAATTGAATTGTAAGATTTTTAGTGAATTTTGGACTTTACTTAATATTTATCCCCCAAATGCAGATGATGAGGTATTTATTTCAGATGCGTTTTTATGTTTGGGTCAGGCTAATGATAATATTTTAGTTGGTGGTGATTTTAATTGTATTTTGGAACCTTTATTAGATAAATCTCCAAAAAAAGTTAAAAAAATCCAAGATGGCAATTCAGGTCCAAGTGTTGATGAAAGATCTTAATTTAGTAGATATTTGGAGATGTCTTAATCAGACAGAGAAAGATTTTTCCTTTTATTCATCTAGACATGAATCATTTTCAAGGATTGTCTTCTTTTTAGTATCGGCACATTTACAAGGGAAAATACAACAAGCGGAATATAAAAGTAGGGTGATTTCAGATCATTCTCTGTTAAATTTTACATATGAAACTTCTGAGAAAATTCAAATAGCTTATCGTTGGAGATTTAATACAATGTTGTTAAAAATATGGAATTTATTGATTTTTTGAAAAAACTTTTTTTTGAAAGAAAATTCTAATTCTGTTCAAAGTAAGTTTTTATTATGGGATGCTATGAAAGCCTATTTGAGAGGACAAATAATTAGTTATACTTCTAAAATAAAAAAGAATCGATTAAATCAGAGTCTTGAATTAGAGAAACAGATCGATGAGTTAGAAAACGAATTTCAGAAAGATGCTACAGAAGATCAGAAAGTAGAATTATCTAGGCTGAAATTGGAATATAATACTTTGCAATCTTATCAATTTGAATGTGATTAATAGGACTAAACAACGATATTACGAATGGGGAGAGAAAACACATAAGGTATTGGCGTGGCAATTAAAGAAAGAACAGATATTGAAAACTATTAATGCTGTTAGTCGGAATTCTCTTATTACATAAACCTCGTGAGATTAATGATGAGTTTTATTCATTTTATAAAAAAGTTATATACATCTGAAGGAAAACAGGAAACTGGATCGATTGATCTTTTTTTAATCACAGTTGAATTTACCGATATTAGAGGATGCAGATATACAGGAGTTAGAAGAACCATTTACTGATACGGAAATTAAAATGGCTATGCTGGAAATGCCGAATGGTAAATAGCCTGGTGATGATGGATTTTCGGTTGAATTTTATAAAATTTTTTATGATAACTTATCTACAGTGTTTGGGGATGTATTACGTCAAGTTAGAGAACATTATAAATTACCTGAGTCTTGTTCTAGTGCTTTAATTACAGTAATTCCTAAAAAAGATAGAGACCCTTTGAAAGTATCTTCATATAGACCAATTTTATTGTTAAATGTAGATTATAAAATCTCTTTCTCTCTTTGGCTTGGCTTCACAGACGAAGATTTATGGAATGGGTAAATGTCCACATCAGCTGCAGGCTCGTTTGTGCCTGACTAGTCCGATGCGGGACAGGCAGACACGGTTGCAGGGGAAAATTGGTTGGTTGGGGTTGGGTGTTGGGTTTTTCCTCCTTTGTCTTTTGTCAGTGAGGTGGGCTCTGCAGTCTTCTTCAAAGGAGGTTGCTGCCCGCCGAACTGTGAGGCGCCAAGATGCACGGTTTGAGGCGATATCAGCCCACTGGTGGTGGTCAATGTGGCAGGCACCAAGAGATTTCTTTAGGTAGTCCTTGTACCTCTTCTTTGGTGCACCTCTGTCACGGTGGCCAGTGGAGAGCTCGCCATATAACACGACCTACCCAGCGCAGTTGGATCTTCAGCAGCGTGGATTCGATGCTGTCGGCCTCTGCCATCTCGAGTACTTTGATGTTAGGGATGAAGTTGCTCCAATGAATGTTGAGGATGGAGTGGAGACAATGCTGGTGGAAGCGTTCTAGGAGCCGTAGGTGATGCCGGTAGAGGACCCATGATTCGGAGCCGAACAGGAGTGTGGGTATGACAGTGGCTCTGTATACGCTAATCTTTGTGAGGTTTTTCAGTTGGTTGTTATAATAATAGCTAAAATATTAGCAAATAGATTGGCTAAATTTTTACCCAAGTTGATTCATATGGATCAAACAGGTTTTATAAAGAATGGATATGCTTCAGATAACATTTTACGTGTGATTAGTTTGATTAACAGATTTTGACAATCTTTAGATCACCCGATGGTGATAACCTTAGATTCAGAAAAAGCATTTGATAGAGTTGAATGGAATTTTTTGTTTAAAGTTTTGGAGAAATTTAAATTTGGTCCTTCTTTTATTGGTTGGATTAGGGCTCTATATAGTAAACCAGTAGCGAGGGGATTGACGAATGGTTTGATTTCGGAATCTTTTAAGTTAACTCGATCAACTCGTCAAGGTTGTCCTTTATTACCAGCTTTGTTTGTGTTAGTGATTGAACCTTTAGCGCAGTTGATAAGACAAAATACACAGATATAAGGTATGCAAGTTTTAGATGAGTATAAAATTAATTTATTTGCTGATGATGTACTGGTGTATTTAATAAACCCAGCTCAGTCACTTTTGAATTTGAAGGAATGTTTTGAATGTTTTGTGCTCTTTGAGCACTGTTGAGGGGGACATCAAGGTTGGGGGGAGTGACAGTGGCTGTGCCTCTGGCATGAGGTTGGCCCCTGTAGCTCAGAAAGGGAGGGAAAGGAAGAGGAGGGCAATTGTGGTAGGAGACTCCATAGTTAAGAGGACGGATAGGGGATTCTGCGGACGCAGCAAGGAGAACCGGATGGTGGTTTGCCTCCCTGGTGCCAGGGTCCGAGATGTTGCTGCTCGTGTCCCGGATATCCTAAAGTGGGAGGGACAGGAGCCAGAGGTCGTGGTACATGTAGGTACCAATGACATAGGGAGAAATAGAGAAGAGGTCCTAAAAAGTGAGTACAGGCAGTTAGGTAGGGAGTTAAAAAGAAGGACCGCAAAGGGGGTAATCTCTGGATTACTCCCTGTGCCACGTGACAGTGTGAATAGAAATAGAATAAGGTGGAGGATTAACACGTGGCTGAAGGGGTGGAGTAAGGGGCAGGGTTTTAAGTTTCTGGATAACTGGGACCTTTTTTGGGGGAGATGTGACCTGTACAGTAAGGACGGGTTACACTTAAATCCCAGGGGGACCAGAATCCTGGCAGAGGTATTTGCTAGGGCTACTCAGGATCCTTTAAACTAGAATGGTTGGGGGGAGGGAACAAAATAGTACAGAGCAGTAAGGAGAAGGTTAGAATGCAAACAAAGAAAGTTTGTTGTAAGTATTTGAATATGGATGGGCAGGTGATAGAGAAGGGAAATGCTCTGGAAGAAGATGAAGGGCAATTGGCAGGAAAAGTAAATAATGTTGTTCTTAAAGATGAGGGAAAACAGGGATTAAAAAATGGGAAATCCCTGAAATTCATATATTTTAATGCCAGGAGTATTGTAAAAAAGGTGGATGAGCTGAAGGTGTGGATTGATACTTGGAAGTATGATGTGGTAGCAATTAGTGAGACATGGTTGCAGGAGGGATGTGATTGGCAACTGAATATCCCTGGGTTTCGTTGTTTTAGGTGTGATAGAGTCGGAGGGACAAGAGGAGGTGGGGTTGCATTGCTTGTCAGGGGAAATATTACAGCGGTGCCTAGGAAGGATAGATTAGAGGGCACATCCACGGAGGCTATTTGGGTGGAACTGAGGAGTAGGAAAGGAGAGGTTACACTTGTAGGGGTGTATTATAGACCACCCGGAGGGGACCGAGACCTCGAGGAGCAAATCTGTAGGGAGATGGTAGATATTTGTGATAAGCACAGGGTTGTAATTATGGGAGATTTTAATTTTCCACATATAGATTGGGAAACACATTCTGTGAAAGGAATGGATGGGTTAGAGTTTGTGAAATGTGTGCAAGATAGTTTTTTACAACAATATGTAGAGGTGCCGACCAGAGAAGGAGCAGTGTTAGATCTACTGTTGGCAAATGGGATGGGTCAAGTGACGGAGGTTAGTGTTGGCGAGCACTTCGGGTCCAGTGATCATAATGCCATCAGCTTCAATGTCATTATGGAAAGAGAGAAATCAGGGCCAAGGATTGAGGTTTTTGATTGGGGAAAAGCTAGATTTGAGGAGATGCGAAAGGACTTGCAGGGTGTGCATTGGGACAATTTGTTTTATGGGCAGGATGTAGTAGAGAGATGGAAGTCTTTTAAAGATCAGATTTTGAGAGTGCAAAAGCTTTATGTTCCTGTTAGGTTAAAAGGAGGGGCAAAAGGTTTGAGAGAGCCGTGGTTTTCAAGGAATATTGGAAACTTGGTTCGAAGAAAAAGGGAGGCGTACATTAGATATAAGAAGCATGGAGTTAAGGAGATGTTTGAAAGATACATTGAATGTAAGAGGAATCTTAAGAGAGGAATTAGGAAAGCTAAAAGAAGGTACGAGAAAACTATGGCAAGCAGGGTGAAAACGAATCCAAAAGAGTTCTACAAATATGTTAATGGTAAGAGGAAAGCTAGAGACAAAATTGGTCCCTTAGAAAATCAGAGTGGAAAACTGTGTGTGGAACCTAGAGAAATGGGGGAGATATTGAACAGTTTCTTTTCTTCGGTATTCACTAAGGAGAAGGATATTGGGAGATGTGGGATAAAAAAAAGCAAATTGGGTAAATATGGGGAATATAGAGATTACAAAAGGTGTAGTTTTAAGGCTTTTGAAGAATATAAAGGTGGATAAGTCTCCGGGACCAGACGGGATCTTCCCCAGGACATTGAGAGTAGTGAAGGAGGAAATAGCAGAGGCTCTGGCGGTAATTTTTCAAATGTCATTAGATATGGGGATAGTGCCGGAGGATTGGCGCATTGCGCATGTGATTCCGTTATTTAAAAAGGGTTCAAGGAGGAAGCCTGGCAACTATCGGCCTGTAAGTTTGACGTCTGTGGTAGGTAAATTAATGGAGAAAATTCTTAGAGATAGTACTTATAAACATCTGGATAGACAGGGTCTGATCAGGAGCACTCAACATGGATTTGTGGGAGGAAGGTCATGTTTGACCAATCTGATTGAATTTTTTGAAGAGGTGACTAGGAATGTGGATGAGGGTAGCGCAGTGGATGTTGTCTATATGGACTTCAGTAAGGCCTTTGATAAGGTACCACATGGAAGGTTAGTTAGGAAGGTGCAGTCTTTAGGTATAAATTTTGAGATAGTCAAATGGATTGAACATTGGCTGAAAGGGAGAGGCCAGAGAGTGGTAGTGGATAATTGTCTGTCAGGTTGGAGGCCGGTGACCAGTGGTGTGCCTCAAGGATCTGTATTGGGCCCATTGTTGTTCATTATATACATTAATGATCTAGATGATGGGGTGGTGAATTGGATTAGTAAATATGCAGACGATACTAAGATAGGTGGAATAGTGGATAATGAAGAAGGTTTTCAAGGATTGCAGAGGGATTTGGGCTGCTTAGAAAAGTGGGCTGAAAAATGGCAGATGGAATTTAATGCTGATAAGTGTGAGGTGCTTCATTTTGGTAAGAAGAATCAGAATAGGACATACGTGGTAAATGGGAGAGCATTGAGGAATACAGAAGAGCAGAAAGATTTAGGAGTGACGGTACATCGTTCCCTGAAGGTAGAAACTCACGTGAATAGGTTGGTGAAGAAGGCTTTTAGTATGCTGGCCTTTATCAATCATTGCATGGAATATAGGAGTTGGGAGGTGATGTTGAGATTGTATAAGACGTTTGTGCGGCCTAATTTGGAGTTCTGAGTGCAGTTCTGGTCGCCTTATTATAGGAAGGATATAAACAGAGTGGAGAGAGTGCAGAGAAGGTTTACCAGAATGTTGCCTGGGTTTAAGCATCTGGAGTATGGGGAGAGATTGGACAGATTGGGTCTTTATTCTTTGGAGCGTAGAAGGTTGAGAGGGGATTTGATAGAAGTATTTAAGATTATGAAAGGGATAGACAGAGTGGATGTGGATAGACTATTTTCGTTAAGAGGAGGAAAGTTTAAAACAAGAGGACATGAGTTAAGAATTAAGGGGCAGAGGTTTAGAGGTAACATGAGGGGGAACTTCTTTACTCAGAGAGTGGTAGCTGTGTGGAATGATCTTCCGGGAGAAATAGTGGCGGCAGAGTCAATTGTATTATTTAAGAAAAGGTTGGACAGGTATATGGATGAGAAGACGATGGAGGGTTATGGGCATTGTGCAGGGAGGTGGGATTAGAAAGGGGTGTTTGGTTCGGTGCGGACTAGAAGGGCCTAATGGCCTGTTTCCGTGCTGTAATTGTTATGTTATGTTTAATACAATATGGACGTCTTTCTGGATGTAAAGTTAATTGGGAAAAATGTGAAATATTACCAGTAAGTGAAGGAGATTATTCAGTTTATAAGAATATTATTAATTTGAAGTGGACTGATCGAATAAAATATCTGGGTATAATTTTGAATGTTAATTATCAATCTTTATATAAATTAAATTATGCTCCGTTAATGAAAAAAAATTAAAACTGATTTGATTAAATGGAAAGATTTACTTATTAATTTAAAGGGAAGGATAAATACAATTAAGATGAATATTTTTCTGCTTATACAATATTTGTTTCAATTTATTCTGTATTTACTTGACAAAATGTTTTTTCGAGATTTGAATAAAATGGTTAGGAAGTTTTTATGGAGGGGTAAATTTTTCGAGAGTAGCTTTGAATAACTTAACTTGGAAATATGTTAGGGGGGACTACATTTACCACATTTTCAGAATTATTGAGGCAGCTCAACTTAAATATATTAGTTTATTGATGGATTTGGTACAGCCTCCTAGTTGGGATAAAATTGAGATGGCAAGTATTTCTGAATTTGAAATACATCAATTTTTGTTTAGGTGGAATATAAATTTGTTACGACAATATAATGTGCCTATACTAAAACATTTAATGAAGTTATGGATAAAGAAAAATAAAATGATAGGCTCTAGGGGTAAATTATTGGCTTTGACTCCATTGTATAATAATCAACTTATTTCTTTTTCAATACATAATCAAAGTTTATGGCATTGGAGATTTAAAGGTGTGAAAAATTTGGGAGATTGTTTTAAAGAGGGTGTTTTTATCTTTTAATCAGATGAGGGAAGATTTTGGTATTGATAAGAATTCTTTATTTCTTTATTATCAAATTCAATCTTTGGTAAAATGTATGTTTGGTAGAGAGATGATTTTACCTAAAATGACTAAATTTGAGACTTTTCTTATGAAGGTACCAGAGAAGGGTTATATTTCATTTATGTATCAAATATTACAGAATGGTATGGATAAAAAGGGTTGGGATAGATGTAAAATTAAATGGGAAGCGGCTATTGGTTTTACTTTTTCTGAAGAGGATGGGTTAGATACCTGATAGTGTAACTAGATTGATAAATGCACGTTATGCAATGATTAATTACAATTTTTTACATCAATTATATTTGACACCTGAAAAATTTTAAAAATATGGTTTTAATGAATCAGATTTGTGTTTTAGATGTGGTGAGACGGTTGGAACTTTTTTTCATGCTGTTTGGTTATGTATACATATACAATCTTTTTGGAAGAAAATTCAATCGTTTTTAGAATATCTGTATAAGATTAAAATAGTTTTAGATCCAACAGTATTTTTATTGGGTAGTTTGCAACCTCTGAAAGGCTTGGGATTAGATAAGTTCCAGCTTGCTTTTGTATATTTAGCTTTATCCGTAGCAAAAAAATGTATTGCTAGTATGTGGAAAGATACAAATATGATTTATATTAATAGATGGCATCATGAGATGAAATATTGTTTAATAATGGAAAAAATTATGTATGTTTCTCATGATAATTATAATTTTTTTTATTAATAACTGGATGTTATACTCAGAATATTTACATTTCAATTTATATTGATTAGATTTTAATATGTATATTTAACTTTTTCTTTAATATTCTTTCTTTTTTCTTTCTTATGGCTCTCCTTAGTAGAGTTGGCTGAAGGGGGGGGGGGTGTTCTTTATTTATATATATATATATATATATATATACATATATATATATATATATATATATATATACATATATATATATATATATGTATATATAAAATGTTTATGTTCATGTTTAATTGCTGCATGTGTCATATATTATTTGTTTTTTGAATGAATAAATAAAGTTTTTTTTTTAAAAGTGCGAAAGGGAGTATCCATAAATGGGTCCCTAATTGAGTTTGTCATTGAGGAGTCTGATGGTGGAGGGGGAGCAGCTGTTCCTGAACCTGGGGGTGCGAGTCTTGTGGCACCGATACCTTTTTCCTGATGGCAGCAGCGAGAACAAAGCGTGTGCTGGGTGGTGTGGATCCTTGATGATCATTGCTGCTCTCTGATGGTATATCTGTCTATTCACAGTGTTTCTTGAAAATTATAACCAAATCACTCCCTAACCTTCTTAACTACAGGAGCCTGAAGATGAGCACTCAATGGTACAAAAACAGCTTCTTCCCCTCTGCCATCAGATTTCTGAACGGATATTGACCCACAGATATGACCTCACTTTCTCTTCTTTTTGCACTAATTTATTTATTTTTAAAATGACATTTACAGCAATGTTTGTACCTGTGATGCTGGAGCAAAACAACTAACTTCATGACGATAAATTTCCAATTCTGATTGGGCAGATGTACGGATTGAGGGGTGTAAAAGCAAATGGATCAAATTTGGGCAAATGAGGTGAGCTCAGAATCCCAACATAATCTACTCAGATGAGTTGGGTTGAAGTGCCTGTTTTGTGCTATATGACTGTACATTTCATTCATGGTGTGTTCTCTTCAGCTTGGAACACAATGCCCCCACCAATTAAGCCAAACCTGCCAAAACTCTGAGTTAACAATGAGAAGCTGCAGGCTCTCGGCATCCAGAGACAGAAATGGTCAGTCAAAGTTGTGAGTCAGGTCTCTTTATCTGTCTCAATAAAGGATCCTGGCATGTAATGTTGACTGACCATTTCTATCCTTGGATGTTACCTAACCCATTCTTCCCTCCAAATTCTCATGTTGACTTAAGATTCTTGCATCTACAATTTCTGTGTTTCTCTATTACACCATATGCCATCTTGGCCACCCTGTCTGCCAGTGTGGCCATTTTCAGGTAACTATATAAAAAATAGAATCAGATTTTATTGTCACGAACAAGTCATGAAATTTGAAGTTTTGTGACAGCATCACTGTGAAAACATTCATATTATAACCAGCTTACAACATCACTATCAAAAAATAAAATAAGAGTGCATGAAAAGTAAGGCAGTGTCTTTAGCTAATTGATCATTCAGGAATCTGATGGCAGCGGGGAAGAAGCTGTCCTTGTGCCGTTGAGTGCTCATCTTTAGGCTCCTGTACCTTTTCCCCCAATGGTAGCAAAGTGAAGAGGGCATGGCCTGGGTGGTGGGGATCTTTGAGGATAGAGCTGCTTTTTTTAAGACACCGCCTCTTGTAGCTATCCTTGAAGTTAGGGGCCTGTGATGTTGCAGGCTGAGTTAACAACTCTCTGGAGTTTTCTCGTGTCCTGAGAGTTGGTGCCTCCATACTAGACAGTGATGCATCCAGCTAGAATGGTCTCCATAGTACACCTGTACTATGTTTACAAGAGTCTTTAGTGACATACTGAATCACCTCAAACACCTCACAAAGTGAAGCCGCTCATGTCTTCTTTGTGATTGCATCAATATGGAGACTTCAGGACAGATCCTGACCTTCTCCACTACTGACCCCTTGATGAGGACTGGGTCCAGTTCTTCTGACTCCTTCCTGAAGTCCACAATCATCTCCTTAGTTTTGCTAACATTGGGTACAAGGTTGTTGTGACACCACTCAACGAGCTGATCTATCTCCCTCTGTACACTTCCTTGTTGCCGTTTGTGATACTGCCAACAACTGTGGTGTAGATGGCTTTGGAGTTGTGCCTGGCCACACAGTCATGGGTGTATAATGAGAAGAGCAGTGGGCTAAGCACACATCTTTGGGGTGTGCTATAGATTTGTGCCCCAAGGTCTCTCTGTTTAACAGCACTCCCCATAGCTCTGCCATTCACTGTGCAAGTCCTGACCCATAATGCATCACTTGGTAGTTGTCTACCTGCTATCCTTCCAATGACATTCCCAGTTGATCAATATCCCATTGTGACCTTCGTCAGTTTTCTTCACAGTTCACCTCACCACCAATTTCGGAATCATCTTTAAACTTCTTGTTTACATTCTTTCTTGCATATTTCTTAAGGTCCTTGTCTGATTTCATGCTGGTCTTGGATTCCATTCAATTGACCTTTCGATGACTTTCAAATGTCAGATTTTCTTTGCCCTCAAACAGCTGCTTCTAATCTACATTTTTCTGTCTGAACAGTTATAATTCGCCTTCCCCAATTTAGTAGTTTCATTGAAGGGCCGTTTTATTCTCATTTATAACTATGTTAAATTTACAGTATGGTCACTGTTCTCCAAATGCTCCCCCACTGAAAATTTGATCACCTGGCCAAGCTCATTCCCCATTATTTAATATTATTTATTATTGTCAAGTACATGTACTGTTAAAAGCTTCGTTTGTGTGCTATTCAAAGGTTTTGCCAAAACAAGGGAATAAGACAAAGTCCCTTCAGAGTGGTTGAGGATCATGTTGCCTCCTCCAGTGTAGTCTGCCATACCCAGATGCTGAGCTCAATCCTCTGATTCCAGTTGCACCTCCTCAACCCTTTCTTCTGATTCTTGTCATCAGCTGTGTCGCAGAATGCCTGCGGTTGTCAGTCCCAAGGTGGAGCCCATCGTATGCAGTTGTCTCCACCTCAGTGGGTCTGTCACAAGTCACACCAGCACCAGCTTTCCTTCAGCTTGGCCCCAGCTGACCTGGTACCTGGTTGTAGATCACTTCTCTCAGACCTGACGTCTGCCTACCTCCCGTGTGGTTGCTAATACCATTACTGCCTCTCATTTTAACTGATGCTTCAGATTCAAGTAAATCCCGACTAAACCACGTTCTCTGGTCCTCGGTGCAAAACATACAACTAAACATAACACACATGCAAGCACACACTACATATGTATTTAGATGTATACATATAAATAAATATTGTTTAATATGTAGCAGAGTCTCGGATGGTTAGTGGGAGCAGGTCCTTTGGTCGTTCAGCATTCTCACTGCCTGTGGGAAGAAGCTGTTCCTCAGCTTGGTGGTGCTGGCCCTGATTCTCTTGGATCTCTTCCCTGACAGAAGCAGCTGAAAGATGCTTTTCAAACAATGATCAATGAGGGAGAGGGAGACCCATGATTCTCTCTGCCACTCTTCTGGTCCTGTGGATTGACCTCCAAT